>NC_056726.1:200555272-200874142 GCF_019279795.1 Protopterus annectens | reverse complement strand
TATATCATATGCCCATAAGATGAAGTGGAGTCATACCTCAGCACCATAACTCTCAACCACTTAGTGCAAGGGAACATAATGTAAGTATTGCAGTTATAAATGTAGAATGTTGCTACAGTAGCAGGGGTTGTATCAACAGACATGTTGTGAAGGAAGGCTCTTTTGAAACTGAGATGTACGCCATCAGTTACTGACAGACTTCATAAAATCATCATAGTGAAGTACCACACAAATGACAGCAATGATCCTGTGGAATACAGCAGAAATATGACCAATAAATGTGGACAGTCTGAAACAATCTGGTCAGTCCAGAGGTATACACAGAACTCCTTAGTCCAAGACATGTGGACCAAGCCTGACAAAGGGGATGTTTATATCGATGAAAATGGGGATATATCACAAATACTGGAGTAGATAAGCTCACACAGTTGATGCATTCACACCCTCCTGTCTGTTCTAACGTATATTAACTGGAGAAGCAGAGGTCCCAAGCCCACATACTTCCCACTAGTTTGTGACATACATCTTCACAGCATCCCACTGCTTTTTCAAAAATACACAACGCATATGGTGGCCAGGCAACAGTACATCTGACAAATATGTGGACATGACATGACACTAGGTAAATACATTGAGTTGCTAGGCATGTCACCAAGCACTGTCTAAACTACAGGCAGACTGCCACAACATTTACCCAATTTTCCTATGGGGGAATACACGTAACTGCAAATATAACAGGAACTACAGGCATGTAACAGCACGGAGTAACAGACACTTGTGTGAAAGTGCATACCCACAACCAATCTCAACACAGTCACAGTCACATTATGGTAAGCCTAATTAATATTACAGTGCATGGACTGTGTGAACATCACACACTAACCCTACATATACTGGCCCAATTCACAGTGTGTTCTGATGCCTGGCTGTGGTTTGGGATATGTCTCAGTCTGGTCCTACAAACATATACACTGATAGGTTACCAGA
Organism: Protopterus annectens; assembly: GCF_019279795.1. Lineage (NCBI taxonomy): Eukaryota > Metazoa > Chordata > Ceratodontiformes > Protopteridae > Protopterus > Protopterus annectens. Next base: position 200,873,155 of record NC_056726.1, on the reverse strand, counting down.
AACCGGAGCAGCATGCAACATCAGATAGAACAGAACCAAGAACACTGACATCTACCCCAGTCTGTACACATGCCAAATAGCATATTCACAATGTACTGTTATACAATAATGACACTCTGTCAACAATCACCATAATTACACAGACCTCACTACTGTACAGACTACAGCAGAATGTCCAAGTTTTGTCCTCAAATATAAGGTCTCCTATGCATAACATGTCTGGCAGTCTGATATATCACTGGCTTGATATCAGGAATGATGTCAGTAAATAATGATATACTATACATATGCACCTCTTACTGCATGACATATGGACAAAGGGTGACAGACTTGGGGGACAGAGGTACAAACACAGGGCCAATATTGACATATTGCTGTGATAAACTGAGAACATTTCTGGTGTAACAGGGTTTGTTGTGACATATCTCTTCTGAGGGATATGAATTCAGTAACACACATGGATGTCACCATTTACTGACTACAATCATCAGAGTGTGCTACTGCATTTATAAAGACAGAAAATGTGTGAGTAGCACACCACATATAAGATTCCAAACTCTGCCAGTCTGCAAATAGCCCTACAGGTGAGAGTTTCCTCAATCACAAAACACTGTCATGCCAGAACTTAAATCATGCAGAACAGCCATATCCACACAACCACTGTTAAACCAACATTACTTCAAATGTAGAACAGCAATACTTACATTCTGTCCCCATGTCTGGGAAATCTCCTTCCAGTTTGTTGGCCTGTCTCCACAGTGTTTGTTGTGAGAGGTATTTCCAACTAGCCTCTGTGATGCTGTTTGTCAGACACCTACATGACATCCTGCTCACAGTGAAGGAAAAGGGCCAACACCCACATGAAGTGGTTAGTTATAGGAGTGTGTTTCCATGCAAATGGCTAAAGGAATGATGCCACAGCTATTCTACATGAAATTAGCAAGTGGGGAACTCCAATTCATGCACAGGCCATCAGCTGATCATAAGAATTACCTGCCAAAGTCAAGCTGCTGCCTATGCAAAACAGATGTATTTTTCAACATCTATCAGAGAGGGGGAGAGAGACAGAGAGAAAGTAAGAAAGGAGGAGAGAAAGAGCCAAGTGTGTTTGTGTATGATCCTTGGGTGGAGAGTGGTCTCTGGTTATTATAACGATTGCCTATATTGTTTACTAATCCATACTGTCACATAGTAATTGCACATGGCAGTAGACATTTATGGTTGTGAATTGTCTACAACAACCTCTACAGTGTTTGACAACTGTTGGCCTTGTAATGTGGATATTGGGACATATAGGTCATCAATATAATAATGTATCAAAACCCGCACTGCAATGGATCCTGTCATTACACAATCACCCCAACACCCCCACAGGATACTGATGACACACCTACACAAACACACACCCTTACCAACACTGAGTTTCAAGCCCCTACCTGGCTATGTATTGCTATTACAGCGTTACACAGTTATCACATGTGGCATAGAGCTTACATGTTGGAGAGCTGTCCAAAGGTATCTTTGAAGATGAGTGACAGTATCAGTGCTAAAGGAGGGTTAAGGGAAGTGTAGTAAGTGTGAATGTCCACAAAATCAGGGGTCAACAAAGACACACATGCACTCTCTCTCACACAAACACACACCTTATCACAGTTGCCAGGACCAGGATTAGAACTCGTCCTAACTAGTTTGCTACATTACAGTAGTATGCAGTTATTGCAAGTGCCATGTAGCTTATAAAGCTGAAACTTGGCCAAAGGGTTATTTAAAGGTGACTGATGGTGTGCTAAAGTAGGGCAATGGGGGTGTAGTGAGTGTGAATGGCCTCAAAATCATTCATCTCCACACACACACACACACACACACACACACACACACACACACACACACACACACACACACAGTTGCCAGTACTGAGACCCATAGGTTCATTGCTTCACAGGTGTGTAGTAGGTGAATGGGCCTGAAGGGTCTACAAGGCTAAGCCAAAGGAAAACCTTGGCATCAGGCCACATGACAATAGTGTGGCTCAGGGGTGTAGTCTCAGGAGTGGTCCCCTGGAGTGGGTATTGTATTCACCATCCACTCATCTGGGTTTCTATTGTGGTTGGTCAGTGATGTGCACTGCTTCCCATGTATGTGATCTATATTCCATAACATGGACAGTGTCTGAGTTGTGCACATGTCCCACATGCATGTTCTTTGATGTGTAGAAGTGTACTTGAGGTCTCTGGGGCATGTGTGGACAGATTGGTATCTTCTGATGTAGCATTCCTGACCTCATTTGGTGAAACCTGGCTGTGTAACTGAGGTCATGATTGCACCTACATTGACAGTATGATACAAGTATTCAGTGGAGTTAGTGGCATCTGTCCACAGAGGGCATGTGTATAAGGCATGGTATTTCCTATGTGGGGTATGTTTGCAGACTCTACAGTTGTTGCAGGTGTCCAGAGGGGAACATGGCAAAAAGGCCATTGTACACATTTATTTGGCTACTAGGGGAATGGAACAGGTTGCCATGATCTTTTACTTGCTGGATAACATACACTCAGTCAGGAGATGTAACGCATCAAAGTACTTTCTGATGTCAGTGTAACACTGTTGCGGTCAACTGACATGTAGTCTACTGCTATCACATCATGGTTATTATCTGGGAGGCAATATGCAGGGGAACTACCAATATAGTGGTTGTTGCCTAGCCAAGTGTGTTTGTATATGATACATGGGTGGAGAGCATTCTCCGAGTAGTAGAAGGGTTGCCTATATTGTTCACTAATGCATACTGTCACATTTAGGGCTGTGGATTGTCTACACCAACCTCTCTGGTGTTTGACATCTGTTGGCCTTGTAATGTGGATATTGTGACATATACTAGGTCCTCAACTTAATAATTTAGCAAAACCCACCACACAATAGATCCTGTTATTACACAATCACAGCAACCCCCACACAGGATACTAATGACAGACACACACGCACACACACACACACACACACACACACACACACACACACACACACACACACACACACACACTTGCCAGTACTGTGAGTCAAACCCCTACTTAGCTATGTATTGCTACTACAGTGCACTGCATTTGTTTCATGCGGCATAGAGCTTATAGGATGGATGTTGTCCCAAGGTACTTCTAAGGTAAGGAACATCACCAGCCCTTGTAAATACTGGCATTGGTTGATGCAGTGGGAGAGATACCCCCAAAAAACTTTACTCTACACACACATTCACCAAGGGTGAGGTTCAAACCTCTATCTCACAATCTTTTCAGACCATTATATTGCACATTTACCACATGCACCACTCACCTTACCTGGTTTAGGGTTGGCAACAGGTACTTTTAAGGTGGATTATATCTGCAGGGCTGCTAATGTTAGGCACTGAGATGTGTACTAGGTGTAAATGGGGCCAAAATCATTGAGGTACGGACATACATATGTACACACACAAGCACTTGCCATGTATGAGATTCAAACCCATACCTATGTAGTTAATTTTACAACATTGTTCCGCATTTATGGCACACGCCATGGAGCTTACATGCTGGAGAGATGTGCCAAGGTATCTTTGAAGCTGAGTGACATCAGCAGCAGTGGTAAAGGAGGGGTAAGGGAAGTGTTGTAAATGTGAATGACCACAAAATCAGGTCTCTATAAGGATACACACACTTTCTCACAGAAACACTCACAGGATCAGGATTAGAGTACCTGTATAACTATGCTACACAATAGTATCACACAGTTATTGCAAGCACCACAGAGCTCATATGTTGACGAGCTGTCCAAAGGTATCTTTGAAGGTGAGTAACATCAGCAGCAGTGCTAAAGGAGGGGTAATGGGACAGTAGTAAGTGTAAATGTCTATAAAATCAGGTATCATCGAAGACACATACACCCTCTCACACAAACATGCACAGTTTCACAGTTGCCATGTCAGGGATTAGAACTCCTACCTAGCTAGTATGCTACACTATAGTATCACACAGTTATCTCAAGCACCATGGAGCTTTTAAGGTTGAGATTTGGCCAAAGGGTTATTTCAAGGTGAATGACATCAGCAGAAGTGGTAACATGAGCAATGGGAAGTGCAGAGTGTGTGTGAATGGGTCATAAATCATTCCTCTGGAAACACACAAACACTCAGTCACATACAACTTTACATTTGACAGGACCGGGTATAAAAATTCTAGATGAATACTGATTTGTACTATCATGTTACACAGTTATCACAAGAACCACAGACACTATAGGGCTGAGGGCAACCAAAAGAAATGTCTACAGTGATTGATATCAGCACATCATGTGATATTGGCCAATTGGATGTGTCGTGGGTGGGACAGGCCTCATAATGGAATTCTATCTATCACTGTCTGTCTCTGTCTTCCCCACATCTCTGTGTGTGTGTGTATGTTTGACATATTATAGTGTGTTAGCCTTGGATAAGTGTGAGTATTCCTATCCAATGTGTGTACAAAGCATGGATGGTGTACAATTTGGTGTGTGTGCACAAACATCTGTGAATGACAAATATGTATAGTCCATTGTGTTGTCAAACATGGGCAAGTGTAGGAGCATGCCCAGTGTGACCTTCTGCATTGATTATATTGATTATGAAATCCATTCCAGGTAGGGTTGTACTCCAGACCAGGGTTTGGTGTTCTACATCTACAGTTAGCAACCTGTTACTGCAGGATATCTGTAGATAGGTTGACAATATGGAGTCACAATGGGCGACAGATAGTGGGATACTGTAACTACTGCTGTCTGTGCTGCTTGTGTTACATGGTTGGTGTTAGCAGAGCTATTCAGGCATATGTACTGTTTTACACTGTAATGTATTATGTCATCATCTATAGACAGATATAATTATTTGCTCACAGTTATTTCCAGGGAAATACAAGATGAACTAAGCTGTGTCTGGTATTGTGGGCCGCAGCCTACAAATTCTTGCGTACTCATGCCATTCTGGAGGGGTAGCTGCAGACACTTGCTGATGGATCTGTGTAAATGGTCCAGCACCTTGATACTATGGTGGCTGAGGATCCCCTTCTTGTACATATATTGATTTAACAGAATAGCCATATCCTGCTGTGGCCATACCTCTCAGCTATACAGTTTCACCCAGGTTACCCAGAGGCAGGGCACATATATCTGGTCAGTTCCCCTTCACATTGTGGTTTACAAGCAGGTTTGTAGCCACCTATTACTGGGTTTTCAGGCAGGGGTAGTATGGGCACACATCAGAGTTTCAGACTTCACACACTCCATGACTATGCTTCTACACCCCCACCCATATCTGTTATTCTATCCTCTTCTTAACATTATGCAAGTGATATCTGAGATGTATCCCTATAGTTGGCCCTTCATCCCAGCAGTATTTAGGAGTTGTTCCACAGTTCATGCAGTAGGACATGGTGGGCATGCTACTGGGATTTGTAAACATGGCCTTGCATTTGTGTTCTGTTGAATGTGTTAGGTTGTTACTTGGGACCCCATGAGATACCATGCAGTGGCACTATGGGTGTGGCACAGACCATTGACAGAGGACTGTAGGCCATTTTGTAGTGATGCAGGCCATCTGTAGCAGGCCAGTGCATTCTGTCACTCCTACATTCCCAGGCTGCAAGCCAGTGGATTCCCCTGGTGTGACAGGGTAAGTGTGCAAGGTGTTATGGCAATAGTCCATATTAATTTATTGGTCTGGATGCAGGTAGAGGGCTGCTTACAGGTAGGGACACACCTGCATGGGACACCTCTTCAGCATGCTGCATTCTGTGGGTATTCCCATACAGAAGTGGGGTCATACTGTACTCATTCCCAGCAGCAAGGATATGACCTGTGATAAACATGTGGCTGATGGTGGGGTGAGCTGAGTGCATGTGTGATATGGAATCTACTTGCAGCTGACTCACAGATATACATGGGACATTCCCCTTATGCTGCCTTGTATGGGGACATAGGCAGTCTCTCATTACTTCATAGCTGTGCCTTTTGTGGTCTGCCAGTGAATGGCCAGACTACATCAGTATTCATTACTACATGGACAACTAATGTGCTGCTAACCTGTATGTCCAGTTCCAAAGTTGTGTGCAGTTGACAGTTACATTTTATGTACTCTGTGTAGGGTACTTCCACCTGTGTACTGTGTGTGAGTATGGGGCCACATTCATGGCATGCCCATCTTTCAGACAGTGACAGATATTGACATCTGGACCGTGGGTATGGATGACTGCTGACATGGGTATTGTTGAGAAGCATTGTGGTTGGCACTGCAGTTATTGGAACATGGCCCTGTCATCCACAGTACTGCCCATAGGCTACTGAGACACAACCCTCCATGCCTACATGCTGACCACTTCCAGACAATATTGAACACACAACAACCTAACACATGGACCCCTGGATATTGTACACATGCAGCAATCTATCCTGTAGATTAGGCCAGCTTGGGTAATCTGTACTCCTCTGTTATTACACCTCACACTTACATGTTACTGCATTTCTACATAGGATTGTGTGTGGGGGGTACACCTGACGACTTTAAACATTTGCTATGAATGTACTGGTATTTCAGGCACTCTGTTGGCTTCCATTTCATTTTGTATTCTGACCTATTATGCAGGCTGGAGGCACATCAGTAGAGTACATATCTTAGGTTATATTGACCTACATTTCAGTTTTAGACTTCTTAGCCTTCAGAACTAACATACAACTGCCAGACCTGTTGTAGTCTGTCTCTGTAGGTCTGGAGGGGGGGGCTGGTCACCATTGCCATCAATTGGCAGCCTTAGCCCAGCCTTTCTTTATGGTCATCTACACCTGTCCCGCCAGCTGGGGCTAGTGCTGGGTATGTGAGCCTCACTGACATGCATGTGTGTGTCCTATGGACACACATTTGGGCCAGCACATGTACTACAGTGGGTTTGTCACCTTGTCAAGTACTCCATGATATGTTGACACCAGTATATGTTATGGATTTCATGCTGTCCATATAAGTGTCCACTATCTACTGCCATCTCATTCAGCCACCCGATTCCCTTGCATGCTTACATCCATATCATAGATACAACTATAAGAACACACTATTCCATTCAGCAATTGATAGAAAGAGTGACTTATTTTGTGGCTGTGCCAGTATTGAGGTTGATGCTGGAGGGCTGACTATGTCGGATGCACATAGTATACTCCCTATACATAGTAAAGCACAGGTAATGTCATGTTTGGCATCCCTTTTACTGTATGCGTGAGTCAGAGAGAGATGTCATTCCCTGGGTCCCTACTGTCTCAATGTATGTGCTATGCGTTGCCTCTTTGCCAAGGCCTGGGCATACTGGGCACACCTCCTTCTGCCTCCATGGGCAGGCTCAGGTAGTTCCTCCTCCGAGTCTCTCTGTGCCTGCGATGGCCTTGGCAATGGTAGAGGGCTGTTTGGCCTTGCCCAGTGCTGTTCATGCTGCAGCTGTTTCTACAAGATCATATTGTGTAGCATGGCACATACTATGAACATCTGTGTACATGTAGCTGGAGAGTACTGCAAGGATCTATTGGATATGTCCAGGCAGCGGATTTGTGAATTGAACACCCCAAAAACACGCTCTATTATGATTTTGGTTTGCATGTTCCTCATTATGGCATTCTTGTTCAGGTGTGTGTGCATTTCTGAGGGGTGTCATCAGCCATTGTTCCAGTGCATAGCCAGCATCCCCCACTATGCGGCCATATGGGATGTCCCCACTGGCAAACGGCTGGTGCAGATGTATCATGTGCCAGATGTGAGAGTAGTGATAACTTCCAGGGCTGCCAGCATACACATTCAAGATAATGCCCTGGGCATCACACACAACCTGGCAGTTGATGGAGGGGAAGCCCTTGCAGTTTATTTAGACCCTACCCTGCTTGCCGGGTGGTGCTTTGATGTGTATGCATGTGCAGTCTATAGCACCCATTATCTCAGGGTATTCTGCTATTTGGTGGAAGAGACGCATATTGCTGGTCATGCCTCATGGGTGTTGAGGAAATATATGTGCTCACCAGCATGTGCTGACATGGCATCCAGGAACTGGTGGAGTACTCTGGATGCTAATGCTTATGAGATCCCCATGATATCCCCAACTGGCCTTTGGAAGGTACCTGTGGCTAGTATTCTTAAGCTTACTCATACCTTGGTATCCACTGGGATGGGTTCCCCTCTATTGGTTCTGTGTGTGAGGTGTGGTCGGCACAGCTCAAAAATTTGCTGTAGAATGTCCCTGTCCACCCTATAGTGCTCCACTAATTCCAGCTTATGTAGCCCCTGGTAGGTTACCCTGGGTCTGCACACTCTTCTCCTCCTCCTCACTGTGGGTTGGTTGTCAGCATTCACATCCTCACCACCCTCAGCCTCTTGCACATATTGCTGTATGAGAGTGACAGCAGCCCCTAACATTTTGTTAGTTTTCTCAGGTAAAATTTCCCCATCTGTGTACACCGTTGGTGTAGAGTTTCTGGGAAAAACAAGACTGGAAGGTGTTTGCATTGTTTATAGTAGTGAGCTAGGCTGTTCCATGCGTAATTGGCTGATTCTGATACATTTCACCTGCCAGCTATGCTAGTTCTCCTTGATTGACTTCCTACTGCTGTTTTCCCTTCCCATTGCCTTCCTGTTTAACCCCCAATGTGTGCTGTGCATACCCAGTGGCTCAGATGTGAACAGAGCTGCTATTTCCTGTTTTTTTTTTTTTTGTTTAAAAGCCGGTGTGCGGCACGCACACCTGTTTTGGCTCTATAAACACTGCTAGTCAGCCTCAGACACAACCTCTTCCTTAGCTGTGCTTAGCTAAGGGCAAACATGGGCCACAGAGCTCCAATAAGCTTACAGCATGCATGACACTCCCCTTTATAAGGTCATCCACCTCTTAGACTTATACAATGGTGTTGCTGCACCTACACGGTTGGGTGTAAGCTAACACTGAGAGGAAATATGTGATTCAGTATCAACCTCCTCATTTGCATAAAACAGAATGCTAATTCATAGTCACCACACTCACACTCAGCATTCCCCTTAGCAAATATTGTGGGAAGAAATATCCAGGGAATTGTTATGGCTAGGCTTGTATAGCCCTAGGGATGATAGCCTAGTACCAACCTATGAAACTATGAACCACTATTCCCTGGTATTGTTGTCTTATGCATGCCATTGACTATTAAGGCAAAATGCTGATTTGGGTTCAAAAACTTATTTCCACCTTTTTTTCTTATTTTCACCTCTATCCCATTTGCGCACTGCTGCCCTATGCTTAAACGGCTGAGATCAGCCAAAAAAAATAAATAAATAAATAAATAAAGTTGTTTTTTATAATTTTGCAACTATTTCTTATGCCATTGGCCATATATTTGGCCATTAGCATGCCTACTAAATTGCATACATGCTTTCTTTCTAGCTGTCATGTCTTCATTTTATAATTTGCAGAAATGTACTCGGTTAGTAACCGAATACATTTCTGCAGGTTACACTATTCCTGCACAGATGCCTGCCTGTTTCCTGGATCGCTAATTCACCTCATTTGCATGGTTTTCACTCGCAAATGAGGTAATTAGCATATAGCAGTGGTGTCCGTGTGGTAACAGTGTAGGCGCACTCGTGCATGTCTTGGGGGCTCTTTCCTGGATCGCTTGGTGGCCATATTGCATGCAGCAGCTCTTGCACTATTCAGGCACTCTGTGCAGAGCTTGCTGAATCTAGGGGGTTATCTCTCATTCCTTCCCTTTGCACTGTCCTTCACACACATCTGTCTTTCCACCATCATTTCCAATACCTCCTTTCTTCTTTCTTCCTTCAGTATCCCAATATTTAAGTGGCCACCACAATTTTCCAGCTTTTCCTTATCTACCACTTTTACTTCATTTTCCCTTACAACTTCTCTCTCCATGCATCCTGTCTATTAATAAAAATATACTTTATAAATACAAGTATACTGTGTAAAACATAATCTATTGTGATCAATCATTGATTACATTTACTGCAGTTGTGCAAATCAATCTTCTTAAGAACATTGAGTTGTTAACTTATTTGTATTTCATGTTTATGTTGTATGCTCCCAAGTGTGTGTGTGTGTGTGTGTGTGTGTGTGTGTGTGTGTGTGTGTATGTGTGTCTATGTATGCATGTATTATTCATGCCTGTTTGCTAAGTTTCAAAGTTTTGTATGGGATTCATCTAGTTAGAGTATCTAGGTCAACAAAATACAAATAAATATATAAATAAGTACACATATACATATGCATGCATGCATACATGCATATGTACATAACTGAACAAACAAGCAAACAAACAATAAAGCATCTTTGAAATAGTTTAAAACATGCAGCAGATATGATTTTGATCCCTACAGACAGTTTTGATATATGCCAAGTTTTCGTCTATGTCTGAGCAATTCATTACTGTAAGCAGTGGGGTTGGTATTGTATTTCTTGTGGGTTCCCCGGAAACAGATATGTGAGCTTTGTCTAACAGAAATAAAAATTATAACATAAAACATATAAAAACAACTCTGCCTTTATTTTTTTTAAATGTTTGTAAGTTATAACACTTTCAGTTTATTGTAAATTAAATTTAAGCATAAAAATGCTGAATATATACAATACAGATTCCATCGCATTGGCAGCAATAAGTATTGACATTTCTCTCCTTAATTAGCCTAGCCACTCAGCTCAGGACCTGTAAACAGTGATATGGTTTTTATTTTAATTTTGCAATAAAGTCACTAATTTTAGTATTATGAGACACAATGCTGAATCAATGTCCATATTCTCATAGGTTCATAGATTCATAGGTTGGTACTAGGTTATCGGCCCTAGGGCCTATGCAAGTCTAGCCATAACAATTTCCAATTCCCTGGATATTTCTTCCCACAATATTTACTTCTCTGGACCCCTGTCTAGCAGGTCGACTGACATGATCCCTGGGGTGAATTTCCTATCCCCATCCAATCATCAAGGTTCCTTTTGAAGAGGGCCAATGAGGCACACTGCTTGACATGTATGGGCAGTCAATTCCAGAGTATGGGGAACCTTTTGGTTCACTGTAATATAGTGACATCATCTTCAGCAATGATCCATTCCCATTACAAAGTGGTATGGTTTATTAAAAAAATAAAACAGCATGCCTCATGTTGGAGTTTATACAGGCATCTTCTCTAAGAAAAGGTTGAGACATTTTCCATATGGAAGTTAATGTATTCTGCTCATTTACAAAATAGTGATATAAAAGTTAATCTTTAAAGCAGTTGTCCCTGTTTCTCATTTCCTCACCACCACTGCTGTGTTATAAACTGCATGTGTTAACAGAACAGACAAGAGAGCATTCCTTACATTTAGAATTTTTTTGGCATGATAGCAGATCCTTTAAATAGCATCAGTGTTCATATGTTTAGTTAAGACTAAAGATGTTTTACTTTATTAGTTCAGGTTGTTAGCCAAATTCATCAACATGCCTACAGAAAACTCTTTATTTATTATAAAACTGTACTGATACACTAGCATCCATAGTGCTGATATACAGTCTTTCTGCTTTATAGTTTACACAATGCCTGTGATAATTCAGGGCAAATGCATTTATTGCAATGTTTCATTTTAAAATCAGTATGCTATTAGTTATCAAATATTCATTACATGGGAAAGCATTTTATTATTTCACAGCAAATAACATCTTTGTCCTATAATAATCTGTTAATAAGTGTGCAACAGGAAACTAGATCAGACCATGGTGAACAAGGTATAAATGCTAGTGCAGAGTTTGAATAGTGGAAGCAGACCAAGGTGGATAATACATACATACAAGCATACAAATATTTCAAGCATGGGCATTAATGCCCTTCTAGCTTGCCAATATACCAAAACTTGTTCCCATAATAAGTGTCCAGGCTGTTTTTAAAAATATCTAAAGTAGTACTTGCTGTAATGTAATTTTGTAGTGTATTCCATGCATCAGCTACTCTGTCAGAGAACTAATTAGTACACCCCTCATTCCTATAGAATCTTCTACATAGGTTATCTGATTATTCTCTAATACTTTTTATAACCCCAAACATTCCCAGATAATGACAGTATGTGAGGATCACATGCACTGTAATGACCAAAACGTTGTGTTACTTGTATTACTTGTGTTACTTGTATATATATACTTTTAGAAATCCAGTGTAAGAAGTATGTAAGAATGATTCAACCACAAAGTATAACACTGACTCGCAATATATATATTGTAATTCCTAATATGTTATTTCATTTAGGCTGTTATTTTGAATTCTTTTGATGATACAACATGGTAATTTTCTTATGTGTCCTCAGGCTGCATTGCTGCCAGAGTTGCCTTTATCTATCTATCTATCTATCTATCTATCTATCTATCTATCTATCTATCTATCTATCTATCTATCTAATGTATTCATTTTTTGCTCATTAGGAGAAGTAGTTTGACACAGTCTCTTTGTGTGTCAACATTTTGCAAAATATTGAAGTTAGTATATAAATTGTAATGTAGTCTGCCCTATGTGTCCCGAGTTTCAGTTTGATTCTAAAGCTCTTTTTTTCTGAAAAATGTGATGATTTGATTTTTGTTGATTGACAGAATGAAAGGTAATATAATGCTAGGTAATAGCCCACCTGACTATGAATAATTTCAACAGTAGGTTAGGGTATTTTGCATTTGATTCATATACAAGGAACTGAAGTAGAATTTCACAATTCTACAAAGTGTCTAGGCAGCAGTTTAATGCCATAAAAGGACTGCCTGGGAGAAGTATTTGTTACTCATATAACAAAACACATATATTTTATTTTATTTTATTTTTTCATTATTTATTTTAGTTTGTTTACTGGGGTAGTACACTCATCACTATAGAACATTTGCAGGCACAACCTAGTTAAATATTTCATAAATATTTGCATGATATATGTATATATATATATATATATATATATATATATATATATATATATATATTTATAAGCTTACCTTGAATTAGTCGAAGGATGTTTACCCAACTACTTTAAGATCGAACACTAAATGTGCAGGAATCAAATAAACAAATAAAGAAAGATCGTAACGAAATATCAGGTCAACCTTAACAAATGTGACCTTACAACTGTAGACCTTGTGATAAGTGCTGTGACCTAAGTATGGTCAAAATGTGAACCGGAAAACACAATGAATCATTGTACAACACAAAGCTGTGGTACATACTATGAATAACGGCATAACAAGTCCTCTGTGAAGGAATCTCTGACATACCCCCACCCATTATGGAAATAGAAGGGATGACCTTAGTGTTAGGGGATTTCTGCGTACTATTGCATAACACTGTTCCTTTTAATGTGGGTATATGTGCTTTGCTGTTCTTTGTGCTCTCATGCAACATAGGCACACTTGGTAATGTGTACACTTTTTGGTGTTGGGGGCTGCAAAACCTGCTGTGTGAATTACAGTAGTAGGCGCAGTTTATATCACCCAATTGTGTTTGTTGCTACACTATATAGCATTAGACTCTTGCAATGCCTGTCATTCTGCTGTAGTCAATACTAGCATAATACACCAGGTTTGGTATTCACTAGTGTTCATTTTTGACATTTCAACTAGCGACTTCCCGAAAATGCAACATCTCATCTGGCGATGTTTGTTTTCAACCATGTAAATGTTTGACTGATAGTGCTTCGGCCATTTCATGGTAAACTATATATATATATATATATATATATATATATATATATATATATACACACACACACACACACACACACACACACACACACACACACATATATATATATATATATATATATATATATATATGTACACTGTGATGCTGCCAGCCCAGCTAGCTAGAAATTTGTAAATAATCTATTGTAATTTGTGAATAGTAATATGATTCGTATGCTTGTCTTACAAATGTAAGAGAACTGTATGTCATGTCCTGAGCTTCAAGAATGTAACTTCAGTGTACCCTACTAGAAAAGAACAGAAATGTATATAAACTAGATACCTGAGCAAGTGTATGTCTTAATGGTAGAAGATGGAAAATGCAGAGTTAACTTGAAACACTTCAAGAAAATAAGTGGAAATTGTTTTTCGATTCTGTTATCTCTCAGTTTCAGCTCAGCACAGACACAATGTCTAGAGCTAGAGCTTTTTTCTATTGTCTTTAAACAGAAATAATTAATAGGTTTCAAATGTAAATGTGTTTTATTACTCCATGACTTCCTAGCAGCTGCACACTTTTGAGAGATATGTATTTTTGACGGAGAGGTGTTAAATTCTAAGTATCTATTTAGCCTGGGAACTGAAGTCAGGTGACAAAGAGTGATGTCATCTGAGCTAACCCAACAGTAATGTTGAATATTAATTTAAGAATTCCCTCAGAGAGAAAGTCTGTGCATTTTGTGTCTTGTCTTGGACCTAGAAACATCCATTCATCATCACCCGCATTTACCTTGTTAATAGTAAGTAACTAGGTATAATATTTCCTTTAGAGATAGATAGAAATATAATAAAGATTAGTTTAGATGTTTTCTGTATTCATTTGAGACTGTCCTGTAATGTTGTTTTAAAATATTTCCTGTGATTCTGAACTCTGTAGTTACTCTGTTGATTGAGTATTGTATTGTTCTTTTATTATTTATTATTAAATATTTTTAAACCTATCTTTGTGGCTGATATTTGTGAGAGATATTTAAGCTCTTAGAGTACTTGCATATGTATTTGGTGACACTGTACAGGACACTCCTAAATAGCCTTAGTCTTTGTCACACTTACCATTTGGATATCAATAACATTACACAGTTGGTTTGGTCACCCTTTGTAAGGGCCTTAGAGCAGCTGATAAGTAGTGGTTGGTGGCAGTGATGACTACCTTATAGTCTTGTTAGAAGTGGCATAGCTAGTAAACCTGTACCAGCCTTCCCCATGTATGTTTGTAAATAAATCAAATCTCAAAGTGTGTGTGTGTGTGTGTGTGTGTGTGTGTGTGTGTGTGTGTGTGTGTGTGTGTGTGTATGTGTCAGCTACTTGAGCAGGGACACAAAGCACTGGTTGGACAGAGAGGATGCTGGAAGTTTTGGTGTGACCACTCAGCTGAGATCTTTATGCTATAGCTGTGCCAATGGGGAGTCTTATTTGGGATCTCGAGAAAGAGGCAGAAACCATCCCCAGACTGACTGTGATCTCTGTGTGCTCTTAAGGGAAATTGCACTTCACTGTGTGTGTACTTGTCATCCTCCCAGTGTGTATGTATCTCACTGTTGCCAGTGGTGAGGATTGAGGCTCCTTGATTACTGTGCCAGTGTAGGGGTGTCACATGCACATACATAGTTGTTTGTTTGTAAATACATTTAGTGTCATTTTCTAAAAAAAATGTTCAAGACTACAGGGCTACATTAACTCATTTAGTTTTGCACTGTTCTCTTTATCCTAACACTTATGGTCATGCCATTCTGCATACATGTACAAGTAATATACATGGCAATTGACAGAAAAGCTACAGTAACTGCCTGGTTTATAACCTATTTTTACAGCACCACGTACAACTCAGATCATAATATTTGTGAATGTTTTTCCTGCATAACAGCTCACCATTAGTCATTTCATGAATAAAGCAGATGGAGAACAGCAGCATAGTCTGCAATATTTATATTAATTCTGCTACATTGGATACATTGTTGTCTGAGTGAGTGGGATGGCACCTTTCTGTGGCAGAAGTCAGTCTGCACTCTGGCACTGCTGACATGCATTTCTTCAGTTGAATTCTATGATTTAAATTCAGCTTCTAAGTTCTTGCACCAAAAAATGCCAAGTAAATTGTGATTGTTTTGTTTACCAAACTTTATTAGACAGAGTACCAGCAATTCATGAACAATAGAAAGGCTAATGCCAACATCATTAGAACACACTTTACACTAAATAACAAAGTGACACTAGTTAATAATATAATCAATATGAAAATCCAAAGCACATAAACAAACATACACTAAGGGTATAGGTGTGTGTTGGGGGTGCAGTATGATAACCCAAATGAATACTTTATTTGCTATTTGCCAAAAGTTTCTTATCTACTCAGCTCTGTTTCTACAGCCATGTCAACCATCGCTGGCAATTCTTAACTGCTTACTTGTGTGGGTTTTAACAATTCCATACCTGTGACACATCTGTGGAAATCATCAGTCAGCAGAGGGAGACTGAAGTCTTCCTGCCTTCATTATTATTATTATTTACATTAAAATAAAGAATGATGTGCTTCAACCACCTGTCAGACTGACATTCCTAACACAAAATAAAAGACATTGTGTCATCACCTTAACTAACCAGATCTTCATATGAAGCTACTAGAATTAAATGTTAAATATCTGCAACCTTGTTCCACTGTGTAGATGAATGCATCCCTGACTGCAACCCAAATAACCCAGGATGAATTAGGGGCTTAGTTTCTCGGGGACACACTGAGGGTGGGAAGGAGCAACATTTTGCTGGCTCCCCCACTATGAAAGGAGTGAAATTATTTTCTGTGATTAACCATTACCATAGTGATGGGGGTATACCACAACAGCAAGAGTAAATTTTGTTAAAATTCAGTAATGGAATGCATGGCTAGATATAGCTGACATTATGTGTGGAAATGCATGTGACATAAGCAACCTTAGGCTTGTGCCTCACTCAAGGGTAAGAATTTACTGAATTCTTAAAAACAGTTAACAAAAAATGCTGCTGGCCTGGGTGCAGGGGCAGTGCTTGAATTTTTTTTTCATCTTGTAGCTGTTGTACCTTCTTTACCAATCTGTTCGTTGTGCCTGCACAGCAATTTGCACGGGTTTCTTTCCTGAGTGATCACCCCACCTGGGATTCACTGCATAAAGCAATTTCTACCTTCTCCACTGAAGCTGGCTATCTTAACTAGGTAAAACCTCTAGGAAGCAAGAACCTGACTCCCTCCAGCTTTTCAATTGTAATAGTTTGCACAGGATTCTTTCCTGAGTGACCCCCCACCTGGGATTCATTGCATAAAGCAAGTTCTACCTTCTCCACTGAAGTTGGCTATCTTAACTAAGTAAAACCTCTGGGAAGCAAGAATATGACTACCTCCAGGTTTTCAATTGTAATAGTTTGCACAGGTTTCTTCCCTGAGTGCCCCCCCCCACCTGAGATTCACTGCATAAAGCAATTTCTACCTTCTCCACTGAAGCTAGCTGTCTTAACTATGTACAACCTCTGGGAAGCAAGAACCTGACTCCCTCCAGCTTTTCAATTGTAATAGTTTGCATGGGTTTCTTTCCTGAGTGACCCCCCCCCCACCTGGGATTCACTGCATAAAGCAATTTCTACTTTTTACACTGAAGCTGGCTATCTTAACTAAGTAAAACCTCTGGGAAGCAAGAATCTGACTCCCTCCAGCTTTTCAATTTTAATAGGTGAACTACAATTTAGTTATTGTAAACTATTGAGGCTTAATGGTGTATGCACAACAACAATGAAGGGATCTAGCCAATTGCCACTAGACTGGGCTATACTACTTTGAATCAGCCTTACACTCACAAAATGTTCCAGCCCCAAGCATTTAATTTTTAATTTGGTAAAGTAATTTTGCTCCCTCCTTATTGACTACATTTGCTAGTTTACCCCTAGGATCCAATTAAAATTATCCTGAAAATTGGTGGAAAATTAAAAAAGAATAAAACAAATTAAAGTACAGCCAAAAACATTGCTTACATACAAACCAAACCAAAAGCCCAAGGTAACTCTCAGAATCAGTGTTAGCCCCTCTCCGCTCGCCCTCACTGTGCTCGGCTCGGCTTGCTCCCCTCCCCTCCCTGCCCCCAAATTCCACCTACCCCCACTATTGCTAAATTTAAACCAGACATTGCCACTCCCTTGCCACTCCCCTCCTGCTAAGTACCAATCAGCACCTCACACATCATTGAGTAACCCTGTCCCCTTAACCCATTTCCTTCTCTCTCATTCTTCCACACCCTGTTAGCACAGTCAGCCATCAAATTTGGCCCGTCCCCTATCAAAATGCAAACAAGCAAAAAAACACTAATTACCCAAATGCCTATACTGTTTCTATTTTACCATCTCACTGCCTACGAACAAACACTTGACTATGGTATTCACTACCCAAATGGTCAAACAGACACCCACGACTTCACACATAACACCAAACACTTTACCTTCCACAGCACACCGAATATACCACCCTCTATAAAATACCACCCCTGTACAGCCACAAAACATAATCCTAAAGACAATGACTATATAAAGCTTATAAACAAACTCCTAAAGCTCAGAATATCCTGTCACTATAACCTTATAACACATGGAGACATTCATCCCAACCCTAGCCCACCCACACCCAATAACCTCCACTCCCCTACCACAACCCCCACAGTCAAGATACCCATGTATACTCTCACTAGTTCCCTCCTAGAATTTCACCTAAATATTTATTAGTATTAAGAATAAAATTCCCAACCTACACGCCCTCCTAGCAACCCACTCCCCAGACATTATGTGTCTTACGGCAACCTGGCTAAAACCCAGTACTACTGACAATGAGATACGACTTCCAGGATACAATATTCAACAGTTAGACCGTGCTACAAAGAAAGGAGGTGGGATAGCAGTCCTTTACAAAAATACTCTAACCGTTAATAGAGACATCCTTCAACCTCCCTAATTCAATAACGCGGACCTCCTCATAACCAAGCTACAGATTAACCAAAACAAACACTTGAACATCGTCTGTGCATACATTCCACCAGGCAACAACCTAAATACCCTAGAAGATCTCCTTTACTGGTTATCCACTACCTATCCCCAAGAAACCATAGTTCGTGGTGATTTTAACACCGACTGGCACCTCTGCTCCTCCGACCCCCCCACACTCATATAAACTTATCTGGGTTTATACAGGCCATAACCTCTCCCACTAGGATAAACAAACCAACCAACAAGGAAAGTATCCTAGACTCGATCCTAGTTAGTAACCAACCCCAACTGTACACAGCTGGTACTCTCCCTGATAACCTCAGCTACAACTGTCTAACCTATATCATAAAACATAAGGCAGGAAACCCTCACCAGCCCAAATATAAAACATTTAGAAAAAGGAAAAACTTTGATGCTGCTATATTCCAAAATTAATTAAAAGCAGTTGACTCGTCAAAACTAAAAAATCTAACATTAGAGGAGGCCATAGATCCCTTTAACACTCAATTCCTAAGTATCCTTGATTCCCATGCTCCAGCATGTACAATAAAAACTAGATCAAATACAGCATCATGGCTCACAAAAGATACCAAAGCTAAAATCAAAACTAGAAACAGAGCCTGGGCCAGCTGGAGAACAACCAAAACCCCATCTAAAATATTGTCAACTCAGGAATGATGCAAAAAAACTATTTTATGGGATAAAAAAAAGCTTCTACAAAAATCTCCTACAAAAACACCACAACAACCCCCAAAATTTCTGGGCAGGCTTAAATCAACTATTTTGTCCGGGTCACTCCACCACCCCAACCCCGGCTAACTACACCCATAGTTCTTCAGAGACCATAGCTAGCACCTTTAATAACTTTTTCAGTGAAACAATCCAATCCATAGCAAATCAACCAATCCTCTCTAACTTAAACCACATGCCTAATCTACCTAATAATCACCCTGAATTTAGCTTCCAACCAATATTCACTAGTTTTATCAAAACACTTCTAAAAAAACTAAAACCTACCACCCTCGCTGCTGACCTCCTCCCTGCTGAGTACCTACAAATAGCTGCAGATGCCATTGCATATCCCATATCTATCCTCATCAATAGAACCTTATCCGGAAATGCTATCCCCTCCCTCTGGAAAATATCTCACGTCATCCCACTCCATAAAGGTGGTAGCTCCTTAGACATATCCAACTATAGACCCATTGCCATTCTTTCCCCACTAGCCAAAATAATGGAGAAATGTGTACACAAGCAACTAAAATACCTTTCACAGAATAACTTACTATTCGACTCCCAGCATGGTTTCAGGCCATACCCCAGCACCACCTCAGCCCTCCTTTCCTTTACTACTGCCATAAACCAAAACAGGAATGACAATAGGCTAACCTCTGCCCTCTTTCTTGACCTATCAAAAGCCTTTGACATGGTCAACCATGAACTTGTCATTCTTTCACTAAACTCTATTTCCCTCAACAAGTCTGCTATCCAGTGGTTCCAGTCCTACCTGACTGGTAGACAGCAGGCGGTACTATGGCAGGGCAAACTCTCCAGCCAGCTATCTCTCACACTTGGTGTCCCTCAAGGCTGCATACTAGGTCCACTACTGTTCTCTATTTGTATCAACAACCTCCACACTGCTATCCCTAAAGCCACCTGCATTCAATACACAGATGATTCCACACTCATCTGCTCAGCCACCAACCTATCCGACTTGCAAATCTTAACCCAAAATACATTTGACACCATCAAGAACTGACTCACCAACCAACGCCTACTTTTGAACCCCAATAAAACTAAACTTCTACTCTTCTTTCCCACTAGTAGATCCACCACACTTTCATTCTCTGTCACATCTAACAACGGTACCACTATTTCCCCAGATAATCACACCAAACTGCTAGGGGTTATCATACACAATAATCTCAAATTTGACCTACAGGTCAACAAAACCATACAGACCATCAATAAGAAGCTTGGATCACTGTATAGAAACAAGACATTTTTAACCCCCCCTGGTTAGGACTGCAATCACCCGATCACACCTACTCTCTACCCTTTTATATGTTTTGCCTGTACTCTCAAATCTCAACAAATCCGAACTAGGTAAGCTGTCCCATAGCTACAGTCATATTGCCAGATTTGCCACTGGCTCCACCTATAGAACCAACCACTGCCAGAACCTTAAACAACTAGGGTGGCTAGAACTCTCCAGCTTAATTCAGTCAAGTCTTAATAGCACACAAATTTTTGTACCACCCTGAGGATACTCCCTCACTTAAAAATATTATTAAGCCATATAGCAACCTAAGATCCCTATGGTCAGCCGATAAACTACTGGTCCAAACCTGCAAAGCTAATAACTCTGCTGGTGAATCCCTGTTTGTCAACTTCATTGGCAAAACCTGGAATTCGTTGCCAAACTATGTAAGCTTACAATCCTCCAAAAGTCTCTTCAAAAAAAACCTCAAACAGTATCTCAAAGTGAATTGGCTATGCCCATGTACCAACCCTGATTAAGTTATAAACTAAAAGCATATTCTGCAATTATCATAACTTGTAACTACATCACCAAGCTCTGCTTCCAATCTGATGTCTCTTACTTTTAATTGTCTGTCCATGAGAATTGTGAGTCCCTACTAGGAACACTACTAACCCATTTGTATATAATCACTTTGTTTTTATAATTGCTTGCTAACTTCAGTGTAATCTGTATAAGTTTGTCTATGTGGAGCTTTTCTCCCTGGGACTCCGCTGAAACTGGACATGTACCCAGTCAGACTATCCCGGTTAACAAATGTAAAATAAATAATAAAATAAATAAATGTGCAGCGTCAAGGAAAGAATAAGCATTTTAACTGCTATAACATCCTGAATCGTATTCAGTAAGAGCACCTTTTGCTATTAGTTTACAGTTTCCTAACAGCAAGGCATAAAATTCTATGACACTTCCCTGCACCACTTGCACCCCCAAATAATTGAAAGTGTCTGACTGCAAAATGGATGTACATTTCTGCTTGATAGAAAGAGGGGGAGAAAACCTAACTGCAAATGCTTCTGATTTTGTGAAATTAACCTTATGGCTAGAAAATATGCCAACCCATACCTCTCAACTGTCTAGATTTTCACAAAATGTCCAGATTTTTGCTTCACATTTTTGGTCTGTTTCTCATAAAATTAATGTTTTTTGGCAAATCACTGAGGACTGCAGTCACTAAATAATGACATACATTTGAGTTTCAGACTTCATATACTCCAGAAAAGGCATGGTAACACAACTCCTGTTATTCTGTCAACTTTCTATGTTTCTTAGAGCAATACTTAAAATCTGTTTGTATTTTTGGCTTGTAGTCTTTGTCCAGATTTCGTTTGCTAAGAGGTTGAGAGGTATGTGCCAACCCTCTTCAGCACAGCAATACTAGCAAACCATTCTCTGTACCTTGGAGAAACTAACAAGTCTCCAGCATACACAGAAGGCTTATTATGCTGACTTACTGACTCATACCCATGAATATTGGAAAAACACAAAATCACTGTCAGGAGCTCCAAAAGAAGGGCAAACAGTTGTGGGGGATGATCGACTGGACATCTCTCCCATGTTCCCCTTTTTAAATAAAACATCTGATAGAGATCATCATTAACATTTTGATACTCTATATGCAATCAACAATAGTTTAGTAAACTTAGAAGGAAAACAAACATCCTGCGATACCCTGAACAAGTACCCCCAGTCCACTATAACAAATGCCTTTTCTACAGGCAAACTGACCACTAGAAGGGAGATCATAGACTTCTACACCTCTACTAGTATTGTCAGCATTTTATTAATATCACATGCTTACCACCATGTAACGAACCCATACTGATCCAAGTGCACATCACAGGCTGCAAATGAAGGCAGCCTGGATGACAACAGAGACATATTATAAGATGTATAATCTAGTTTAATGACCAATATAGACAAGCAAGAATGTAGCAATAAGGGGTCATTACCTTACTCAAGAATGACTGAGATTACTGCATCATACCATGATGACAACATCTCCAGAGTCCTCACAATGTCATCTAACACTTTGCAGAACACAGCAAGAAGCCATTCACTCCCTGCATATAAAGCTTCACAGGAAATCCATCAGCAGCCTGTCCTTCTTTCTCTCTACAAGTCGCCAGAATTATAGCATAACACAATACTTCTCAGCACAATGTTCTTGAGAATTCCTTGCTTTAAGTACATAAAGTTCCTCACAAAACAAAGAAATGGCTCAAGGGGACTCTAAAGGTGTATTTGTCTTTTCTGCAAACTCCCTTCCAATAACTCATGAATAGCATGATGTACTTTAAGTTACATCAAACACAGGACCAACATCTTTTGGGGTTTTAGTGGAGTTATTAAAGTCTCTTCATTTCAATTATTTATTTTTTTAATTAATTTTGATATCTAATAATTTCAATATTTCTATATTTTTACAGCTATCACTCTTCATATCACTGACTCCCCTTGTCAGCCACACCTGTCATTTCAACCCAAAAGACTGCTGAGCAGAATGGATAAACCAGGTACTGTTGCATAGCCAGTTTAAAAGATCACTTAGTTGCCTCCTATCAACCCAGATACTTTGAGTCAGCAGGAGCAAAACTATAATGCATTCCTTTGAATATTCCTTAAAGAATTTCATGAAATATTGTGATGTATGAAGGAGTCATTGAACTTCATATACCTAGGCAGAGTCTGTACATCAACATTAATTGGTCAGAAATTACTCTGGGATAAACATCCCCATCCCATTACCAGGTAAATAGATGCTGCCCAGAAAGTATCAGCCTGTCCAATCTGGAGTAATGTTGTGAGGACAGCAATAAGTGTACCATCTTCAGACTGTAACGATATGACTATCCGTATCCAACAAACTCAACACTGCAAAATATGACTTAAAAACTGACCACTACTAGGAACCCTGAGCATCCTAGGACTTTATTGATTATTGCCAAAATCGGTTATTAAAGCCAGGCCCCTTGCCAAAACTAACATTCCTTCATGAAAATTCACACTTTCCATTAGAATCATTTTCAACTCTAAAAAATCTGCCTCCATAGAGTGATACATAGAGTCCAGCATTAACAATAAAACTCCCCAGTAGCTTCACACAGCTATGACTTACTTTACCATGTGTACCCTGCAGATGTTGCAACTAACAAGGACTAAACCAGGACCTCAACCCTCTGTTTAACCATATGCTATTCCATGCCTTTTCACACCTCTTCCACTAGGGAGAAATAATAAATGGCCTCATAATTAAATATGACTAACCTGAGAAGTTTTATTCCAGAGAAATGAGTGTCCTGAAGGCATGCAATCTAAGTGAAGAATAATTTCACAAGAGCTATAACACACAACTTCTTAACCAGATTGCCCCAACCATTTGCATACAAACTATAACATTCATCATCAGGACTCATGCTCAAGAGAATTAGCAACCTTCTGACAAAAAGGCAAGTGACCATTTCTGGGGTATTCTTACCTCAACACCTGAAAGACTCCACTCAGTGGCCTTGTCAGACTCTCAGTCCTAACACACATATACATATAAATACATATATCCCAATATAAACCAGCAAAATTGGTCCCTAAATGTGTTTTTAGTCACCCAGGCTGGAGCCATCTTTTGAACTGAAAGATGCATAACTTCCTTCAGGTAATATGGTACAAAACAAACAATTACTAATCCCTCTGCTGTGGGAATTTAGATAGCAGTACAGGTCAATCAAAATAATTAATATTCCACCCTGGGTAATAAAAAAGCAAAGACCTGAATATTAAATAATGTAAACAACATTGCAAAGAAACTGCAATTCCTAAACTATATGCATTTAATACCCTCTGTTATGGTACAACACAGTACAGTATGATGTAGCAGAGCACAGCATTTCCTAGGCATGAACAAAATCACACAGAAAAAAATGATTCTGGACTTTTTAGGACACTACAAACACATTTCATGTTGTCAGTTCTTACAGTGAGTTCAGTATAAAATTGGTTCTTCTCTACCTGCTTTATTACAGTAGGCCTACATCTTAGAACAGCATAACAAAATCCCTGAATCTCAGATGGAATGAAGTCAGGCCATTTCAGCTATTAATTACTTTTCAGTGAGCCCTCTAATAGTGAAAAAATACATACATTACCTGTTTGTATTACAAAATAAATAAATAAATAAAATGTACAGAGTATTTTGCAGCCATGTGCAAGGCAGCTGATTTCTGCAATATAGACTGTATCAGCAGCATAAGTGACAATGAGAAAGCAACATTCTCCCTTTGAGGCATACATCTCTGAAGCAAATTATGACACCTCTGGAGTCTTTCCCTGCTGTGAAACACATCTTGAGCTAGAATTCTGTACTCTCCACCACTCTGCACATGCATCCTTTCTGTTCTGTGACATTCCTGCACAATCGACTATACAACCTACAGAACCAAGAGAAGTTTAACTTCTGTCTGGGAAAAACAACTCTTCAAAATGCTGGTTAAACCAGACAGAAGTGGAGCTGATTTAATATGCAGTCTCATTACTGACACAAAAATGGCACAAACCACTCCACCACCTGTGAGTCTTCTTGCAATACTCCTGCCCACCAAAGATGTGTGCATTAATCCACAGAAACTGTTTGCCTGCCTCTTACCATTGAGATAACATTGCCTCTTTTTTTTTGTGCTGAGTAGCACAGTACAGTGTAAATAGCTTGGGCTTCCTGAGTGACCCGTAAGTGTAGCATGCCAATTCAATATGGAAGTCTTCGATAGCAAAACTTATCCAAGTGGCTAACAGTTTTTTTTTTCAGAAAGCTCACACGGTCCTTAGTCTTTTTCTTCTCTGGTATTCAAATCAATCACGTGTTTCTGCTGGCTCAGTCTTCTACATTTGTCATTCTTGCCTCTAGCTGTTCAGGTCAGACTTAATTATCCATTACATACATCTCAGTGCCTTTTGTGTCCTGCAGAAACTCCAGGATAGTGTCTGAGTGTTTCATCAGTGATCTTTATTGTTTTATTCTGCCCTTAGAGTTCACATAATCATTCAGCTTTTCTCTCTTTTAAATCTTTGTCAAATATTTGAACAAGAGTATGCTGACTTCAATGATCAGGTCACTGACCACCTCAATACCAGTGGCTTTGAAACCACCCCTTCTGATATAGTTATAATTCTACATGGGAGAAGTTGATGTCTCCAGACACCTTAGTGTTCTCTATTATGGGTCACACTAACCCTGCACATCAGAAACCCAAACATACTCACTCTCCTAGAAAAAGGGAAAGACTGACAACTGAGTTACAGGCTAAACCTAAACATTAACACCTAAAATGTTTTTAGAAATAGAGAGACCATTGACTCAACTTTTATGTGCATCCCATCATAACTGGAAGACACCTTTCAGTATTTCTTAACTATACCAGTATTACAAAAGCAAGCAAATAGCTGCATTTCTTTGTAAATGACCACTTGCCAAGGGAGGGGAGGTAATGGCAGCCAATATTCCACAGTTGTATAAATTATAAGCATTATTTATTGGATGAGTTTGGCAGAGGTACAACCTGTAACCTCTGTTACTTTCTCTTCTTAAATTTTCAGATGATTGTAGAACACAAGGGAAACAAATAAAGCTCAAAAACTTGGAAAGCTTGAACCTGATTTAAAATAGAATATTATCCTGTAAATCTGTCTTGGTTTCAGAATTTTTTCACTTCTCTTTTTTCTTCATGACCTTACTTGCTTTGGACAGTTTGGCCTGTATTGCTATTACTTAAGTGAAACAGCTGCCTTATTTCTGTTCAGGTCATGTTTAGTTCTGTGATGCCACAAATATGTAGTCTTATTCAGCTCAGGCAACTCTTTCTAATGCTACAGAACCCAAAGTTGGTGTGAAATATGTACCGTGTTGGCATCTTTATCATTTGTTTTAATTTGATAGCCATGATAAGCAAGAAAGTGGGCTGGTCAGCAGACACTCTTCAGGCACAACCTGGGCCCTTATGGGCTAAAAGATTTCAATAGGTATAACAGAGATAATAGAAATGTGAACAAACATTCTTAAAAAATGCAGTAATAGCCAGAGTCTACATATAAAATAATGAAGGTGATGAATGCAATCAGTCCATCCACAACCTCATTTTTTCCAGTCTTTTGTACATGGGGTCAAGGTGACACTTCAGCAGTGACAATGCAGTGTCCAATGAACAACAGGTAGCACACTTGCTTTTGGTGTAGAAGGCTGTGGGTTCAATTCCTTCACCATGGATTAATTGCTGAAACTACAGTACAGCATAAAGGGGTTGCTGTACTCTTGAGTGTGTCATCCTTCAGATGGGATGTTAAACTGAGGCTCCATCTGCTTGAGTTGGTTGTACTTTAGGTGGGTGTAAAAGATCCCATGAGATCTATCAAGAAGAATAGGGGTCCTTTATTTATATAAAAAAAAATTCTTGCTTACAACATATTTACATGGTTACAACTATTTACAAACATATACATATATAGATATACAAATCTGTTTACACATAATCATAATCTCCTTTGCAATCATACTAAATGTTCATCCCTATTGGACCCACCATTCCATTTTACATAACCAGCATCTGATGTTATTTAATATTGTTGCTAAAATCTATTTACCATTAGACATAATTTCATTTATTCTTTTATTCTATTACAGTCATATAACATAAAATAACTTTTTGTCTATTCTTTTAGCATATCATTTAGTTCTGTTCTTATAATATCCATATTTATTCAAATCCATGCTTATTTTATCCACATCTCTTATATATTTGAAAAAATCTTCTGTACATAATTTTCCCCATAACTTTTTTACTCTTTTACATTTCAAAACACATGGCCCATAGTTTCTTCTTCTTGACAATGTAAGATATTGTATTGCTTTTCTTTTTTTATGCCATATTTCCTTTTACTGGCAATTTATCTATTACCAGTCTTCACAAAAAATCTTGAAATACTACTTTCTGATTACACCATTTGCTTCTTATTTTTATAGCTTTAATTTTTTCATCTATTAAATTTTCTCATGGTCTTACATAGTAATGTTTTATCATTGCAATCTTATACCATGTTTTTCTATCTTTTTCGATGTTATCAATTTTTATTTTCCACAAAAAAAATTCTTGGTAATACTTTATTTTTTCACCTATAACCTATTTTTCTCTTTTACTCTCTTTTTTACAATACCTTTAAATGTATCATACCTATATTTATACAGTTTACTACTAATCTCTCATCTTTTCCATTTTTCTACTTTAACAGTTTATACACATTTAATGAAGCAGCATATACTACTGGGTTAATTAACTCTAAACCTCCTACTTCTTCTTCATTTACATACAAAACTCCTCTTTTCACTGGGATAAATATTTAATATACAACCCCATGTAAATAAAAAAATATCTGAAATATTTCATTTTCAAATACTGTTGGCAACATAAATACCCTTATTAAATATGCTATTTTCCTATCATTACTGATTCTATCAAATTAAGCCTTTTTCTGAATGGTAATTTATATGTTTTCTAGAAAAGACAATTTTGTTTTATTTATTTTATTGTTTCATTCCCATTGAATTCTACTTACATCGTTATTCCAAAATGTTATACCTAACACAGAAATATAATTCGTGATAATGTATTCTAAAATGTTATACCTAACACAGAAATGTAATTCATCCGAGACAATTTTGTTTTATTTATTTTAGTGTTTCATTCCCATTGAATTCTACTTACATCTTTATTCCAAAATGTTATACCTAACACAGAAATGTAATTCATGATAATGTATTCCAAAATGTTATATCTAACATAGAAATGTAATTCATCTGACAAAGGAGGAATGACTAGAGACCCTGGGAACTATCGCCCCATTAGCCTGCTGAGCCTGATATGCAAAGCTATGGAATGCATCATCATGGACCTAATAAACAATGATATAGGGAATCTCCAAACTCTGGATCCCACACAGTTTGGTTTTGTAAAGGGTAGATCATTCCTGCTCAACTTGGTCGAGTTCTTTGAGTCAGTCACCAGAGCTGTGGATGAAGGCAAGGTTCATACAGCCTACCTTCATCTGGCCAAGGCCTTTGATACCATTCCCCACTCAGGAATCATAGAAAAACTCACTAAGCTAGGCATCAACCCCTATATCACTAGGTGGGTTGCAAACTGGCTCACAGAGAGAACCCACAGTGTGAAAGCAGCTGACTCCAAGTCAGACCACTGACCAGTCATGAGTGGAGTCCCACAGGGTTCGGTCCTGGGTCCTTTCCTGTTTGGTATCTACTTCTCTGAAGTCCAGCCCAACACGAAGGGACTCTAGCTGACAAAGTTCGCAGATGGTTGCAATTTTGGAGCTATTATTAACTCCCTAAGTGATGTTGACATCCTACAGAATAGTCTCACTGAGACCAACGACTGGTGACAGTGCCATTGCCTTAAGCTCAGTGCCAAAAAATGTGTCGTTATCCCCTTTGGGAAAACCCACTTCCCATGAATTACCACATTGATGGTAGTCCACGGAACATGGAAGGTGTTATAAAAGATCTGGGAACAGGTTGACAGCAACATCTCTTTTGATCACCACGTTGCCACTGTGGTCAGAAAGTCCTTCTATGTGGCCCATCTCATTACTAAGGGTTTTGTATCCAGGAAGAAAGAGGTCATTGTCTCCCTTTACTCTTCCCTTATTTGGCCAATCATCGAGTACAATGCCCATTTGTCATGTACCTCACTCAACACCTGCAACAGCTGGAGAGGTTGCAAAGGTACCTGACAAAGGCAATCATCATCATCTTCTTTCGGCTGCTCACGTTAGGGGTCACCACAGCGGATCACCTGTTTCCATTTCTTCCTGTCCTCTACACCAACCACCTGCATGTCCTCTCTCACCACATCCATAAGATGATCCTAGGCCTTAAACACTTGTCCTATATGGATAGACTCAAAATACTCCAACTATTCTCTGTCTCATATCGCCTACTTAGAGGCGATCGCTGCTTGACTTATAAAGCCATGTCTGACCCAGCTCTGTTAGAAATGCTACATCTAAAGAAATCCCAATCCCTCCACACCACACGCTCCAGAGACCTCAACCTCATTACCACAATTAACAGATAATGCGGAAGGGATAGGTTCATAACCCAGAGACTGCCCATGCTATGGAATAGACTTCCCATACATGTCAAGCAGAGCACCTCGCTGACCCTCTTCAAGAGAAATCTTGATGAGTGGATGGGAAACAGAAAATTCACCTTAGGGACAACTCCAGTGGCTCTACTCAACAGAAGTACTGGGAACTAAGGTTGGGTGACACTATGCCAGGGTAATCCTATGGCTAGGCTTGTAAAGGCCCCAGGGCCATTAGCCTAGTACACACCTATGAACCTATAAAATATATTCACCTATCTTTGCTACATCACCTAAACATTTACTTTTTTCTTTATTTAAAGCCATCCTTATCACCTCTAGCCACTCACTTAGGCAAATTAGTACTTCTTTTATCAATTTTTTGCAATTATTATATAGTCATCTGTACATGTTAACAAAACTGGAATTCTTAACCCTTCAAGTGTTATATACCCTGTCGCCTTCATTTTGTAATTTATTTCACATAGTATAACTTTCATAACTAATGCAAAGAACACACAACTAATTGGACATCCCTGTCTTACATCACTCTTTATATCTGTCTCTTGGCCTAACCAGCCATTTACAATTATTTTGCTTTATTATTACTATATGCCGTCATACAAAATTTCCTAACTTTCTCACTTATATTCTTTCATTATTATCCTTAAGATTTCATGTCCAGTTGTGTCAAATTCCTTATTAAAGTCTCCTATCATAATTTTCACTTCTTTTTTTCTATTTATAATATCATCTACAACTTCTCTATCATTAATAATTCTTGACAACCCTTCCCTTTTATATTATATAAACTATCTTCCATAATATTTTCCATTTTAGTTTCAAATCTCTTTTGTATTATTTTCATAAAGATCTTATAAACATTATTAAATACTGTCAGTCTTAATTTTTAGTCTTCTACCTTCCTTCTTCCATATGAATTTTAGTATTCTACTACATATTTCATTATATATTAAACCTTCATTTAACCACTCATTCAAAATCTTCAAGAAATACTTTTTGCTAATCCCTTAAATTTGTAAACATTTCAAACTCTATTCCATCTGGTCCTGCACTCAAAGCTATATTTATTTGTCCTAATACTTTATCAAGCTCATTTAAATAAATCTAATTTTCCAACTCTTCATTCTCTAATTCTGTTAACTTCCGATTCTCCATGTTTTATTCACTACATTCTTTTTTCTTTAAACAATTCTTGTACAATTTTTGTACAATTATTGTACAATTCGTCAATTCCAATGCCCTGGACCAGCTCATTCTTACCCCGACTAGAGGAAGCAACATCCTTGCCCTGGTTATTACTAATATGGGCAACCATTGCTCTATACTAATAATCAATTCCTCCCTGGTTAGATCTGACCACAAACTTACCATGGAAATCCACATCTCACCCACACCCCTCGCAAAGATATCCACCATGAAAAACTTCTCCATAGCTGACTTTGGACTCCTAAAACCAGAGGTAGCTAACTTCACGGCACCCATGCCAATGGAAAATAGATGCATGACTGCTGAATCATACACTGATGCACTGTATGAATACGTATATAAATGCATGTAACTAGCCGTACCCAACAGAACCAAGATGCTCTCCTCCAAAGAAAGGAAGCCAGTCTGGTGGTCCCCTGCCATTAATAAACTCTACAACAGAAGGAAGAAACTGTTGCAGAAAAAGGTGAAGTCCCAAGACTGTAAAAAATTCCCTGATTAGCCTCAACAAAAAGTTGAGATCGCTCATCAAAACCTCCAAAGCCAGCTATGAAGGCAGAATTGTGGCAGACACCAAAAACCACAAAACCTGCTTTAGTTATATCAAGAATCTCCATGGCAATACGCAGATCTGCTCTGAGTTACTGCACAATGGTACCACCTATACTTAGCCAACAGATATTGCTAACATACTGGCCAACAGATTCAGTGCCAGCTTTACCCCTCTCTCCACCCCTAAACGACCAATCTCAATACCGGAAGAATGCCAGGCACCCTGCATTACTGCAGCACAGGTTAAAGCTGCATTGTCTAAGGCCAAGAATACAGGTTCCATGGGACCTAACAATATCCCTGGCTGTGTTCTACATGAATTACAAAATGATCTGGCACCACATTTGTGTACTATGTTCACTCACAGCCTCACCTCAGAATTTGTCCCTACCAAATGGAGTACTGCTACAGTCATCCCTCTTCATAAACGAGGAATGATTACATACCCTGGAAATTATTGCCCCATTAACCTGACACATCTGATATGTAAGGCTATGGAGCGCATCATCATTGATCTAATTAACAAGGATATAGGAAATCTCCAAACTCTAGATTCCATGCAATTTGGTTTTGTGAAAGGTAGATCATGCCTGCTCAACCTGGTTGACTTCTTTGACTCAATCACCAGAGCGGTAGATGAAAGTAAGGCCATTCATATAGCCTACCTTGATCTGGCCAAGGCCTTTGATATCATTCCTCACTCAGGAATTACTGATAAACTCACCAAACTAGGCATCAACCCCTATATCATTAGGTGGGTTGCAAATTGGCTCACAGACAGAACACATACAGAGTGAAAGTAGTGGACTCCAAGTCAGACTGCCGACCAGTCACGACTGGAGTCCCACAGGGATTGGTTCTTGGTCCTTTCCTGTATGCCGTCTAATTCACAAAAGTCCAGGCCAACATGGAGGGACTCTGGCTGACCAAATTCACAGATGACTGCAAGGTGGGAGCCATTATTAACTCCCCAAGTGATGCAGACATCCTACAGAAAGGCCTCACTGAGACCAATGACTGGTGTTGAAACCATGGCCTTAAGCTTAATGCCAATAATGTGTCATCATCCCCTTTGGGAAAAACTCAGTTCCCACGAATTACCACATTGATGGGAGACCACTAAACACTGAAGGCATTATAAGAGATCTGGGGACAAAGGTTGACAGCAACCTCTCCTTTCACCCCCACATTGCCACTGTTGTCAGAAAGTCCTTCTATGTGGCACATCTCATTACCAAAGGTTTTGTATCCATGAAGAAAGAGGTCATCATTGCTCTCTACTCTTCCCTCATTAGACCAATCATAGAGTTGTTGTTTGTCTTTGGGCTTTTTCCCCGGTAAGGGGTCGCCACAGGGGAACTCTGGTCTGCTAATGATTGGCAGTAGATTTTTACGAAACGCCAAGGTGCCAGCTCGATGCCCAACCTTCAACGAAGGCATGCCCATTTACACACGCATGTCTTTCGAATGCTACTCAACTGCGGGGAGGACATGCAGACTCCACACAGAAGGAACTCCCAACCAAGCTGAGAATTGAACGGAGAACCTCTTGCTGTGAGGTAACAACACTACCGCTGTACCACCGCAGCATTCCCCATTTGGCATGTACCTCACTAGACACCTTCAACAGCTGAAGAGGCCATAAATGTACCTCATGAAGAGGATCCTAGGCCTTAAACACATATCCTCCATGGACAGACTCAAAAAACTCCAGCTATTCTCTGTCTCATATTGTCTACTAAGAGGCGATCACTGCTTGACTTACAAAGCTATGTCTGACTGAGCTCTGTTAGAAATGCTACATCTAAAAAAATCCCAATCCCTCCAGACCACATGCTCCAGAGACCCCAACCTCATTACCACAATCAACAGAACATGTTGGAGGGACAGGATCATAACCCAGAGACTGCCGATGATCTGGAATAGACTTCCCATACATGTCAAGCAGAACACCTCACTAGCCCTCTTCAAGAGAAATCTTGATGAATGGATGGGAAATAGATATTCACCCCGGGGATCACTCCAGTGGCTCTACTTGATACAGGCACTGGGAACTGACAATGGACAGCACAATGCCAGGGCACTTCTATGGGCAAGGCTTGTAAAGGCCCCAGGGCCATTAGCCTAGTACACACCTATGAGCCTATTAACATATAAACCATTCATAATCTATTCTTGAGGTCTTTCTATTTCTCCTTTTTCATTTTTATTTCTCTCGTTACACTACCATATTCCTTTACAAATCTGTTTAAGTAACTTGATGTGTCTTCTCTTTTGCCTTGTAAAATATCTTGGCTTACATAAAAATTCTTATTTTTCTTTATTGTTTTCATATAATTGCTTTTTCTTTGTGAAAGTACCTTCTATCATTATATTTTAAATCTTCCAACCCATCGTTATATGTTCTTTTACACTTTTCTTTCTCTATTTTTCTCACATCATATTGCTACATTTTTTATATTTTTTATATTTTTCCTTAAATCTCACCCACCGTGCAGATCAATGGTTATAAAATGTTCTCATAGTAATATATTTCCATAACTATATTATTAATCTCTTTACCTCGTCATTCCATGCTTTCTCATTTATCCTTTTTTATTCCTTTGCTTATTTGTATATATTCCGTGATTTCCTTTATCTCTAGCCATATTGCAAGATGATCAGAAAATCCTGTTTCAACTACCTCCTTTTCTCATATAACTAAACCTTCTGATACTGTAAAATAATCTATTTCAGTTCTATATATGCACTTTTTGTAAGTTCATGAATTTTTGTCCCAAAGTTTTAACTTGCCACATCTAATAAATTCTAACATTTTCTTGTATCATTTCCTTTCTTTTTACGCTTGTCTCTAAATCACAATTTAGCCTGCTGTTATTAGAATATTCATATTTATCACCACATAGTGTAAAATCTGATGAAATAAGATTCCACTTTCATTACAATTAGTATAAGCATATACTGTTATAATTCTATATACTTGTCCTTTCCATTTAACCTCTACAATGATTACCCTTCCAATATTTGCTGAAATTATATCCAATATCTTTAATGTATTTCTATAGAATATAGCTATTCCAGAATCTTATTTCCCAAATTCCAGATTATCTTTCCTCCCCATAATTTCTCTTTGTAATCTTTCTTTATTTATTAAAAATGTGTCTAATATAATGACATCTACATCACATGTATTTCACCACTCCAAAATCCCTATTCTTCTTTACTACATTCTTAATACTACAAGAAAAATCTAGCAAGCCAGAGTTTCTACTGTGTGATTCCTTAAGCGTCTTCCGTTACAGGCACATGGGATATATGCAAGACTCCCTTAAGGACATCAGGTGTTTCAGCTACATGACAGTTCTGAATGCCCATGACTTTTTTATTTTTAAGTCTGCAAAGGACACATTCAGGCCAATAAAGCCAAACCCCACTAGCTGTGGGCATGCATATTTCAATCTTCTTATGGCATCATCAACACAGCATACATGGATTGCTTGATTAACTTTTATAAACACAAGGTTGTTGTACCCAGCTGATATCCTTAACCATTAGGGTGTCTGCAAAATATACCAAAAAACAAAGTAAAAAATATGAGTAAAAAGGTTATTCAGACAAACCAATCAGTAAAAACTACAAGAAAAATCTAGGCAAGCTAGAATTTCCACTGTATGATTCCTTAAACCTCTTGTATTAGAGGCACATAGGATATATGGAAATGACCCCTTAAGGACATTGGGTGTTCGGCAATATGGCAGTTATGAATGCCCATGACTTTTTATTTTTAAGTCTGTAATGGACAAATTCAGGCCAATAAAGCCAAACCCCACTAGCTGTGGACATGCATGTTTCAGCCTTCTTATGGCATCATCAACACAGCATAAGTAGATTGCTTGATTAACCTTTAGAAACACAGGGTTGTTGTACTCAGCTGATGTCCTTAACCATTAGGGTGTCTGCAAAATATCCCAACCAACAAACTAAAACAATGCATTCAAAGGTCACACAGACAAGCCAAACACAGTGGAAACTCTAGCTTGGCCAGATGTGTCTTGTAGTTTCTACTGATTGGTTTGTCTGTGTGACCTTTTTACTCATTGTTTTACATTCTCAATACTATTTACATTTACAAAAATCACTCTAAAATTTTCATTTTCCCTTAGATTCAATGTTTCATAAAGTTCATAGCTAAGTACTGGGCAAGCTTTTCTAAAAGGCCTTTCTAAGCCTAGACAGTTTCCTTCTCAAACGTGAAAATCAAACACAACACCTTGGGTCTGATGAGTTAAGCACTGTAACCATTATATCAATCCCCACTCATTAGCTGTGCATGTTTCTTTTTTTATCCATTTCCACTTTTTTCTTTTGTACTTATCCATTTAAATTTTCTCTTTCTGTTTTTTATCCTTTTGCCAACAGAATTCTTTTTTTCTTTTACTACCTCCCAATTTACTTATTTTTTCATCAATTATTTCTAAACTTTCTTCTATGTCTTCTATTGTCTTTTTTTGTCATCCAATTATTCTTCTGTTTCTACAACCTCTAAAATGTCTTCTGTTGGTTCATTTTCTTCTCTTTCTCTTTCTTTGTCTTTTTTCTTATTCTTATTTTTGTTTTTGCAATCCATCCATAAATGTTTAAAGTTGTTACATTTATAACATTTCAATTCACATTTCTTGCTTCATGTCCCATTTCCCCATAAAAATAATATTTTCTTTTGTCATGGTTACTTAACAAATATCCTTTTTACCACAAAAATATGTTTTGGGTTGTTCCCAGTATTTTAGTACACCCCTATTCCTTTCCACATCTATCAGGCTTGATATATGTATAATTGTTTTATTCTCTTTATATTTTTAATATAATATTACAATCCCAGCCACCAGTCCATAAAACCTCTTTGTCGTAAACTTTTACAATGGCTAGTACTTCTTTACATAAAGGTTTCAAATGGCTTTCCAAAGTCTCTTTTCCTACCTCTGTTTGAAATTGTACATGAATTTTCTTTTTTGCTTCCCTGTTAAATACTTTTGTCAAATAAAGATTCCATTGGTTATAGTTTTTCTTTTTTCATATTCTGCAAGAACGTTTTCTATTGAAAAAAAACAGTCTCAAAAATAACGTCACAAAATGCCTCTTTGTTAATAAGAATAAATGCTTTTACTGCCTGTGCTTTTACACCCACATGAGCTAATAAATTGTCCTACACTTCATACCTGTCCATTTCTTTATTTTCTTTACTTTGAATCCTTTAAGGATATCCACACCTCCAGGCTAGTTGCTCAGCATAATGCAGCCGAGGTTATCCAAGTGCAACTAACTCTGGGCATAAGTGCAATCCAAATTGTAGCTTGCTACAGATCACCCACCATGCCCCAGGATTCCCACTCCTCTTTTCTTGATGTACTGGAAAATATTAGGGTTCAACCAAACACCCTAATAATGGGCGATTTCAACTACCCCACCATTAACTAGGAAAACTACTCATGTACCAACTCCTTCGCTCAATGCTTTCTGGAATTCATAAACTCCAATGCCCTGGATCAACTTATCCACACCCCCACCAGGGGCAACAATATCCTAGATCTAGTCATTACCAATATGAGTGACCGGTGTTCCCCATCTGAAGTCAATGCCTCATTGGTCCGATCCGACCATAAGCTAATTACCCTTGATATCCACATCCTGCCTCCACCCCCCCATTAAGGAAACCATGGTAAAACATTTCTCCAAAGCCAACTTCATGCTTCTTAAGACAGAAGTTGTGAACTTCATGATACCCATGCAGATGGACAATACAATTACGACTACTGAATCCTATACAATTGCACTTTATAAGCACTTACATGAG
Organism: Protopterus annectens; assembly: GCF_019279795.1. Classification (NCBI taxonomy): domain Eukaryota; kingdom Metazoa; phylum Chordata; order Ceratodontiformes; family Protopteridae; genus Protopterus; species Protopterus annectens. Next base: position 200,835,597 of record NC_056726.1, on the reverse strand, counting down.
TGCATGGATCATACTATCCCAAACAGAACCAAGATGCTATCCTCAAAAAAAAGGAAGCCAGTATGGTAGTCCCCTGCCATAAACAAAATGTACAACAGAAGGAAGAAACTCTTGCAAAAGAGAGTAAAATCCCACAAGTGGAGGAGCTCCCTGGTCAGCCTCATTAAGAAGCTGTGATCCCTGATAAAATCCTCCAAAGCTAGTTACGAAAACAAAATTGCCACTGATTCTAAAGAAAACCACAAAGCATTCTATAGCTATGTCAAGAATCTCAATGGCAACACTCAGATCTGCTCTGAGTTACAGCACAATGGCACTAAATATACAGACCCAACTGATATTGCTAACATCCTGGCAGATAGGTTCAGTGCTAACTTTACCCCCCCTCTCACCCCCTAAAGAGCCCATCTCTATACCGGAAGAATGCAAAGTTCCTGTAATCATGGCTGCACAGGTAAAAACCACACTCTTCAAAGCCAAGAACACAGCATCCATGGGACCAGACAACATCTCAGGCTGTGTTCTACACGAACTACAGAATGAACTGGCACCCCACCTAAGTGCCATGTTCAATCATAGCTTCACCTCAGGCTTTGTGCGTGCTGAATGGCACACAACAATGGTTATCCCACTCCACAAGGGGGGAGCCACCATGGACCCCGGGAACTACCAACCCATTAGCCTGATGAGCCTGGTCTGCAAGGCCATGGAATGTATCATCATGGGACTTATAAACAAAGACATTGGTAATCTCCAAACTCTGGATCCCACCCAGTTTGGGTTTGTAAAAGGCAGATCATGTCTCCTAAACCTGATAGACTTCTTTGAAGCAGTCAACAAAGCCGTAGACAATGATAAGGTGGTTCACACAGCCTATCTAGATTTTGCCAAGGCTTTGAACACCATCCCACACTCTGGAATTATAGATAAACTCACTAAACAAGGTATAAATCTCTGTCACAAGATGGGTTGCCAACTGGCTCACTGACAAAACCCACACTGTGAAAGTAGCAGATTCCAAATCCGACTTCAGACCAGTGACAAGTGGAGTACCACAGGGTTCAGTCCTGGGTCCTCTCCTGTTTGGTATTTACTTCTCTGAAGTAAAGGCTAACATAGAAGGTCTTTGACTAACGAAGTTCACAGATGACTGCAAACTAGGAGCCATAATCAAAACTCCTAATGATGTGGACATCCTACAAAAGGGCCTCACTGAGACAGATGCCTGATGTCAAAGCCATGGCCTCAAGCTCAATACCAAAAAGTGCATTGTCATCCCCTTTGGTAAAAACTCTGTACCCATGAACTACAACATAGGTGGTAGTATACTTAACACTGAAAGTGTGATAAGAGACCTTGGGACACAGGTGGATAGCAGTCTCTCCTTTGATAATCACATCATCACAGTAGTCAGGAAATCCTTCTACGTGGCACACCTCATCACAAAAGGTTTCTCATCCAGAAAAAAAGAGGTCATTGGTCCCCTCTACTCATCACTCATTAGACCCGTTATAGAATACAACACCCCTTTTGGTATGCACCTCACAAGACATCTACAATAACTGGAAAGGCTTCAGAAATACCTCACAAAGAGGTTTACCGTCCTTAAACAGTTGCCTTACACAGACTGTCTCAAAAAACTCCAGCTTTACTCCGTCACATATCACCTACTCAGAGGTGATCTTTGCCTAATATACAAAGCTATGTCAAACCCGGAGCTGTTGGACATGCTCCACTTAAAGAAATCCCAATCCCTCTGAGCTACACGCTCTAGGGACCTAAACCTTGTCACAACAATAAACAGAACATGTCGGAGGGATAGATTCCTGTCCCAGAGACTTCCCATACTCTGGAATAAACTACCTATCTATATCAAACAAAGCTCCTCATTAGCACTCTTCAAGAAAAATGTTGATGATTGGATGGGAAATAGGAAATTCACCCCGGGGATCACCTCTGTGGCTCTGCTTGACAGTGGCACAAGAAAATCATTTTCTTGGGTGGCAAAAACCAGGGTACCTTTTTGGCTGGGCTTGTATAGGCCCCAAGGCTGATAGCCTAGTACCTACGTATGAACCTATGAACCTACCATGTACTTCTCTTTTTCATTCACTTCTACCTTCTTTTCTGCTACTCCACTTTGGCCTTCCTTTACCTTCTCTGCATATGTTTCCTTTTCCATCTCACCACTATTCTTCAGGATTGTCTCTGCATCCTGCTTTTTTGTTGTCTCCATAATGTCTCCGCTGGAAACACCTCCTTCATTTTCTGGCTCACTCTGGACTACCATTTATTTAAGTAAATCATTCAGCAAACCTATTGACTGAAGGGTTGTAATTATACCTCCACCATTTGCTGACTCATCTCAGTCTAACACATTTAATTGAAATATTTCATCAGATTCCTGCATACATTCTCTGGTCCTGATATTTACTTTTGCCTCCACTCCTTTCACTACTCCATCATCTCCTTCTCTCACTGTCTGCCTCCTTGGTTCTCCAGGCCACCTCTGCACCTGGAAGGAAAACATAAATTGTTCCTCCAAAATGTGCCCCACTCACAACAATGACAAGTAGAGAGAGTTCCCAGATGCACCTCCCCTATTTCCATTAGTAGTATAAATGCCACTTCATGTTTCCCTTGAAAAGATGCTATTAGTGCAGTGTGAATAACCCAGTCAACAAAGAAAAATAATAATAAAGAGTTAGTTTTAACATCACTGAGTAGGTAGCTATTCCATTTGAAATAATATATTTTGTTGCAAAGATAACCATTGCCTGAAACGACTGTATCAATGACTTCCTTGAATAGAAGCTATTTTAATTATTTACTCTTGTAAGTGGGCAATGCTTTTTTGCCTTCTAAACTCCTTTGGAGGGTTATTCCATGTTGAAGGTCCTAATTTTGTTATTGCTGTTTCCCCTATTGCTGTTTGGAAGTGTGATCTAACTAGGGTAATTGCTTTATCATGATTGTTTCTAAGGGAATAATTTTGATTTCTGATGAGCAGTTTAGTTTTAAAGGGGGTCACAACACTGCTTGTTTGTTTGAAATAGCAGAGTACTATGCAGTGCTGCTCTACTGTTTACTAGAAACCATGTAAATTCTTTCAGGATTTAAGAGTGTTTTTTGTGGCCCTGAAAAAATGATATATCTACATATTTTGTGTTCAGTCATTTTTAATTTGTGTGTGTTTGTGTCTGAATGGAGTGTTAGTGATCACAGGACATCCCAGTTTGGGAATTAGAATATTTCTTGTGATTGCATAATGTACATGTGGAGAAAAAAGGTGGGAGATTTTATAGCATAATTGTAATTAAAGCAGAATTCTGTTGACCACCTGATGTGCTGGTTGAAAGATAGGATGGGGTCTAAGGTGATGCGTAGATATTTGCTCAATAATAGCTCATTAATAGTAAATAATCTAGTTGTTGTTGTTGTTGTATCTTTCGGCTTATCCCGGTTAGGGGTCGCCACAGTGCAACTCCGGTCTGCTAATGTTTGGTAGTGGATTTTTACGTGCTGAGTTACCAGCCCTGACACACAACCTTCAACGAAGGCATGCCAATTCACACATGCCTCCACACAGAAGACGCTCTAGCTGAGAATCGAACGCGACAATGTCTTGCTGGGAGGTGACAATGCTACCGCAGCACCACTACCACGGGTAATAATAGTAAATAATCTAGTAATATTTTAAAATAATATTTTAAGACAGAGTTCAAGAAACCAAACTGCCACTGTACTACAAAATACCCAAGTTTGTGCTTGTTTATTAATAAATTGTAACCGAGTATCATGACATTGTCCTTCAGATAAGACATGAAACTAATGCCCAATCTGCTTGAGCTGCTGTCACCTCAGGTGGATATAAAAGATCTTGTGGCACTTAACAAAAAGGAATACAGGAAGTTCCCTGACACCTCGCCCAAATTTCCCCTAGTCAGTATAAATACCACCTTGAGTCTCCCCTAAAAGCAGGCCATTGGCCTAGTGGAACTAACCCAGTCAACCAAGTGTAAATAAATAAATAAATAAATAAATACACAAGCAAACACTTAAATAAATAAATACATAAAACGACTTTTAAGTTTTAATTATTCTTTTCAATTTAACTAGCAATTAACAGTGACTGCATAAGGAAGCCCTGATTAGACCTGCATTTGTATAAATGCCACTGCATTGTGTAAGTTGTAAAGTCTTACTCTTATTCCTTCTAAATTTACAAGTATTTCAGAATATCAGCATGAAACACTGATTGAGTTCCAAAAAAATGTTAACCTTTTACTTCAATCACTGACTTTGTATATATAGTGCTCAGAATTTAAAATGCTGCATTTCCAAGATGGAGAAAAAATAAATAAGTGCAACACTGAAATAAGTTGGAAGGGTGGCTTAATGGCTAAGTTGCTTGCCTTATAAGCACAAGGTGCAGGGTTTGAATCTCACAAGGTGGCTAGGCTTAAAATGTCTCGCAAGGGCAGTTAGCTTTGTATTAACCTATTACTCATCAGTCCACAAAGCCTTAAGCAATAGCATATCTATCAACAAGACCAGACTATTGCTATGCATTAAGACTATCCTTAATGGCCTTCTAGGAGTACACTAATTGAAAGCAATAAACACTATTTTTTTGCATACCTGATTGATGTATGAAACTTCATTATATATGCTGAGCCCTGTATGTGTGAAAAATCCTTTTGATGTTCTTTCTTGTTTACACGTCCCACTCTCATTACTGAATCAATGTATTGTGCTTTTTTCTTGTAAAGCCATAATGATAATTGCACATAATTATAGAGAAAATGGAAGTTTTTCTCATTATAAGCATCTCATAACCAAAAATCTCTCTCTGTTAACAGGAAAACCGGTGTGGGTCCAGTTCAACAGTGAGTTGCATTTATATCCCTAAGAGTAGTATGCATGTTTTGCCAAAGAGACAAAGCCTAAGCATGCTGCACTGTACTCATTTTATAATGGGTGGTGAACTCTTTTCAGTATAAAAAATTTAGCCAATGTCTGGACATATTTATACTGAGTCATTATTACATCAGAATTATTACATCACTGTCTAGCTAGATAGCTACTGTTGCTACCTAGCTAGCAAGAGAATAGGTGACCTTTTCTCACTGGAAATGTGCCACATAGAAAAGTATATTTTCCACTGAAAACATCTAAAAACATACTATAACAACATCCCCTCATTTCCTTAAATGAGTGGGATATGACTGAGAGGAGGTCATCAGGTCATCATCTAGACAGCCATCAGGGTGGATAGTTTTTTTTTTTAATTTTCCCCAGCTATAACCTTACACACACAAACACACACACACACACACACACACACACACACACACACACACACACACACACACACACACACACACACACACACACATCAGTAGTATATTCTGTATAAGCTCTTTCTCCCCTGTATGAGAGGTAGATATTAAACTATCTACCAGGGAGATCTTAGGACGCTATGTATGTCTAAGTATATGCAGATCCACAGACCGCCTTCTTGTCTCCACATCCCTGCCGGGCTCCTCTGATGTCAAGGTCACTGATTGAACCCTGGTCACTTTGGTCATTGTCAGGGCTCCATCACTCTTTAACATGGAGACAGACAATATTTCTGCAATTTTAAATGTACCAAAATCTACATAGTTTACTTTTTCATAGAGCATATGTCACTCTCAGGATTGTCTTCGCTGTTTGCTTGTAGAGCTATTAACTGATGCAGTGTGACTTACACGTATGTATATCTAGATGTTTTTTTCTGAAAATGTTAAAAGAATATCCAGAAACAAGATAAAGATTTTAACACTGGAATGTGAGTTTGAATACAGTTCAGAATGCCTGTCAGAAATTGGCAAACTGTGGTATTAGCTAAACAGTCATTTTATAGGGAAAGTGAAGTTGTTAATACTCTTCATAGTATCAGATATAAACACTATCAAAGCATAAACACAAAACATTGCTACTTTGTTATGTCTGTATAAATGCAAAATAGGTTTTAATGCTGTAGCATAATATGACATTAAAATTCATATTCTGACAATTTAAGATGCACCTCCTGTTTCTTTCAAGTTAGGATCAGAATATAAAGACATTTATAGCTAATCATGCCAATATAATTTTCTGTAAATTTTGCAAGAATACATTAATCCATTTTAGGGACACATCGATGTATGTAGTCAAAGCAAAATAATAACCACAAACAGTGTGTGGAACAGTCCTGTTGGTGATGCTAGTAGTAAAAGATTAAAGATTTTTTTCAGATAACTAAAATACGCCACTGCTGTGGCATAGAAGGGCAAAGCCCTCCATATGATCCAGGCAAGAGGAGCACAGAAAGATGATGTATCTCCTTACATCTCCAAAGTAGGGAAAGGGGACTGCATGTCACACGGCATACAAAATATAGTGATTTTCTGACTGGAGATTGGAGAGCCCTACATGTAGCAGCTGCAGTGAGGGTGCATAGCATTAGCAGAGTCACACCCCTTTTGTGACTGATAGTCCTGCACAATGACTATTGTATATCTCCCTTAGGTTTGATTACTAGGTGGTATGTATGATGACATAATAAATGTATTATGCTAATGGGAGTTTATGATGTTAATATTATGCAACAGATACATATTGTATGCATAATGCTTATCACTGGATAAGAAACCAAAACAAAACATATGGGGCTTATATTTCTGTAAAAACTTATTTTTACCATTCCATAGACAGAAAAATCAGAAATTATCGGTGTGATAGTTAAATTAATAAAGGAGATGCCATTGTTTTAAATATTACTGACTGCCATTACTAGATGTGAATAAAGGAGTTTGCAAAAGATGCCTTAAATTTAAATATTTTCCAGATACATTTATTATGTCAGATTGTTTAACTTTCTAAACAAGAGGGGGGACATAACACTAAGACACTCATGCAGCCTTTGTGTACATTTTGTACTTTACTACCATCAGTCTCAAACAATGATATAATCTGACAAGAATATACTCTTGTCTTAAACTCGCTGTATCTGTAAAATTCAAATGCTTCTCTGTGCTTATTCCATCTGCAGCTGATTAAGGTTACAATGTTTTGTTTAAAACTACCACGTGAATGATGAGGCAAGCCTAGTGTAACAAACCAGTAACCAATTTTAGCAGTAAACATAACGCAGTATCCAAGGAACAAGCAGCAGGAAATGTTTTCGTTCACCAAAAAGAATCTGGGTCAGATGATATCTAGGTTAGAGGGAAGTGCTGTGTGTGGATATTCGCTTTTTAAAGACTGAAATCTTTTTCATGAAAAAAAAAATCATGCTGTTTTTTTTTTGTATGATACTGCATTTTATTTAAAACTAGCTAATACTGACCTTAAAAGTAACTGAAAGTTTTGTTTTCATTTTGAATGTGCTGTAAATGGTAACTATGAACACTTCCACCGGCCTTCCAAAACCACTCCATGTATTGCTTGCATTTAATTTTTGTATATTAACAAAACATATTGTATGAATTACATAGTATAATGTACTACTCTCTCAATTTTAACCACAATGCAATTTGCTGTTAAATTTTGTTATGGCTCAGATCATGGATGAATAAGAGTTTAGTATGATACATCAGCTTTTGATAAGTAATAAGTAATAATTAATATTTCTACAATATTAGGATATGAGACAGCTGATCAGGAACAAACTGTTTAAGAGAAGCACTTGTACATTTGCTTCCCTTCCCATAAATGGTGCGGCCATGGAGGATGGTCGTATTAGTTCTGGTTGGCATAAAAAGGTGGAAAAGTCCATTTGGTGAGTTTGGGAAGAAAGTCAAAATTTTCTTTTTATTCAGTGAATATTCACATAGTGACAACAGCTCATTTTATCTCTTAACCACAAAACAGACCTATGTTAAACAGAAACAATATGATTAACATTTTCTGTACCTTTCTGATACTAACATTTAGCTTTGCAATTGAAAGATATACTGAACTGGTACTGCTTTGTTAAATGTAGAGCATCAGGATTTTTGAATAGGCTTTTGCCACCACAGTAAAGGGTTATTGTTTCACTCTGCGTACCTGGATTCAGCAAAAGACGTTCATATCATATAACAGAAGGTGTTAGAAGACTCTGCTAGAATCAGCCCTAACAAATACATAGCAAATCAAATACATGGCTAGTTTTGCACTAGGAGTACTTAGAGAAGCTAGTGGAAGAATTAGCTAATGAGTAACTTTCATTTTCAGTGTCTTGTAAGTTACGTAGGGAGGGCTTGTACTGAGCTTTTAATTCCTGACTTTGCACTATCTGACTTTGATTAGAAACCAAAATGCTAAGTCGGCAATCACAAGGCTTGATAATGTATTGGTTAAAATAAAATTATTAACACAAGCAGGGAGAGAATCGTGTTTGCTGTATGAGAATTGCAAAAGGTGTAGAAAAAATATCATTATGTATGCATCAATATAAAGCTGAAATTAAAATGCAACTAGACAACCATTTGTGATTCATGAGATACAAATGTGGTCTAACAGCCTTCAGGTTTATTGAAAACTTCATATTGTAAGTTTGATCTTTCAGTATGAAATTATAAACAAACCTTGTACACATACTTGTCTGCATGCATTACTATGGGAATATTATATGGCTGCATGTGTCCTATCACTCTTTCTTAAAAGCAGTTGAAAGTACTATAGTATCCTTGACAGTATATTATGAACGGTGCATGCATGATGCTTATGCACCTTTATACATTTGCTGCTCATCAGAATGCTAAACAAATAGTGCCAACAAGGTTCATTAACAGTAAATCTAAAATTTGAACTATGGGAATATTGAAAAAACATGGCATTTTCATAGAATCTGGCATTTTAGGCCAGAGTTGTCTTTCACAAAATTATCTCTCATCATAGTTACAATGCTGTTAGCTTGCTTTATTGACAGTTTTGAACTGAGAATATTTTTTAAATATGCGTAATTATAGATGCATTAGAAAATTATAATGAAATATGGGTAATATCTGAAAATCACATTTAAAAAAATCACAGTTATAATTGCCAGATTTCATCACATGAGAACAGGATTTCATTTCTGAGAAGTGTAAATAAGTGTCCCTATCTATTACTGATTAGTAGTACTATCATTGCTCTGGCATAACAGCTACTATTTCAATCATTATTTTAACATATTGCTTTAGTTATTCCAAATTAAAACATGCTTAGACTTAAAAAAATATGACATGAGCACAAAAATTAATATTATACTGCGAGTGTATTGTATCTATGAGAACTCGCATGGCAGAGTTAATTTTTAGCCCCAGTTTGGTCTGTTGACAAACATTTTGAGTACATATGAATGTATCATACTGTTTTCAAACAGTCTGTAATACAGTACATATTGTGATGTATATGATCTCAAGTTACATTCTGTTTCTTAACTTTCTCCTCTTTTTCACTATCCCATTCTTTGGCTACAGATGGAATGTTCCAGGGGTGCTATGTTCCAATGAGTTGTCATCATAAGGCCATATTCTGTATCATGGGGCAAGCAGTAATCGTCTGGGTGAAGTTGTTAACATTGTAGTACATCTTTCATCCTATTCCTGATGTTTCTAAGGAGCCAAATAGCAAGAACAAAGATTCTGTCCATAACTAATTATGTGTGGCTATGTATTATAGTGTAGTAACCCACAAGCAGAGTGTATTGGTAGTAGAGCTGCAACGGATACCCAACATCACATACAAAATACAGAGCAAGCACTTGGTAGTTGCTAACAACACAGATTCTGCAAATTACTTTTACTCTTATTATACTTTTTACTGCCATCTGCATTTTTACATCCTACTGCACACCTGTGGAATATCACAAATTTGTACTATTAAAACATATTTCTTTACCTGCTTGTTGTATATTGTGTACTTGTGCAATACTGACCTGCAACATGCTATATTTATGAATGCAGCATTAATAATACATACCTCTGAATGTCATGTGTTGTAATTAATATGGAATAGTGCAAAAGCAGTGGATAGTGACACTTGTCTGTCACCTGAGTGTGGCTATTTAGGTACCTGTGTTTAATCACTTTTATGTAAAAGTGTGAGCAGTCATTTGGGTTTCCTATTGAAAAGTTGGCACTCGAAATGCTGAAAAAACAAAAAAAGCCAGAAAACACAGCACAACAGCAAATATCAAAAATGTTCTCCTTTAAACTTAAACTTGACCCTCAAAATATTATATACCAACTCCAATATCCACATACATCAGAGAAAAGGGAATATTCTGAGAAATAGCAGCTCTGACAATGTAAATGCAATCTTTGGCCATTTAGTCTCCACATTTCAAGAATCACTCTAGTGGGTCTCAACATTCCAAATGGTTACCTCTCCTTTGACATATATGGATATTGTGAATAGTTCTAGAGTAACATGCTCGGCTATTTGTGATGGTTGTGCCTCCATTGCATAAAGCCTGGCAAATTAGGACTTTGTAGCATTTGCAGATAATGTATACTTTTCTAATACTGACCTGTTATTTCTTCAATATCCTCATTTATTCCCTCTGTTAGGTAAAGTATAACTGATATCCCTGTGACCCTATGGAATGCAGCATCTTGCTTGAGATGTTAGCCCATGCTAAAGTATTGATGTAAGGACTGCAGCATTAATAGAGGATATGGAGACTGGTGAGACACATGCATTATACCTAACTGAACTCTGCACAATTCCAGTAGCCAGGGACTTTGATTTCCAGAGGTATGCATCATCCATGCTGGTTTGAAATAATTGGGTTCATATGGCAGTAGCTACAGATCTGCTGCAGGGTGATTGTGCTTATCTTGGTCCACAGTACAACATCTTTGTCATTTGGTACTACAAAACCCTGGGGCTGAAATTTACCAGCTTTGCTGTTTCTTCTGACATAAAGCACTTTCAGCACTGAGCCACTACTGCTGCAGTCTGGCCATAAAAGTAACAAGGAAACTGGTTATTATACATGCCTCAAACCATCAAGACAACCTAGACTTTGATGCACTGCTCTATACATTTATATTCCCTGGAATTTCAACAAGTACCCGCTACAATCACTGTGCTTAATATATTAAAAATTGTATAAGCCATGTCTTTATTGTTGTTAAAACTTTAATAACATTTTATTATAAACATGCTAATACTTAGGACAGGCTTCTCATGAATCTGTAAAAATCTATTGAATGCATTTTTATTTACATGTAGTGTATGGAGAACGGAGATTATGCCATGATACTTGAAAAAAAAAAATCACACTGGTTAAAGGCATTCCATGCATGAGACCTAATCATAGCACTGTTTCGAGAGTTACTTCATAATTTGTAAGTGACTCTCTAAGCACTGATACAAATGAGTCTTGTGCTATGGTCAAACAGTGGACAGTGCTGGCTATGAACAGGGGCAGAAGGTAAAAGTTTAATTTCTGCCTGCTCTCCAAGCCTCTCAACTGACCCTGAGTTTTTCACATATTTCTGCTCTGTCCCTTGTATACTATCTGATTTTTCTGCTATATCACTGAGGATTACAGTCAGTCAATAAGGCCAGACATTAGAGTGTCATACTTTTTATTGCTCAGAAAATGCATATCAATGCAAATCTTTTGTTCTATTAACTTTGTTGAATTAATAAGAGCAACATGCAGTAACCATCATTGATTTTGATCACTTGTCCCTTCATTTTTTTTTGATTTGTCCAGACTTCTAAAGCAATTAATCTGAATGAATTGTAACTGTCTGACAGTGCTACGTACTAAGTCATTATATGCTCCTGCACTTTTTTCTGTAACTGGTAGTTCAAAGAGCAGATACGACCTTATGCACTACAAAAAATTCTGATCAGGTCTCCAGTGATAACCCTTATTATTTGTTTTCTACATAAATGCCAAGATTCACCTCTCAAGCTTTGCACTCAAGTTGATTTTCTTGGCATCCATGTTTTGAACAAATAATAAGCCAGCTATGATAACAGAGCCAATCATAATCCTCTATATCATTAACAAATGAACAAAGATGCTGACAATCTTGATTTGCATTTGCTTCACTCAGGTTTCTTTAAAAGAGCAGATGGAATGAAGCAACTTTGTTTAAATACTAGGGTGAAATTTAAGTTTACAAATTGGCAACCACTAAATTTTCAAACACAAGCGTAATAAAACTTTCAAGCTAAGAGATGAGGACAAGAACTTTAAATATATACTATGCAAAGCATGTTAATCAAACACATTATCTGGAATGCTCATTTTCTCCTGTAGTGTGTTTACTAGCATTCCCATTTTGCTAATCAGTAAATCAGGAATTCCACTTGGATGGAAAATAAAATAAATAAAAGATGATATTAAATTCCGAGAGTATAATTTTATGTGAACATCCAAACGTGAATGACTTGTGTTAATAATCAATAAATTCTATGCTGACATTCGCATGATGTATCTGAACACAAAAAATATATTTGTGTATAAACAGACATTAAATAATGCTACCTAAAGTTTTATAGGTGTGTATAGGTGCATATTAGGCTAACAACCACAGGGACCTTTTTAAACCTAGCCATGCATCCCAAATATCCGACAAGTTCTGGTACCCTTGAAAAAAGCAGGGGCTTGGGAGATGAACCATTTACAGGCTGCCTGTGTCCATTAAAGACATGGGTGCCAAAGCAGTAATGACTTTCCTGTTCTCCATCCAATTGCCCAAGTTACACTAAGCTTGGGTTAGGGAGAAACTCTGATACACATGTATGTGGAGTCTGTAGCAGAGAAGGGGTAGTCTCCGGGATACAGACCTGTCTCTCCAGTAGGTCTTATTTATATCACATGCAAGGTTCAAGTCTTTAGAATGGTTAGTTTAGCTGCTGTTTGTTTTGCAGATATGCAGGAGGTCTGTCAGGGTGGAGTCTGACAATGGCTTGTATGCCAGGCATAGATCTCTCCTCAACAATCTGTAAGAGGCAAACTACAAGGAAAGAGCTTTGAGGCAGTCTACATTGAACATGTTACTTATGCCTGTATTGGTTTAGTGAAGAACCTCTATGGATGTTCCAGTTGTTGTATATGCTTGGTTAGGTACATATCAAACGGGAATTGTACTCAATTATAGGTCTGATGACTGCTGAATACAGCAAAACAATGATCTCCTTGGACCCAGATGGCATACATTTGTTTATATGTTGCATATCATAGAATGATTTCATCACTACTGTAGACATGTAATGGTCAAAGGGTAGATTATGATGTGTGCCCTCAAGTCCCTAACCACTGGGTTGACTCTTAAGATGTGTTGTCAATATGATAGTTACCAGAGGTGACTGACTTCTAGGGGTATGCTATTATGCAGTTCTTGGCATTTAGTTTTAGTCCATGGCTCAGACACAAGTTATTTGTCTGTGTCAGCCCTTCCTGGAAAACATTAATGTCATTAGTAGATTCAATGACTGTTCCTAATTTGCAATCACCAGCAAATGTATCAGACAGAGGCCCTTGACATTGGCTTTGACTTCAGAGAAGTAAATACCAAAAAGGAGCAGTCGCTGGTCTGATCCCTGAAGGACTCCACTTATGAGTTATGACTTTTAATATAACAAAAGAGAGTCAAATGTGCATCTGAGTAAGATCTTTTTGCCAGACTAATGAATCCATGTTGTTTTCTGTGTTTCTTTCCTACTGGGATCATGATTTTGGCATGGTGGAGAAGTTTAAACACCTATGTGTTCCAAAAAGCTATGAGGTCATGAGGTTTGTTGTCCTGATAAGGTCATCCTTGGAATTTTTTTTTTCAGGAAGGTAGACAGGAGGCATTGACATTGCAACCACTTAAAGAGAATACATTTCTCATCATCTGTGCATCATAGCACCTCAGCAGGAAAATAGTGTGATCTAATCCAGTAGGCAAATCTGGGAGTGATATTCACTGGCAATGACCTGATGGCTAAGTGGTTCATGTGACTTACCAGATCAATACTAAAAAAAGCTATGTGCAGTCACCAAATTAATATCCAAGGAGAGGATTGGATGCAATTAACATCACTAGACAGCAGGACAGGTTAAGACTCAATATATTCAGGCCATAGCTACTGGTTCATGTGTTATGGAATGTCACATCACTGTTGTGTAAGAACCAGAACTTGTACAGAAAACAGAAAAGTATCAGGTATATTTAATTGACCTTAAATCAGCACACAGCATTGGCTCTAGAACCAGACTTTTTTTTATGGGTGTGGCCTGATTCCTGCTTAAAAGATTACCCTCAGAAGAGGCCCCATGCTGCTGCAGGGATATTCCCAATCCCCTGGCTGCATTCTATACAGATGAGGTTTGTGCACTAGATGAAAATGTCACCTAAGTGCAAATACAAGCTGCAAAAGGGAATAGGATCCCTTGTCATGGCTGGTATTTGGAGCAAACAACCTTTATGCAGCTGTGGATATGGTGTATGGCAGTGTAACATGTACAAACTATATGACTGCACTGGTGACATCAGTTCCAAATAGTGTATGAAGGACATATCCAGTGACGCATGACTTGAGCCCAAATCAGAGAATCAAAGAATTGTTATTAGACATCTGTACTACCCAAAATAAACTTGACATTTGAACATAGGGATGGTCATAAGTGTACTACGTAAAAGGTTAGTCTCATTATCAGAACTATGGTCATATGTTCTAGACACTCAGGAGGCAAGAGCTGGTAACTTGTCATATAATCCCACTTAATGATGACCTGAATTGGACAGCTGGGACAGTGGCTGGAAAACATGTTTGCATTTACATAGTTTTGCATTTTTTGTTACATTTAACATGCAAAAAACAATTAATTCCTTGGCATTAGTTTTTAATCCCATGTTAGCAGTGACTGTAAGGTGATTGTATAGTGCAACTTCTCTCTATATCAAGCTGTCGAAGCAGGTAACTATTTGATGTGTTTTCCCCTTCTCTTGCATAGCTTACCATGGCATGTGGCTTCATTCACCCATATTATCTTTCACTTATAACATGGAGCCCAGACATGTTTTGATACTGTATCTAAGTTACATGGCACTGCTCCTTTATGTGTTTCTGCTCTTTTATTCCTTAGTATCCTTATGGTTTGACAGCAGCAGAGTTATTACTGAATATCCGGCTGCAGTTTGTAATAATTTATTATCTGGTTTACATTTTATATCTACTTCTAGTCTGCATTTCTTTCCTTTTTTTCTTTCTTTCTTTCTTTTTTAACTACATTTGCTTTTACTTCCTGCAGATTCTTGGTACACTGTTTGAACAGGGAAAAAAAAGAAAAAAATGTGTAGTGAAATGAAAAGAGGAATTCTTTTGAGACTTTTGAGACTTTAAGTATTTTTCCTCTGTTTATTTGCTAAGTTTTTTTGCATAGCCACCTATTTTGAGCATTTTCTGGCTTGTTAAATTTGATTTCTGCATTAGTAACTGTATTTAGAGCACAACCTAGAGCTGTTTACTGAATTTCCTGTTTGTACTTATTTTTAAAATTGTTTTTTTCTCAAAACTTGCATTTTATCTGTCTTTGGCCTAGCACTCTTGTGTGGGGTCATTTACTGCACTGTTATAACTTGTTGATACTTGTTAACCTCTGCTATCTCTGAAAAAAACAAAAAAACAAAAAAAATCTTGCTTTTTTCCCACTTTTCTGAGATTTAAAAAAGTTCAGTTACAGGCTTGCTGTTCTTGAACTGTTTGTAAGTTTCTGTGAGGCCATTTTTTGCTTGGGCTAAAGGAAAGTGTCTCTGTTGATCAGTGGCAGTGACAAACATTGAGCAGCCTGCCTGCCCCTGTGGGAGTGGTTACTGACTTGAAACTGTAGTTTTATTGGCCATTTTGGGTCAATTCCAAAACTCCTTCATCTTCCTCTCTTAAAACCTGGTTGCCTCATGGTTTTGGCATCTTTTCAGGCTTGCTGGCTGTTGGTGAAGCACCCACCAAGAGGAGAAAATGCTGAGAGAAGAAAGGAGCCACTTTTGAGACTTTAAGTATTTTTCCTCTGTTTATTTGCTAAGTTTTTCTGCATAGCCGCCTATTTTGAGCATTTTCTGGCTTGTTAAATTTGATTTCTGCATTAGTAACTGTATTTAGAGTACAACCTAGAGCTGTTTACTGAATTTCCTGTTTGCACTTATTTTTAAAATCGTTTTTTCTCAAAACTTGCATTTTATCTGTCTTTGGCCTAGCACTCTTGTGTGGGGTCATTTACTGCACTGTTATAACTTGTTGATACTTGTTAACCTCTGCTATCTCTGAAAAAACAAAAAAAACAAAAAAAATCTTGCTTTTTTCCCACTTTTCTGAGATTTAAAAAAGTTCAGTTACAGGCTTGCTGTTCTTGAACTGTTTGTAAGTTTCTGTGAGGCCATTTTTTGCTTGGGCTAAAGGAAAGTCTCTCTGTTGATCAGTGGCTTGAATAACATTGAGCAGCCTGCCTGCCCCTGTGGGAGTGGTTACTGACTTGAAACTGTTGTTTTATTGGCCATTTTGGGTCAATTCCAAAACTCCTTCATCTTCCTCTCTTAAAACCCTCTTTTGCATGGTTTTGCGCGTTTTTTATCATAGCGCAACAACGGGCAGCGCTGCCTAATTGGGTTTAAACTATTCCTGGCTCCACAAAGTCTGCTCTTCACTTTTTCCCTTAGAACTGCTCTGTCTCTCAATTTAAACACCATATTCTCATTCTAAGGCCCTTCACTGGTCCAATTAAGTAATCCTACAAGTTAGCACTATTAAACCATAAGCACTACTTACTCTTATACTCTCTACGATTACCCTGTCCTCTATTAGTCCATCTTAAATTCAGTTTCCCTGTTACTCTAGCATGTCCAAAGGTCAGTCAATGGTTTCCTCTCCAGTCCAGCTGGTGAATCTGGGAATTTTGAGGCAATGTTACAACTGTCTCATGTACACGGACAACCCTCTCCTCCTCCAAACAGGTTCAAATATATGTGAGAGATGCAACTATTTAGAAAAACTGGAGGCTGAGCTCTCTCATCTCAAAACTGGTGTAACCAGTCAGGAGGAGAAGGTAACCTCACACAACACAATTCCAGTATCACATAGTCCCACCACATCAGCGAACCAAACACATAAATACACAAAAACATACTCGGAGGCTCTAAATAAAAATCTACCTAAGCAACAGAGACCTCCAAAGCAGACATCCAAGCAAATGCTACCTCAAAACAAAACACACACAACACATAACCCACAAAGTCAGTGTGCCAAGCAGCCACAGCCCTTAAGGCTGAATAACACACCTGATACTCTTGTTATAGGTGACTCTATTGTCAGACACACTGATGTCCCGCTCACCAGGCTGAATAAAGAGAAGGTCATGGTGAGCTGCCTGTCGGGTGCTAGGATCCGACACATAACGCAAGCACTCAGGTCACTCCAAAGCAAATACAAATATGACTCAGTCATTGTACATGCTGGTGTGAATGACCTGAGACGTACCTCCCTGGACTACATGAAAAGAGACATAGAGGAGCTCTCTGATCATGTAGCCCAGGCTGGTATGACCCTGACCTTGAGCAGCATCTTACCCTCACCTAGAATGATGCCACAGTACAAAGACAAAATGATCGATTTTAACAATTGGCTAAAATTTTGGTGTCATTCAAAGGGGATCCAGTGTCTGTCAGCCTGGGATGACATGCTCGACAAGCCACGTTGCTTCGCTAGGGACGGCTTGCACCTGTCACCACTGGGCTTTCAGATATTGGCAAAGGCTCTTGCCACCCCATAGTGCCTTTTAGGCAAGGCTCAAAAGTCAAACCCACCCCCATAGACAGCACAAGGAACAAGAAACTAAGGGTAATGCTGCTAAATGCCAGAAGTCTTAACCTCAAGATGCATGCACTCGAAGCTCTCCTCAGTATGGAGAACATCGATATCTGTGCAGTGACAGAAACCTGGTTCAAGGCTCCAGAGAGCACCCCAGCACTACCAGGCTATACCTCGTATCATGCTTTTCGGCCCCAAAACCCGGACCGAACCACAAAAGGAGGGGGAGTTTCCATATTTATCAAGGGTATCCACACCTCCAGGTTAGTGGCATTGCACAAAGTATCGGAGACCATCCATGTGCAACTAACAGTGGGCAAGACTGCTTTTCAGTTTATAGCATCCTACAGACCACCCTCTCAAAGTCAGTAATCCCATTCGGCTTTCCTGAAAACATTGGAGAACATGAAGATCTCTCCTAACACCATTATATTGGGCGACTTCAACTACCCAAACATTGACTGGGAGCACTACTCAAGCCCCAGCACCTTAGTCCAAAGATTCCTGGAAATTATAAACTCAAATGCTATGGAACAACTAGTCACCACTCCCACAAGAGGGGACAACATACTAGACCTGATCATTACCAACATGGGGACTCTATGCTCCACACCAGAAGTATATCCCTCATTGGTAAGATCAGACCATAAATTAATTTCACTGGATGTCCACATCCCGATCCCAGCCCCAGCCCAGAAAACCACAGTGAAAAACTTCTCAAAAGTGAACTTCTCACTTCTCAAAACTGAAGTGGAATCCTTCAAGGCCCCAGGGCCAGTGGAAACTACAGCCCAAACTGCAGAATCCTATATAAATGCATTCTATGGACATCTCCAGGAATGCATGGATCATGCTATCCCAAACAAAACCAAAACCCAATCATCCAAAGGCAGGCGTCCAGTCTGGTGGACCCCTGCCATAAATAAACTGTACAACAGAAGGAGGAAGCTACTACATGATAGAGCAAAATCCCTAATAGGGAAGGCATCTCTGATCAGTACTAGCAAAAATTACGATCCTTCATAAAATCCTCCAAGGCCAGCTTCGAGAGAAAAATTGCACAGAACACCAAAGTCAATCATAAGGCTTTTTTCAGTTATGTTAGAAACCTGGGATGCAACTCCCAGACTTGTTCTGAGTTGATTCTAAATGACAAAAAATACAGTGAACCTACAGACATCGCCAATATCCTGGCAGACAGGTTCAGTGCAAACTTCTCCACCCCTCTCCCCCCAAAAGAGCAAGTATCTATCCCGACAGAGGGCTGCCTCCCAAACATCTCAGATGCTCAGGTGAAGGCTGCCCTCTCCAAAGCAAAAAACACTGCTTCCATGGGACCAGATGGCATCCCAGGTTGCATCCTACATGAACTACAAGAGGAACTAATCCCTCAAATAAAACAGCTATACAATCTCAGCCTCACTACAGGATATGTGCCCACAGAATGGCGTACAGCAACAGTGGTCCCACTCCACAAAGGTGGAGCCTCTATGGACCCTGGAAACTATCGCCCCATAAGCCTGACTAGCTTAGTCTGCAAGGCTATGGAGAGGATCATCATGGAGCTCATAAACAAAGACATTGGGGACCTACAGACACTAGATCCTACCCAGTTCGGCTTTGTCAAGGGCAGATCCTGCCTTTTGAACCTGGTTGACTTCTTTGAAACAGTCACCAAAGCCATAGATGAAGGGAAGGTAGTCCACACAGCCTAGCTGGACCTTGCAAAGGCATTTGACACAATACCCCACTCGGGCATCATAGATAAGCTATCCAGCTTAAATATAAACCCCTATGTCACACGATGGGTTGCAAACAGGCTCAAAGACAGAACCCACAGAGTGAGAGTTGCTGGAGCCATTTCAGACTCGAAACTGGTCACAAGTGGCATCCCACAGGGTTCTGTCCTGGGACCACTCTTGTTCAGTATATACTTTTCCGAGGTACAGGCAAACGTGGGAGGACTATGGCTCACCAAGTTCGCAGACGACTGCAAACTGGGTGCCATAATCAACTCTCCAGCTGACACAAACATCCTTCAAAAAGGTCTCACAGAGACAGATGACTGGTGCCAGCACCATGGTTTAAAGCTAAATGCCAAAAAATGTATAGTCATACCCTTTGGCAAAAACAATGTGCCCACAAATTACCACATAGGCGGAAACCCATTAAGTACAGAGAAAGTTATTAGGGACCTGGGGACCCAAGTTGATAGCAATCTCTCCTTTGAAAACCACATTGCCAAAGTGGTTAGAAAGACCTTCTACATAGCCCACCTCATCACGAAGGGTTTCACATCTAGATCAAGAGAGGTAATCGTGCCCCTTTATTCATCCCTCATCAGGCCCATCATAGAATACAATGCCCCTTTTGGGATGTACCTTACCCGACACCTGCAGCAATTAGAAAGACCCCAAATGTATCTCACCAAGAGGATCAAGGGTCTCAAAAAGATGCCATATGCTGCTCGGTTAAAAAAACTCCAACTCTACTCAGTTGCATACCACCTACTTCGAGGCGATCTATGCCTGACATACAAAGCTATGTCAAATCCAGAATTAATGGACATGCTCCACCTCAGTAAATCTAAATCCCTTAGAGCCACACGCTCGAGGGACTTGAACCTCAGCACAGAAATAAATAGAACTTGCTGGAGGGACAGGTTCATAACCCAGAGGCTCCCTTCGCTCTGGAATAGAATTCCAGTTCATGTGAGGCAGAGCACCTCACTGAATCTCTTCAAGAAGAATCTCGATAAGTGGATGGGAAATCGTAGGTTTGTCCCAGAGATTACTCCCGTGTCACTATTAGACAGAGGCACAGTAAACTAAACCTTAAAAAGGGCACAGTATACTCAAATCAAGGGGTGGCATAAGCCATACAGAATTGGGCTAGGCTTATAATTGCCCCAGGGCAGATAGCCTAGTATGAACCTATGAACCTATGAATTGATAAAAAGGGTAAATAGACAAAAGAAAGAGAGATAGAGAGGAAAAGTGAAGAAAATGGAAGGAAAAGAAGAGGAAAGAAGAAGAACAGAAGAAGGAAAACTTGTTGAGAAATGAAAGGGGGAATGAAAAGAAAAAAAGGAGTAAAAGAAAACAAAAACAAATTAAAAATGCATAAAATTGGATTAGATTGATGGAAAATAAATAACTAAAAGGGATATAAAAAAGAGTACAGAAGAGAAAAGATTAAGTTAAACTATAGAAGCAGAAAAAAAATAAAAGAAAGAAAGACATGGGAAAGAAAGGAGAGAGAGAGACACACACACTGAATAGCAAAAAGGAAATAGAACTCAAAGTGTAATAAGAACAAAATGAAAAAAGAGAAAATTGGAAAAAATAAGGGAAAAAGAGAAAATGAAAAATAAAGGGGAATTATAACACAGAGTTGCAAAAGGAAAGTAAAATACAAGGGGAAAAAAGAGAAGAAATGGAGGACACAGAAAAGGAAGGGGTGAAATAAGTGAATGAATGAGAAAGAGTGAAAAGTAAAAGGGGGAATGTAATAGAAAATGAGAAAAGAAAACATGGAAAAAGAAAGGAGAGAAGTAGAAGATAAAGGATGAAAGAGGAAAAATATGAAATTAAATTCAATGAATCGTTAACCTTTATGGACAGCAGATGGTGCAATGTGAAAAATGTGATATTTAGGAAGGAATGCATGACTGAAAGTGATTGGTTATTATATCATAGTTTAATGTATGGAAACACAAAGTAAACTATACACAGATAATGATCAAATAAATATTTCCCTTCGCTTTTAATTGTACCTACAAATAATCTTAGTGGTATGGCAAAATATAATAGAGAAAAGGAAAATAAATAGAAGAGAGAGAAAGATACAGCAAGAAATACTCAGGTATTGTTGACAAACTCAAGCAAACCCATATGTCACCTGGTGGATAGCCAACTGGTACACAGACAGGACCAGGAAATTAGAATTGGGAGTCCACCTTTACAAAGAAACCATTCACAAGTAGAGTCCATCAGGGATCAGTCCTTGGATCTCTTATTTTCGGTATTTACTTTTCAGAAATCAAGGCTAATGTCAGTGGTCTCTGGCTGACTAAATTTGCAGATGATTAAAATTTACGAGCTCTCATTGAATCTCACTCTGACACAAATGTTCTCCAGGAGGGCTTGACAAACAACTGGTGTCACAGACATGGACTAAGACAAAATGCCAAGAAATGCATAATAGTATCCTTTGAGAAGTCATCCATCCCTGGTAACTAACATATTGACAACACACACCCCTTAGAGTTGACCCAGTAGTCAGGTACTTAGGGACACACATAGATAGACATCTTGCCTTTGATCATCACGTGTCTACAGTGGTGAGGAAATCATTCTATGTTGCGCAATTTATAAACAAAGGTATGGCATCTATGTCCAAGGAATTCATTGTTCCACTGTATTCGGCATTCATCAGACCTATCATTGAGTACAATGCCCCCTTCAGTATGTACCTAACCAGGCATATTCAACAATTGGAACGTCCACAGAGTTTCCTCACTAAAAGAATACAGGGCATAACTAATATGTCCTAGGCAGACCACCTCAAGGCCCTATCCCTGTATTCTGTCCCCTACAGGCTTCTGAGGGGAGATCTATGCCTGGCATACAGGGCATTGTCAGACCCCACTCTGATGGACCTCTTGCATATCCACAAAACAAACAGAACCAGAATTACCCATTCTAAAGACTTAAACCTTGCCTGGGATATAAATAGGACTTGCTGGAGAGATAGGTATGTATTCCAGAGACTACCCTGTCAATGAAACAGGCTCCCCATTCATGTGAGGCAGAGTTCCTCTCTAACCCAATTCAAGTGCAACTTCGACAATTGGATGGAAAACTGGAAATTCATTCCTGGTTTGGCACCTATGTCTCTAATGGGCACAGGTAACCTGTAAATGGTTCATCTTCCAGGCCCATGCTTACACTTATCAAGGGTATCAGAACTTGTCAGAGATCTGGGATGCATGGCTAGGCTTAAAAAGGTCCTTGTTGTCATTAGCCTAGTAAACACCTATGAACCCATGGACCTATGAAAACAAGGAAAGGAAAAGAGGAAGAAGATAAAAGTAGGGAATGGGAGCTAGAAAACAGCAAAAGAAAAGACAGTGGTGTGACAACTGATAATTAATAAAATCAGCAATAATGTAATTGCCTGATTAAAAAGATACGCTAGTAAAAATAAATAGTATATCTAATACAAATGCTACAACTTCTTTATAATAAAAAATGAGGGGGGAGCGGCAGTGACATTGTTTGACAATTCATCTTTGGTAGGTAGTTTAGATAGATAGGGGAGGATAGTTTCAGTATCAAATCCTAACTTAACTAGCAATCAATGGACTCCAGTGACGAAACTGTACTGAAATAAAACTTTTCAAACTGTTTCTTGTTTAGGAGAAATTTAGTGTGTCCAGTTTTATATCTGATCTTAAAAATATAACGTAATAAGCATTGGTTAGAAAATGATTTGAGAAGATTTAAAATAACATTTTACAATGAGTTAATAAGATGGATAAAGAATAATAAAATTAATTGCAAGAAACCAATAAATGGTGTGTATTTATTTCTTGTCCGTAAATATAAATGGTTTGAGCTGTGGCCAGGAAAGATGTGGTCTACTTAAATTCCTAAGAGTGAAAAATGTTGTGTTCTTACAGAAAAAGAAGAAAGCTTTGAAGTATATCCATATGAAAGAGATGTAAAACATTCATTCATACAAAAAGGATTGGAGTAATAAAATTATGGAAGAAAAACATAAATATACCACAAATTGTATGCAAACGTAATAAAAAGTAATGTCTATTTGTGTAACATTGCATTTCAAAAACAGAATATTTACTTTAACAAATATAAATTGGATATCAGGTCTATCATGGGGGTTGTGGGGGGGCTTGCTTCCCTGCAAAAAGTTCATAGGACATAACCAGAAGTCCAGGTAGTTTCATAGGTTCATAGGGGTGTACTAAGCTAATGGCTCTGGGCCCTTTATAAGCCTAGTCCATAGGATTACCCTGGCATCGTGCCACCCAACCTTAGTTCCCAGTGCCTCTGTCGAGTAGAGCCACTGGAGTGAACCCCAGGGTGAATTTTCTATTTCCCATCCACTCATCAAGATTTCTCTTGAAGAAGGCCAGTGAGGTGCTCTGTTTGACATGTATGGGAAGTCTATTCCATAGCATGGGCAGTCTCTGAGTTATGAACCTGCCCCTCCAGCATGTTCTGTTGATTGTGGTAATGAGGTTGAGGTCTCTGGAGAATGTGGTGTGCAGGGATTGAGATTTCTTTAGATGTAGCATTTCTAACAGAGCTGGGTCAGACATGGCTTTGTAAGTCAAGCAGAGATTGCCTCTAAGTAGGTAATATGAGACAGAGAATAGTTGGAGTTTTTTGAGTCTGTCCATATAAGACAAGTGTTTAAGGCCTAGGATCGTCTTTGTCAGGTACTTTTGTGGCTTCTCCAGTTGTTGCAGGTGTCTAGTGAGGTACATGCCAAATGTGGCATTGTACTCAATGATTGGCCTAATGAGGGAAGAGCAGAGGGAGACAATGACCTCTTTCTTCCTGGATGCAAAACCCTTACTAATGAGATGTGCCACATAGAAGGACTTTCTGACCACAGTGGCAATGTGGTGGTTAAAAGAGAGGTTGCTGTGTTCTCAGATCTCTTACAAATGCCTTCTGTGTTCAGTGGACTACCATCAATGTGGTAATTCATGGAAACTGGGTTTTTCCCAAAGGGGATGAAGACACATTTTTTGGCATTGAGCTTAAGGCCATGGTTCTGACACCAGTCATTGGTCTCAGTGAGGCCTTTCTGTAGGATGTCAACATCACTTGCGGAGTTAATAATATCTCCCAAATTGCAATTGTCTGTGAATTTGTCAGCCAGAGTCCCTTTATGTTGGCCTGGACTTCAGAGAAGTAGATACCAAACATGAGGGGGACCCAGGACTGAACCCTGTGGAGCTCCACTTGTGACTGGTTGGCAGTCTGACTTGGAGTCAGATACTTTTACACTGTGGGTTCTTTCTGTGAGCCAGTTTGCAATTCACATAGTGATATATGGGTTGATGCCTAGCTTAGTGAGCTTTTCTATGATTTCTGAGTGGGAATGGTATCAAAGGCCTTGGCCAGATCAAGGTAGGCTGTATGAACCACCTTACCTTCATCCACAGCTCTGGTGACTGACTCAACGAAGTTGACAAAGTTGAGCAGGCATGATCTACTCTTCACAAAACCAAACTGTGTGGGATCCAAAGTTTGGAGATTCCCTATATCCTTGTTTATTAAGTCCACGATGATACATTAAATAGCTTTGCATATCAGAGTCATCAGGCTAATGGGGGCGATAGTTCCCAGGGTCTGTAGTCGCTCCTCCTTTGTGGAGAGGGATGACTGTAGCAGTGTGCCATTCAGCAGGGACAAAGCCTGAGATGAGGCTGTGATTGAGCAGGGCACACAGGTGAGGTGCCAGTTCACTCTGTAGTTCATGTAGAACACAGCCAGGGATATTGTCAGGTCCTATACAAGCTGTATTCTTGGTCTTGGACAGTGTTGTTTTAACCTGTGCAGCAGTAATACTGGGTGCCTGGCAATCCAATGGTATTGTGATTGGTCCTTTGGGGGGGAGGGGTAAAGTTGGCAATGAATCTGTCGGCTAGTATATTGGCAACATCTGTTGGCTAGGTATAGGAGGTACCTTTGTGCAGTAGCTCAGAGCAAATCTGGGTATTGCCATGGAGATGCTTTACATAACTAAAGAAGGCTTTGTGGATGTCTTTACTATCTGCTGAAATTCTGTTTTCATAGCTAGCGTTAGAGGATTTGATGAGGGAATCTCAACTTTTTGTTGAGGCTGATAAGGGAGTTTTTCCAGTCTTGGGACTTCAGCTTATTCTGCATCAGTTTCCCCCTTCTATTGTAGACTTTGTTTATGGCAGGTGACCACCAGATTGGCTTCCTTTTCTTGGAGGACAGCATCTTGGTTCTATTGGGTATGGTGAGATCCATGCATTTGTGTATGTGTTCGTACAGTGCATTGGTGTATGATTTGGCAGTCATGCAACTATTCTCCATTTGCATGGGTGCAGTGAAGTTAGCCACCTTGGTTTTTAGGAGCCAAAAGTTAGCTTTGGAGAAGTTTTTTCATAGTGATTATCTTTGTGGGGGGTGGGAGGGATGTAGATTTCCAAGGTGAATAGTATGCAGTCGGATCTAAGCAGGGAGGGGTTGACTATTGCTGTAGAGCAACGGTCTCCCATGTTAGTAATGACAAGGTCAAGGATGTTGCTACCTCTAGTGGGGGTAAGAATGAGCTGGTCCAAGCCACTGAAATTAATGAATTCCAGGAAACGTTGGGCATGTGTATTGGTACAGGAGTAGTTTTTCCAGTTCATGGAGGGGTAGTTGAAGTCATGCAGTATGAGAGTCTTAGGTTGGACCCTAATATTCTCCAGGGTGCTTAGGAACATTGAGTGTGAGTTTTGGGACATGGTTAGGGACCTATAGCAGACTACTACCTGAATCGCTTGTCTTACCCAATGTTAGCTGCACCTGAAGTAT
This sequence comes from Protopterus annectens, assembly GCF_019279795.1. NCBI lineage: Eukaryota > Metazoa > Chordata > Ceratodontiformes > Protopteridae > Protopterus > Protopterus annectens. The sequence continues at coordinate 200,809,201 of NC_056726.1, read as the reverse complement.
CGCTGATGCAATATGTTGTTCTACCAGTCTGGAGGTGTGCACATCCTTTATGAATATGGAAATACCACCGCCTTTGGAGCTTCGGTCCAAGTTCTTTGGCCGAAAGGTGTGGAATGAGTTATAATCTGGTAATGCAGGGGTGCTTTCTGCTGTCTTGAACCAGGTCTCTGTTACAGCACAAATGTCGATGTTCTTCATTTTAAGGAGTACTTTGAGTGAGTGCATTTTGAAATTTAGACTTCTAGCATTAAGCAGCACGACCCACAGATTGCATTTGTTTGCAGCTGTTATGGTGGTAATTTGGTCTTTGGAACACAACCTAAAAAAAGGCACTATAGGGGTGGCAAGAGCCTTGGCCAGTATCCAGAAGCCCAGGGGTAACAGATGCAGGCCATGTCTGGCAAAGCATTGAGGTCTGTCAATCATGTTATCCCAGGCAGACAGATACTGCTCTTAGAATGACACCAGAAACTTAGCCAGTTGTTAAAATCAGTCATTTTCTGCTTGTGCTGTGGTATCATTCTGGATGATAGTAGGATGCTGCTCAGGGCTGGGGTCATATCTGCCTGGGCTACATAATCCGAGAGCTCCTCCATGTCTCTTTTTATGTAGTCCAGGGAGGTATATCTCAGGTCATTTACATCCGCATGTACAATGACAGAGTCATATTTGTACCTGTTGTTGAGGGAACTGAGTGCATGCATTATGTGACAGATCCTGGCACCTAACAGGCAGCTGAATGTTACTTTCTCCTTATTCAACCTAGTGAGCGGGACATCAGTGTGATACACTATTGAATCATCTGTGACTAGTGCGTTTGGCATGCTGTTTTGCCTTAGTGGCTTTGGTTGAGAGGCATACTGTTTAGGAGAGTTATGTGTCTCATGATTAGTGTTGGGTTGTGGTGGTCCAATGCGTTTCTGCCTTGGAGGTCTCTGCTGTTTGGGTAGATTTTTATTGAGAGCCTCCGTGAAGATGGATGTGTGGTTTGTGTTTTTAAGTGAAGACAGTGCTAGTGTGTGGTACGGAGGGCTATGTGTTCCATGTGGTGTGGTGCAACTGTTGGCCTTCTCCACTTGACTAGCTATTCTGGTCTTGGCAGGAGAGTGTGTGGTTTCCAGTTTGGATATATAATTGCATCTCTCACAAACGGTGGAATCTAGATTTATTTTAAATTATAAAACTCTTCTCTTTCATGGTATGAATATGGAAATGTAGTAAATATTTATAACATACAAATCTTTAAAACATAAGTTTTTTGATTTGAAATCCATCATCCATCATATATGATATAAGGTTAGTTATGTTAAAATGATGGGAGTGCATTAATCATAATTAATTAATAAATTAATGTTTAAAAAAAAAAATATTTTATTCAAAATATATATAATTTTTAATAATTTTAATGCATAACATTTTACAAGAAGAAGTAAGAGATTCAAAAGTGAAAGTTAGAAACTTTATAGTAAAAGTGTCACTGATGAATTTTGTTTATTATTTATTTAATTGATTGAATCAATTATTATTATTATGATATGTTATCAAGTCTGAGTGTTGGGAGCTAACAGGAGAGGGTTGTCTGTGTACATGAGGCAATTTCTACATTGCCTTAGGATGCCCAACTTCACCAGGTTAATAAGAGAAAGCACAGAGAACTGACCTGTAGACATGCCTGGAGGGGTGGGCATTAATAATAAGTACTGGAGATGTTTCCTTGTAGAACGTTTAGTGCTGGTAGCACTTTTGTTTGCTACAATAATTGCTACAAGAAGTCTGGGAAAGTGCTAGATTAATAAGCTCGTAAAAGTGCAGGAGAGGAAAGAACTACCAGATCTAAAGGAAAAATTGAAGAGCAGATTTTGGCACCATACAGAAAGGCGGCAAGCAAATGCAAACGTGGGCTTTTAAACCAGAAAGTTGAAAGAGATGGAAAAACTGCCCAAATGGCCAATAAACTGCAATTTCTGGAACAGAAACCACTCCTCTTGTGGCAAATAGGCTACCTAGTGCTTACCACTCCCCTGATAAGCTCGAAGGCTTCCCTCCAACACAGAAAGGCTTGGGAGACTCAGAAGCTTACATACAGTCCTGGATACAGCAAATCTATATCTGGACTATACTAGATACAGGAAATTTAGGAAACAAGTGCAAATGCGGGCTTTTAAACCAGAAAGTTGAAATAGGTAGAAAAAACTGCCCATACATCCAATAATCTACAATTTCTGGGCCAGAAACCACTCGTTTTGTGGTAGATAGGCTACCTAGTGCTTACAACTCTCACTGATAAGCTAGAAGGCTTCCATCTAACACAGAAAGGCTTGGGGAGCTCAGAAGCTTACAAACCATCCTGGATATAGCAAACCTGTTTCTGGACTAGACTAGTTACAGGAAAAGCAAGAAACAAGCACAAATGCAGGCTTTTAAACCAGAAAGTTGAAAGAGATGGAAAAACTGCCGAAACAGCCAATAAACTACAGTTTCTGGACCAGAAACCACTCCTCTTGTGGTAGATAGGCTACCTAGTGCTTACCACTCTCACTGATAAGCTAAAAGGCTTCCCTCCCATTTAAAAAGCTTGGAGGGGCTCAGAAGCTTACAAACATTCTGGAGACAGCAAATCTGTATCTTGACTAGAGACTACAAGAAAGGCAGGAAACATGCTTATAATCTTTTTTTATTATTCTAAACTGAATTCAATTATTGTTTTATTCAACTCTGAACAGTTAAAAAGTGCCAAAAAATATACTTATCAGCTGTGAAGCACACTCAGTCAGAACACAAGGAGATTCTAGCAAAGTTTTTTTTTTTTTTTTCAGTAAAGTTGACATTCCTGAGTTGTCAACTTTCCTAAATTACCATTTTCGGTTATGTGATCATTTGGCATTTACATTTTCTAAAATTCTGAGTCGGGTAAGTGATGACTCACACAAGTGTGTTGTGAGATTTTGCTAGTAAATAAAAATATATACATATATATATATATATATATATATATATATATATATATATATATATATATATACACACACACATATATATATATATATATATATATATATATATACACATAGATATACAGACACACACACACATATATATATATATATTACTCACCTTAAAACCTTTGAAGCAGCCACTTAAAAATTAAAAAAAAATCAGCACAACTGATCAAACGTACAGCCTTTTTTTCAGCTCAGGATCACAGTACAGTGGGGATCATGGACATTCCCAACTGTAATGTGATCTCAGAGCTGGTATATATAGTTAGCAGGTGGTGTGGAGACCATGGCAGCTTGCCTCTTGCAAAAAAAAAAAAAAATATATATATATATATATATATATATATATATATATATATATATATATATATATATATATATATTTCTTCAAATCTGTGATTCAAACTCTTTTAGTGATATGACAGGCATCTGAAGTTTTGTTACTTCAAAAGTCTGTCATACACTTGTATATCTTTATGGGTAGGTATTAGTAGGGTCCAAAAATAAAGTGAAGGAGCTGGATAATAAATATTGAAGATAAAGTTAATATACGTTGTAAAGGTAAAAAAAAAATAATTCTGGAAATGGTCAATGAATTAAGCAAAGATATGAGCAAGTTTATAATTACAGAGTTCCAATAATTAGAGAAGGTTAAGCTCTCTTCACAGTCTATGATGCCTAAATGAATGTATACTTTGGTAGAAACAACAAATGGGATATCAAAATGAGCCAAATGGGGACTATTAAAAGCTCACAGAACAACCTAGTATCAGAAATATAAAATATTCTTTTTGAGTCTAAAATATATTATGATGGCTTAGGTAACAACTTAAAAAGCCTGTTGAAAATCTATTAGAAAATTTTATGAAAAAAACCTTAAAAGTCAGAAAAAAGGTAATCACAACACTTAAAACAATTAATAGCAAATAAATAAATAAATAAAAGTGTAGAAAGTAAATCACATCTCAGGTAAAGGTGGCAAAATTCTTGAACACATACAACATTTTATCAAAAATATAATTCAAATTTTACATAAATTATTTGTTAATATCCAAAATTAAAATCAAATGGCTCTATCATGGATTTTATATGATTTTTTTTAACACACCTGTATTAAAACATGATACAAATCCAGTTGAATGAATTTCCTATTGACCAATTTCTCTCTTAAATGCAGATTATAAAACTTTTATATCAGTTTATGCCAAAGGGCAGAAGCTACAAATGCCTGCATTGCTAAATGAAGATCAAAATTGATTTATTTTCTGTAGACAAATGGAAAATAATATCAAGAGTCTGTTGACATTAATAGAGTAAGTAGACTGAAAAACAAGGGAAACTGCACTTATATACTTCAACAAAGAAAAACCTGATTAAATATACTGACAATATTTATTTAATGTACTAAAAAATTAATTTCCAAAAAAAGATCATTAGCTTAACAAAGATGATATATGGTGCCAACAAGACATGCATAAAATTAGGAACTTTCTTGTCACAACTTATAAATATAAAGAAAGGTACACAAGGATGTCAACTTTCACCTGTGTTACTGACTTTAGCTATAGAACATTGGCTAATTCAATAAGAACTAATGGAATGGTGTTAAATAGATATTAAAAATTATGTATCAGAAGTATATACAACTTTAAGAAACTTTGAAAGAATCTCTGGTTTACTGTTTAATGTAAACAAAAACAAAAACAAATAATCTCTGGTCTAACATTTAATGTAAACAAATGAAAATTAAAATGAATTGAAATGAGGATTATTAATTCAACATTTGTTTATTACTGTAACTTAAATAATAAGGAAAGAAATACTTAAAATTATTTTAAACATATAAATCAATAAAAGAAGAAATATGATCTCTTGAGTCAGAGTGAAAAATAAATAAGCTAAGATGCAAGTGGAACAAGATGTTCTTCACATTTGGAGATACCAAACAAAGATAGTTTTGTTAGCAAATATCCCTTATGTAATTCAAACAGTGGTTGTTTCTCACAGTAAAGAGCAAACTAGAAGAATAAACAAAACATATTTAACATTCTTTTGGTTTCATACAAAATATAGACTAGCATAGAAAACATAAGGATATGGGAAAATGGAGAAATAAAATTGTCAGACATAGAAAGATGCCAGTTAGGTCCTATATTTAAAGTGATTATACAACTGACTTAATTTATATCAAATACGGTTGAAAGAATTGCAAACTAAGTAATTGAATCATAACATTTTAAGGAGCCTCAGAAATTTATTACATAAATCTGTAGAGTAAGAAAAAATAGTTCTCCACAACTTTTTCTTTTCTAATCAACTCTAGGAATGACTATGGAACAAATAGAAAAAAAATGATAAAAGTGAAAGTCAGAAATGTTCTAGAATGATATAATTACTGCCAAACTGCACATATAGAAGCAATTTAAATGCATATAAATAATTCAACATAGACAAGGAGGACTGATTATATATTCATCAAATTACTGGAATATATAAAACGTGTATATAAATTATACAAAGACACCAAAAAGTAGAAAATAACAAAATAAACACAACAAAACAAAATATATGTCTGAGGCAATGCTGGATCCTATGGTTCATCCCCATTGAAAAGTGCCGCACATACTGCCAAGATGCCAATTATGTGCATAGTCTATGGTCACATAGTTTGTGATGCAGATTATCATGGTTGCAAATATAATACCTGGAGAGAAGATATGCAGGTGTGTCATGCTGAACTAAAATGTTATAACTACTTGGTCACTGTACTATAGAAATGGGACATGCTAGTACAAGTGGTGCATCCCCAGCAGACACCAAGGTAATTGTAACCAGTCCTAAACCAAATTTCTAGCCACCACCAGGTAAAAGGGTTGTCTCCCCTACAACAGACAGGGATTCCAGGAAATCTTCCACCTTTGTGAGTCACCTCTGTGTACACTTCCTATGTAGAACTGTCTCTGAGATTACCCAATGCCTTGGTCTTGGCATGCAGCATCATATCTCTGACCCCACGACACACCAGTATTATTGTCCTATTATGGCTGCCCACAGCATTGAAAGCTTGTACTACATCCTGACACAAATGGTCCTAGAAGGCCTTGTCCGTTTAACCATTCTATATCTGTGTGTATGTGTAAATACTTCAGTATTACCTCCGTCTCTTGTGTAGTGAATGTTTCCAATCATTATTGCTCTCTCAATATCTTGAAAAACTGAGAACACTTGAGGGTTATTCATGTAGATCAATGCTTGTGTATACATGACTGTCCTTGCCAATCACCAGTATCTCAACAATTGTAGCCATAGATCTGTTTGCTAATATGCTGTTGCCATTCAAACACTGTCATACTACTAGAAGCAATGGATGTTATCAGTACTTGCTCTCCTTTAGCATTCAGCTGATAGCACATGCTGTGACCTATCAAGACAAGGACTCATATCTTGCTTAGCTTTTGTTGCAGACAGTATGCACAGCAGGAGAGTAGCAAGTCCTAATTGTTCAATATATCCTGACAGAAGAATTCCTCAATGATTGGACTGCACAGATTCTTGTAATATGCCACTGGTGACTGGTCTACTGATAGAGGTGGTTTCCCTGACTTCAACAGTGTGTGTTCTGTCTATGAGCCAGTTGGCTACCCATCTAGTGATGCAAGGGTTAATCCCCAGCTGGGAGAGTTTCACAATGATACCAGAGTGGGAAATTGTGTCAAAAGCCTTGGCTGGGTCAAGATAGGTGGTATGCACTGTCTTACCTTCATCTAGGACTTTGATGACATTCTTGAATTTTACCAGGTTTAACAAGTATGATCTGCCCTTAACAAAACCAAACTGGGTTGGGTCAAGGGTTAGAAGGTCATCTATGTCCTTGTTATAAGGTCCATGATGATTCTTTCCATGGGCTTGAAAATTATTCTGGTTAAGCTTATGGATCTATAGTTCTCAGGGTTGGTTGATGAGCTCCCTTTGTGCAAGGGGTTTACTGTTGCTGTTCTCCACTCATCTGGAACATAGCCACTTCTCAAGCTATGGTTAAAAAGACCACCAAGAGGTTCCACTAGGTTTTGTTTTTGGTTGGTGAGTAAGCAGCTTACGATGTTGCCTGGTCCCATTGAGACCATGTTTTTGGCCTTGGAGAGCACAGATATGACCTGATCTCTAGAGATACTAGGGAGGGAACTAGTGTCAGGAATGCTTTGGGGTATGGCTGGTAGGGAAAGGAGAGTGAAATTTGTTCCAAATCTGTCAGTTAGCACGTTGGCAATTTCCTCAGGTACAATATGAGTGGTACCATCCAGTACTAGTTTTGATAATAGCTGGGCATTCCCTTTTAGATTTTTGACACAGCTAAAGAATACATTATGGTTATCTTTAGTTAGGGATGCTATTTTAGCTTCATAATTAGCCTTAGAAGATGTTACAAGATATCTGATTTGCCTGTTCAAGCTGTGTAGGGAATTTTTTTTTCTCTGCTGACTCAGTTGCCTCTTGCTCTTAGACTGCATCTTCTTCCTCTTGTTATGTAACCTGTTTAAACTTGAGGTCCACCTGGGTGTCTTGTTTCTTCAGGCGGATCTGATTTTTATCCAGTCAGATACAGCTGAATCTGTACAGTTGTTTAGGTGTTTATACAGGACATTTGTGAACACCTCTACATGGAAGTCATTGTTAACTGTGTTAGCAAGGGTGTGAAGCTTTTTATACAATCATTTAATGGGCTGTAGGTAGCTTTGGAAACATTTTTTAGTTTTATTTCTCCTGTAGGGATGTCAGGTCCAATAGCTACTTCAAATGCGACTGATTTATGGTCTGACCTTACAAAGGAAGGCACCACAAGGTATGGGCAGTGGGCAGTGACCCATGTTGTTGAGTACTAAGTCAGGGATATTTGAGGCCCTTGTGGGGGTGTGGACTATCTGTCCCAGGGCATTTTTATTTACAAAGTCCAGGAACCTCTGGGTGATCATGTTTGTGCTCATGTTATGTTGCTCAGTTGATGGAAGGATAGTTGAAATCTCCCATAACCAAGGTGATTGGCTGTATGGTGAGAGACTCCAGTAGGTCCAGGTAGGTGGTACATTTCTCATGGTTCATGGTTAAAGACCTATAGTTAACAATGATGTGGTAGAGTATTTTTCCTATAGTTAGTTGGACCTGGAATAACTCAAGACAGTTATACTGCTTAATCAGTCTCAAGGTGTATTTAGCTGTAATGAAGATGAATCCACCTTCATCTTTGTTTTTTCATGCTTGTCTTCACCTTGATGTCTGAACGTGTAGAAGGCATTGTAAACTTGCATGGTTGGGGTGCTCTCTGCAGCCTTGAACCATGTCTCAGTGACTGCACAGACATCAGCATCTTCCAGGGTGAGGAGTGCTTCCAGGGAGTGCAATTTCCTGTTTAGGCTCCTAGCATTAAGCAGCATAACCTTGAGTTTGTCATGAGTGGATTTTGTTACATCAGAAATTTTGTTCTGCTGACATTGCCTAAAGAAGGCACTATGGGAGACAAGAAACTTTGCCAGTATCCAAAAGCCTAGAGGAGACAGGTACAGACCATCTCTGGCAAAGCAGTGTGGTCTGTTGACCATGTTCTCCCAGGCTGACAGAACCTGGATTCCCCCTGGATTGACACCAGTAGCTACACCAATTGTTGAAGTCTATCATTTTTTGTTTATATTATGTAATCATCCTAAGTGAAGGCAGAATGATGCTTAGGGCTAGGGTCATACCTGCCTGGGACACATAATCTGAGATTTCAGTCATGTCTCTCTTCATATAGTCCAGAGAGGTACATCTCAAGTCATTCACCCAAACATGGACTATGACAGAGTCATAATGGTGCTTGTTGTTGAGTGACTTGAGTGCATGCATGATTTGACAGATCCTGACACTTGACAGGCAGCTGACCCTGACCTTCTCCTTGTCCAGCCTGGTGTGGGAGACACCTGTGTGTCTCAGTGTCATCAACTATGACCAAAACATTTGATTCTGAAGTGCTTTGCCTTAGGGGCTTATTTGCTGAGACATTTGTATGTGTGCTGTTATGTCTAGTGGTTTCTATGCATGTTCTGGTGTGTGCACATGGTTTCTGCTTGGCAGGTCTCTGATCTTTTGGTGGGATTCTAGTGAGTACATCTATGTATGTGGGTTTATGTGTTGTATCCTTATTTTGTGAGAGAAATACAGTGTGTGAGCCGATAACCTGTTTGATGTCCTGTTTATTATTATTTGAAAGAATTGTTTCTAATTTCAAAGCATAATTACATCTCTCACATATAGTATTTGTTTTAGGAGTAAGTGGTTATCAGTGAACATTAAGCATTTACTACATTGCCTCAGGATGCCCACCACAATCAGGCTGGTCAGAGAAATGGTGAGAAATGACCTTCCATTATGATGGGTTTATACTATAGTGGTGTTAGGGAGTGGCCAAGTTGCATCAGTTTATGCTATAGGAATAAACGAGAGGCTTAATCTGTTGAAGGTTAGAGGTGAAAGGGTGTAGGAATGCTGCACAGCTCACAGCTGAGTTTTCTACAGAGCAGCAGGGAAGCTTGGGATTGTTTACTGATAGACATCTATGGAAAAATTGTGTTTCCAGATGTTTGCATCTATACAGGGCATTACTAAACCTGTTGCACAGTGTGCAGTAGCATGCAAATGTGAGGCTTAAATAAACGTGAAATTAGACAGTTTTAATACAAACTACCAATGGGGGAGCCCCACAGTGAGCCTTTCTTCAGCAATCTCTAACTCCAATGGGATCTTAGCTACACATATCTGCACAAGTGTGCAAGGAGACCCTCTTAATGTAAGATAGTTGGTTTTAGTGCTCAAGTGATGTCAACCAGATGAGATGCAGCAAGTCTGAATCTAGCCTATGCTATATAATGCAATGGTACTGAAATAGAAAGTGCAGAGTGAAAATCAGTCACAACAGCAAAAATGAGGCAGTAATTCAAATGAATACAGTTATCACAGTGCAATACAGGCTTAAAATATGTTTGGTTTCAGTTTGTTTGCAGTGGATGCCTTGGATTTCAGGTCAGATGCACTCCAGACTTCTGGCTAAAGTAGCCAAATGCTCCAGTAAATTGAGTGCAAGCTCATGCAAACACAAGGCTTAAATACAAATGAAATTAAACAGTTTTAAGACTAACAACCAATGGGAGAGCCCAACTCAGATGGGATAATATATTTATGGACAGGCACTGTGAAGCTCTTAGTGCTGCCAGTTCATGTTTATGATATTCTGTATCACACATGCATGCTGCTCAGTGATGTGCTTCATGTGTTGCCTGCCACAGGTTTGCTCACAGGGCTATTATTTTGTTCCTTGCTCTGACCTGGATTGTGGACATAACCTCTTCAGAAACAGATTTCTGCAGGGCTCCTGTCTGCTGCAGTCAGTGTGGTAACCACCTGTATATGATCAGTATCTGGCACCAATTTGCCAAGGCAGTACATGTTGCTACCTGTATCACCATGTCTGGAAAGCAGTGCAAATAACAGATACAGCAACCTGAAGAGGCACCACCTAGACCTACTCCACTAGCAGGAGGAAGAGATTAGGGAGAGGGATCCATCTTTCTATTGGAAGCATCCTGGGCTTAGTTTGGCGTTGTACATTTTGACTATCATCTATTGCTGTAATTGTTTTCTGTTGGTACTGATTACTGTTAGTTCTATGTTTTACATCAACCAAGGGAATAGTAGTCAATTAGGCATGTGACCATGGAATAAATGTGGTTCATAGTTGTCTTTACTGCAATACATGAAGAATATGTGAATAAGTTATCATAATTATGTATACTAATCTGATTTAGTATCTGTTCCTCTTTTCCTTTTCTCTTTCTAGAGGGTCAACTATGATACTGGCTAAGGGGTAGTGGTGGCCATCTAGGTCTGCAGTGGTCACTGTGTCTACTACTGACTAACTAGCAGTCTCCAGGCCTGCCTCTCTGCAGGGTAATGAAGGTCACCCTGTGGGATATGACCTTGAAGGCTTGATGGTAGTTACAATGGTCACATCTCAGGAAGGGAGTTGTCCAGATGCTTCTCCCAGGGCAACTAGTAAGCAAGTGTGGGGGCAAGTGATGACTGAAGTAGGCCACCAGTTGAACACTAACACTAACTCTAACACTAACACCCTGGAGCATCTCCTTGTGCAAGTGACAGAGATGCATAGCTGGTACCATCCTCACAGCCAACAAAGGTAATGCCTGCATTTGATGTGAGCCATGGAGAGGATTAATATCAGGTTGAGTTCTTGAGTGGGGCAGTCAGATAGACCCTCCATACCCATCTCTTTCCCTTATCATGGTACACTCATATTTGTGTCAATCCCCTTACCCTGCTTTTAGTCAAATCCTCCCAGTGTCCATTTTATCCCCTCTGTCAGGCTGCATCTTTTCAGTGTTGCTTCACTTTTGTGCCATTACCTTCCCTGTCAGTCTTTGAGTGCATTGTGAGTTTGTTTTTTTCTGCCCCTGCTTCCTTCCTATACACTACTTCCTTCCCACACTTGCTCTTTACTACCTGCACCAACATAGCTGGATCTAGCATTAAGCTCTGGCATCTGCCTAGGACCCGGGGGTGGGGGCAGCCTTGTTCATGCTGTCATTGGGAGAAGTGCATGAAATACTTGTCAACTGATTTCTTTCCCCAGGCACATATTTGTTATTTATTTCCTTGGCTAATTACATTTTAGTATGGAAAAGGTGAAAGAGGGACTGGTGAAGACAACCCAGAAAAGGAGTGCTGAAGCAGATGAACCACCAGATAGAAAAAATATTATGTTTAATCCCAATTCACCAAACAAAATATTTAAAACTCATAAGATCAAAAAATAGTAAATGCCAAGTATGAAACATTAAGTGCTTTCATCCCTTCAAGGGACTTCATCAGAATGATACTTCTAGTAATTACATCACTTTTTTTATAACCTCCAAACCACCATGACTAAAAAAAAAATAAACGATCCATCATTAAAATCTTATAAAAATGCATCAATATAAATATATTGAAAAGTACGTCAAACGCCCACATCATGAATAAATGTACACAGAATCCTATGTGTAAAAATATTTAAAACTAAGAAAATGTGAATATAAATATGAATATTTGCAAGTAAGATGAAATGTATGCTTTGTAAAAATGATCATACTGGAACCAAAAAACTAGTGAAAACAGATAGGTTTTTGTACCCTTTGTATTTGCAACTGAGCAAAAAAGACTTTTTTCTTCATTTTCCTTGGTTTAATTAAACAGATGTGAAACTAAGGCAAATCCTGTGAGGAAAAAATGCTAAGAAGCTGAATTAGTTTTCCTCCTCGTATATTTTCTGCTTTTAAGGCCCTTAGTCATTTCAGAAACTCACTGAATACATTTTGTTAAGTTAGCTTTTATTTGAAATTGTGCTCTGCAGTAAATTGTGTTACCACTTTAGCTTTTTTTTTGTTGTTGACAAAGATGTATACTGTGGTATTTATTTCCTTGCCTCAGGTTACACATTGAAAAGGTCAGCAGCCACTTCCACTAGTTCCCAGAATACAAAGCCTACATGCTTCTTTGACCTTAGGTGCAAAACATGTATCCTAGACAAGGGCTACCTCACTATGGCAAAGGCTGAATTGTATGCATGAAAATGTTGACACAAGGGAAAATATTATTTGGTAATCCTAAAGTGGAGTCATTGTATCTCTAAAAAATCTGGGACCAATATTTGGTAACTGATTACGACTTCCATATACATCATTTAGCTTTTATTTTTTTTTTCTTGGCTCTACAACTTTGGGAAAAGCTTTTTCTTTTTTTGGTGGTGGTGAGAAGGCATGCAGTTTTAGGATCTGCCCAGGGTACCAGATGATCTTGCTATAGTTGTGTTAGCCTATGATTATTGGTTACATTTTATGCTGCATCAAAGTACTGCGATTAAAACTGCATAACCAATGCAACTTACAAGCACTGTTTGCTCCTCAGTGTTGGTTCATTATTGCTATGCAATGAGCATTTGTGCTTATGGAAACAAGAAAATGTCTTTTTAGTTTCCTCATCTACCTCCTACTCATTCATCTCATATCAGTTGGAAGCCAAAAACACATGCAGCATGCAGACTTGCACAAATACATTTTCCCATCATGTTATTCACTCCCTGTAGGTCCCATGTATACTAAGTCAGGTGAAGCAATGACTCCCAAGCTGCATCAAGAGAAGTAACAGGGTAATTATGACCAGTTATGTTCAAGGAATTAGAACCTATCAGCTGGTCTTTGATCATTTGTAGATGAATCATCAGATTAGGAGTCAGTGTTCATCTCTCATTAGATTTTAAATTGGGAGGCAAGTAGTGTGCAGGGGCTAGGGTCACAAAAAGAGTATATTTTCTGAGGTAAAACACTTCCTTGTTACAGCTATACGTAGCAGAATGAACCTTAGCAGTGCCACTAATATACTATGAAATGGACTCTGTCAAATAAGTCAAAATGCATATTTCTATTTGACAACAGTTGTATGATGCTCTAGAAGGGTAAGTAGAAATAATTATAAAAATATCATTATAAATAAAGAAGATGTTTGCAAGTGTAATATCTGGAGTGATTGTTTGAAAGGCAAGACAAGAAGTGTGCAGAATAACATACAGCGCTTGAAAGCTAATACTATGATTGTGTCTCCCATTTGCTATATTTCAGGAACAGTGCTGTTTTTTTTTTTTTTACCCTCAGATCTAGCCTCATACCTCCTGGATTTATTGTTTTTCCTCCATAAAGACTGACCAGTTTAAAGGACTATATTAAATAAGTGGACTTTGCCTATAGAACACTCTTTACCAGTTAGTGCATATGTTCTAATACAAGAAAGCATTTTGCTGCTTTTTCATAAAGAAATACTTATTTAAGATTACAGAAATCTTTAAACAATGAAATTAAGCCTATGCAAAAGTGGTAATTACTGTATGAGGTTTACTGTACAAATTATGTGAAAACTAAGGACATGCTTCACTTTATGTTCAGTCCTATGATATTTAATGCTTAGAAGACAAGAGATATAATAAACACTTTTCTAATAGTAGAAAAGCTGCAAAACAAACAGATGTAATGAGTTTGAGTATGTTTCAGTCTGTAGTTGGTGGTGCTGAGGTAGCATTGTCGCCTCACAGTTAGACGTGGCCCGTTCGATTCTCAGTTAGAGCATCTTCTGTGTAGTGACATGCGTGAATGGGTGTTCCTTCGTTGAAGGTTGTGCGTTAGGCCCGGCAAGCCAGTACGTAAAAATCTACTGTCAATCATTAGGGGACCGGAGTTCTGCTCTGGCGACCCCTAACCGGGAAAAGCTGAAAGACACAAATGTGGATTTGTTTGATAGTGAGTTGTTTACCAGGGGAATAAAATGTCTCCATAATCTCTATCTCTGTGATACTTGTTCTTATAAGGTTATCCAGTGCCCTTAGAAAAAAGACTGAAGAGTTAAAAAATGGCTGTCTGATGTTGTAAATGTTCAGCAAGTTAAAATGACTTAGTTACTGAATGAATGAACAAGTGACAATCATGAAACTGTATAAATATGTAAAGTATATCTTGATCTGTAGAACTTAAAATGGATCAAAGGGAAATGGGTCTGTATTATGTTTGACAGCTTAAGTTGTCGAATGTCTAAACATCAACACTTAAGCGTCAAAACTGTAAAATCATGAACGGCCATTCTTTCCTCAGGAAAGAATTTGCTAGGCCCTCGCGAAATAAAACACATTTCTGAAATAAACATAATGGGGTGCATCAGCCCCCACACACCCCCTAACTAAATATACCCACTCTGAGATTGCTCTACATTGGTGAAAGGGAAAATCCCCAATAAGGGCCAAGAGAATTCTTTCCCGAGGAAAGAATTTGTGTATGTGGCAGTTCATGATTTTAAAGTTTCGACACCTAGGTGTCAATAATTAGGCATTCGATAACCTAAGCTGTCAAACATCTAATAGGAACCCAGGGAAACACTGCCCTCTGCAGACTACTAAAATAATAATCAACAGCATGCCTAACGGTAAATATTTTTCATTTCTTTATGGAAATCAAGATGTTTGTCAAATTAAGGTGGATGTAGCTAGTTCAAAACAGTGCAGCTTTAATACTCGTCTGGGAGGACACAAATTCCAGGGGAAACTTTTTTGGTATATCTTCAGTACTAGAAGTATGTCAGATGGCACTACATGATATAATTGAAGGGCTGTATTCTGTTGTGAACATCATAGTATACCAGCAAAAAAAATAAAAGATCACTTTTCAGCTGTTTTTACTATATTTGTATCTCTTCTTACTTTATTACTTAATTTTGCTTCCGCTGCTTGTTGTTAAAGTGTTCTATTGCATTTAATCTGCTGCATTTATTACTGCCTGTTAGTTGCCTGATTAAATTGTAATTGTTACTCAAACTCGCCCAGAATGATACCACAGTACAAGCAAAAAATGATTGACTTCTACAATTGGCTAAGATTTTGGTGTCATTCTAAGAGGATTCAGTATCTGTCTGCTTGAGAAGACATGATTGACAGACCTCGATGCTCTGCCAGAGATGGCCTGCATCTGTCACCCCTGGGTTTCTGGTTGCCACTATAACAGCTATAAATAAATGCAATCTGAGAGTCATGCTGCTCAACACTAGAAGTCTAAATCTCAAGATGCACATGCTCGAAGCACTCCTCAAAATGGAGAACATGAACATTTGTTCTGTAATGGAGACCTGGTTTAAAGCAGCAGAAAGCACCCCTGTACTGCCAGGCTATAACTTATTCCACACCTTTCGTCCTCAGAACATGGACCAAAGCTCCAAAGGCAGTGGTATTTCCATATTCATAAAAGATATGCACACCTCCAGACTAGTAGCCTAGCATAATGCATCTGAGATACTTCAGGTACAACTAACATTGGGTAAGACAACAATTCAGGTCATAGCCTGCTATAGGTCCTCAACCATGTCCCAAGACTCTCACTCCATGTTCCTAAGCACCCCTATTACTATTAGGGTCCAGTCCAACACTCTCGTACTATGTGACTTCAACTAGTCCTCCATCAACTGGGAAAATTACTCTCAAGCACCAATACACTGGCCCAACGCTTCCTGGAATTCATCAATACCAATGCCCTGGACCAGCTCATTCATACCTCCACTAGAGGAAGCAACATCATTGACCTGGTTATTACTAACATGGGCAATCATTGCTCTACACCAATAGTCAGTTCCAACCTGGTTTGATCTGACCACAAACTAATCACCATGGAAATCCACATCTCACCCCCCCCCCCCCGCAAAGCTAAAATCAGAGGTGGCTAACTTTGCGGTACCCATGTCAATGGAAAATAGATGCATGACTGCTGAATCATACACCAATGCACTATATGAACATGTACATAAATTCATGGAACTAGCCATACCCAACAGAACCAAGACAATCTCCTCCAAAAAAAGGAAGCCAATATAGTGGTCCCCTACCATTAATAAACTGTACAACAGAAGGAAGAAACTGTTGCAGAAAAAGGTGAAGTCCCAAGACTGGAAAAAACTCATTTATTAGCCTCAACAAAAAGCTGAGATCCCTCATCAAAACCTCAAAAGGCAACTATGAAGTCAGAATTGTGGCAGACACTAAAAACAACCACAAAGCCTTCTATAGTCATATCAAGAATCTCCATGGCATTACCCATGTTTCCTCTGAGTTACTATACAATGGTACCTCCTATACTGAGCCAACAGATATTGCCAACATACTGGCCAGCAGATTCAGTACCAACTTTACCCTCTCTCCCCACCTAAAGGACCAATCATAATACCGGAGGTATGCTAGGCACCCAGCATTACTGCAGCACAGGTTAAAGCTGTATTGTCCAAGGCCAAGAATACAGCTTCCATGGGACCTGAAAATATCCCTGGATGGGTTCTGTATGAACTCCAAAGTGACCTGGCACCACATCTGTTTGCCCTGTTCAATCACAGCCTCACCTCAGGCTTTGTCCCTACCGAATGGTGTACTGTTACAGTCATCCCTCTCCATAAAGGGGGAGTGACTACAGACCCTGGAAATTATCACCCCTTTAGCCTGACAAGTCTGATCTGTAAGGCTATGGAGCACATCATCATGGACCTAATTAACAAGGATATAAGGAATCTCCAAACTCTAAATCCCATGCAATTTGGTTTTGTGAAAGGGAGATCATGCCTGCTTAACTGTGTTGACTTGTTTGAGTCAGTCACTAGAGCTATGGATGAGGGCAAGGCCTTTGATACCATTACCCACTCAGGAACTATTGATAAACTCACCAAACTAGACATCAACCCTTATATCACTAGGTGGGTTGCAAATTGGCTCACAGATAGAATCCACAGTGTGAAAGTAGTGGACTTCAAGTCAGACTGCTGACCAGTCACAAGTGGAGTCCTACAAGGATCAGTCCTGGGTCCTCTCCTGTTTGGCTATCTACTTATCAGAAGTCCAAGCCAACATGGAAGGACTCTGGCTGACCAAGTTCATAGACAACTGCAAGCTGGGAGCCATTATTAATTCCCCAAGTGATTTCGACATCCTACAGAAAGGCCTCATTGAGACCAATGACCTTAATGCCAAAATATGCGTCATCATCCCCTTTGGGAAAAACTCAGTTCTCAGTTCCCTCTAATTACCACATAGATCAGAGCCCACAGAACACTGAAGGTGTTATAAGAGATCTGAGGACACAGGTTGACAGCAACCTCTCTTTCAACCACCACATTGCTACTGTGGTCAGAAAGTCCTTCTATGTGGCACAGCTCATTACGAAGGGCTTTGCATCCAGGAAGAAAGAGGTCATCATCTGTCTCTACTCTTCCCTCATTAGGCCAATCATTGAGTATAATGCTCCATTTGGCATGTACCTCACCAGACACATGCAACAGATGGAAAGGCTACAAAAGTACCTCACAAGGAGGATGCTAGGCCTTAAACACATGTCCTACATGGACAGACTCAAAAAAACTCCAGCTATTCTCTGTCTCATATCGTCTAACAAGAGGTGATCTTTGCTTGACTTGCAGAGCCATGTCTGACCCAGCTCTATTAGAAATGCTACATCTAAAGAAATCCCAATCCCTCAGCACCACACACTCCAGAGACCTCAACCTCATTACCACAATCAACAGAACATGCTGGAGGGACAGGTCTATGACCCAGAGACTGCCCATGCTCTGGAATGGACTTCCCATACATGTCAAGCAGAGCACCTCAATGGCCCTCTTCAAGAGAAATCTTGATGAGTGGATGGGAAATAGAAAGTTCACCCCAGGGATCACTTCAGTGGTTCAACTTGATAGAGGCACTGGGAAATAACATTGGGTGTCACAATGCCAGGGCATTTCTATGAGCTAGGCTTGTAAAGGCTCCATGGCCATTAGCCTAATACACACCTATGAACCTATGAACCTAAGTCTCTCAGTTTTGGTTTAAGGACTTGGGCTTTAAGCCAGTCATTTTACATTAAGAAGGTTGGCAGTCTACACTCTTGTGGGAGGAGATGGTGGCCTCTGACCTTCTAAGCTGGGAACTGGTGGGTGGAGGTTTATTGTGCCTGTTGCTCTAATAGTCTTTGTTCCAGTTTAAGCACTTGGGTTCCAAACCAGTTACTCTACATTAGGAGGATTCATGGTCTAAACTCCTGTGGCAGGACAGGATAGCCTACACCCTTCTCAGCTGGAAATTGCTGGTTGAAGGCCTATTGTGTCTGTCTTTTGAGACATCTTAGTTTTGGCTTAAGCATCTGGGCTCTAAAACCATTTGATTTGCATTTGTAAGGTTTGTGGTCTAGACTCTTGCAGCAGGAGAGTGTGGCCTACACCCTTCTAAGCCTGGAATTGCTGTTGAATTGCTGCTTTATTTAAACTGTTTTTTTGCTGTTGTGAATGTGATTTTATGGACCTTAAATGTGCTAGTACTTCTGCATTTCATAACATAAGCCAGATTCAGACTTGCTAAATCTAGACTGTTTGATATCATTTGAAAAAGTCAAAATGAGGCCAGCACCAAAGAGTGAATGTATATATAATATGCTTTAATATGGCAAAACCAAAAGAATCAGACTGGTTCCAGCCCCATGGCCTTCCTTAGTGGTATCAATTGAGCACTATAACCAGCTCTTCAGTGAGATACTGAATGATGTGAGGCATACGTTGCTTCCGACTTACTATAAGTGCTTGTTTTTGCTCTTATATTGCATGTTTAATTTGTATTTGCATTCTACTGTCTGCTTGAATTGTCTGAACTGTTTTTTGGCACATTATACTATATACTGTTGTTAGTTCAGCTGTAGCATAGCCCAGTTTCAGGTTTGCTGTTTCTAGGTCTGTTTTGTAACTTCTAAGCATCATATTCAAGCCATCCTTGGAGGTTAAGGCCATTCTGCACCCTTGTGGGAGGAGCATGCTGTCTGGGTCCCATCTTACTGAGGATGATTGGAGTAGTGCTCAGAGAAACACCCTTATTTGCTAGTTTGAGTTAAAAGGGTTATCTCTTGTTTTGTTTAAGGCCTGCGTTTGCACTTGTCTGCATGTAGTGCACCATTTTGCATTGCCGCATACCAATGGTTACAGTTGTTTGTTTAGCCGCAAACATTTTGTTTGCCACATTTTTCCTTAGCACTTAGCTTGTGGTCCTCCAGAGGTTTCTTGTGGCCCTGCTCTACTATCAAGGAGAACACTAAGCCTAGCCTTAGAAGTACCAACACACCTCTCACCCACTAGCTATTCCTTTGTGTGACCTTTTTTCCTGACCATATAAATTTACTTAACACAATGGACAGACAATTTCCCCAGCCAGCTTGGTCGATATGGGCATGCTAAGGCAGTGTAGCAACAGCCTCATGTTCACCAACAACCCTCTATTCCTAGTCCACACAAACTCAACATGTGACAGATGCAACTATATTAAGAACCTTGAATCTATGTTCTCTCTCACACACACACACCAGTTAGTACATATGACAATAAGTGGGTTGTCAGCATGCACACTTCACCTTCTACTCCACCCAGGCCCAAATCACTCATACCTACATATGCGGAGGGCCTCATCAGAAACATACCTAAACACCAGAGACATCCCAAACACAAACACAAGCACGCTACACATACTTCCTCTGCTGAACACAATACACATAATAGCTCAAGTACCAGTGTCTCACCCATCAAGTCCATAAAGCAAACCACAAAACCAAACATATTAGTCATAGGTGACTCCATTTTGACAGAGGCAGATGTCCCTCTCACCAGGCTGGATAAGGAAAAGGTCACAGTCAGCTGTCTGTCTGGTGCCAGGATACACCATATCATAACTGCACTCAAGTTTGTCAACAACAGGTACTGTTATGACTCAGTCAAAGTCCATGTTGGTGGGAATGACTTGAGATGTACATTACTGTACTATATGAAGAGAGACGTGACTGAGATCTTGGACTATATGTCTCAGGTAAGTATGTCCCTAGCCTTAAGAAGCATTTTACCTTCACCTAGGATGATGCCTCTATACAAATAGAAAATGACTGATTTCAATAATTGGTTTAGTTTCTGTTGTCATTCTAAGTGGATCCAGTGTCTGTCAGCAAGGGATGACATGATCGACAGACGTCGATGCTTTGCCAAAGATGGTCTTCATATGTCAGCCCTAGGATTTCAGCTACTGGCTAAGGGTCTTGCCAGCCATATAATGCCTTTTTAGTTAGTGTCCCAAGGGCAAAATTCCCAGTGTAAAAACTCCATGTAAAAGCAACCCCAAGGTTATGCTACTAAATGCTAGGAGTTTTAAGATGAAACTGCACTCACTGGAAGCAGTCCTCACCTTGGAAGATGTAGACATTTGTGCAGTCAAGGAGACCTGGTTCAAGGTTGTGGAGAGCAACTCAGCCATACTGGGTTATAACTCCTTCCACACATTCAGACCACAAACTGGAGGCATGAAAACTAAAGGAGGCAGTGTATCAATTTTCATAAAGATAAATATAAATATACCTCCAGACTGGTCAAACAGCACGATTTCCTGGAGATGCTTCAGGTGCAATTAACTGTTGGTAGGACACCTATTCAAGTCATTTTCAGCTACAGGACTCCTCCTCCCATGAAACAGGATACCCACTCTGCCTATTTGAATCTACTTGAGTCTGTCAAGATACATCTGAACACCATGGTTTTGGGTGTCTTTAACTACCCATACATTGACTGGGTAAAACTTCCCCAATGGTTCCTAAACTTTGTGAACTCCAATGCCCTTGATCAGCTGGTTGATACCCCCACAAAGTGTGCCAACATCCTTGAGCTGGTGCTTACCAATATGGAGGACCACTGTAGAACCCCCACTGTTAGGTCTTCCCTGGTGGGATTGGACCACAAAATGGTCTAATTTGAAGTAACTATCACACCTGTCCCTCTCAGCAGGAAATAAACTAAAAAACTTCTCCAGAGAATTTCATACCCTCTTACAGGATGGTATAAATAGCTTCTCTGCACATCCCTCTTCAGATGGAACTGGCAGCTATGCCAAGTTCTACACCAATGTTTTAAACACCCGTATAACTGCATTGACTTGGCCATACCTCATAGGACCAAAACAACTTCCTCAAGGAAGAGCATTAACAGGTTTTAGAATAAGAGGAAGAACTTGCTATTTAAGAGTAAGAGGGAGTGAGTCCTAAACTGGAAACACTCCCTCATCAGCTTAAACAAGTGAATAAGACTTCTTGTGAAGTCCTCCAAAGCAAACAATGAATCCAAATTAGCTTTCTTAACTAAAGACAATCATAAGGCATTCTTTACATCTGCAAACTAAAAGGAAAGGCCCATATTTGTGCTGAACTGGTAGTTAATGATACCACATATACTGAGCCTGTGGACATAGCTAACTTGTTGACCAACAGTGCTGTGAAAACTTCACTCCCCTGTCCCCACCACATGTACCCCATGACATCCCTGCCACCTGTCCACTACCTTGTTTCTATAAAGAGCAGGTCATTAATGCCCTCTTTAAGGCTAGGAACACAACATCTCTGTGAACTGATAACATTCCAGGCTGCATCCTACATGGGCTCCAACAAGAATTATCAACACCACTGGGCACTCTTTTCAATCATAGTCTCAGCACTGGCTTCATCCTAGCTGTATGGAAAATGGCCACCATTATTACCTTGCACAAAGGTGCTAGTTCCACTGACCACAGGAATTGTAGACCTATTAGCCTGACTAGCCGTATCTGCAAGGCCATGGAGTGAATAATCATGGACCTTATCAACAAAGATTTAGTTAATCTCAAAACACTTGACCCTAAAGTTTGGATTTGTCAAAAGGAGAGTATGCCTGTTAAACCCGGTGGACTTCTTTGAGACAGTCACCAAGACCCCTGGAGGAGGGGAAATCTGTGCATACACCCTACCTAGTCTTAGTGAATATGTTTGACACTAAACTCACTCAGGCATCATTGATAAACTCATCCAGCAGGGTATCAACCCCTATATCACTGGATGGGTCATTAACTGGCTTACTCATAGAGCCCATATAGTCAAAATAGTGGAATCCACCTCCAACAGCAACCTGTCCCCAGTGGTGTTCCACAGGGATCAGACCTGGGACCTCTACTGTTTGGAATCTATTTCTCCAAAGTACAAGCAAAAACTAAATCCCTATGGTTAACAAAGTTTGCTGATGACTGCAAACTGGGAGCAGTCATAGACTCTCCATATGATGTCGACATCCTAGAAGAGGGTCTTACACAGACAAATGATTGGTGCCAAAGTCATGGCCTTAAAGTCAATGCAAAACATGTATCATCATCCCTTTCAGTAAAGGCAATGTTACAGCTAAGTATCATATCAATATTAACACCATAAGTATGCACTCAGTGGTGAGGAAACTGGGCACACAGGTTGACAGCAACTTTACCTTTGACCTCCATGTCTATGCATTGGTAAGAAGGGAATTCTATACTGCTGATTTCATAAGTAAGGCATTGCCTCCACAAAAAAAAAAGAAGTTATAACCTCCCTGTACTCTTCCCTCATCAGTCAGTAATTGAGTACAATGCCCATTTTGGTATGTACCTTTCCAAACACCTGCAGCAATTGGAGAGAACACAAAGTTTCCTCACAAGTAAAATTCAAGGTCTTCACCATTTGTCCTATGTGGGTCATCTGAAATTACTGTCACTTTATTCTGTTTCATACAGACTACTCAGAGGCGATCTCTGCCTTGCATACAACCCTGCTTTATTGGTAATGCTGCATCTCCATAAGTCAAATGGTACATGGTTTACTTGCTCTAAAGACTTTATCCTGGTATGTGACATTAATAGAATCTGTTTGAGGGACAGATTTGTCTCCTAGAGGATACCACACCTTTGGAACAGACTCCAACTTCATGTCAAACAGAGCACCTCTTTGGCCCTCTTCAATTGCAATTTGGATGATTGGATGGGTAACCGATAATTCACCCTGGGGGTTCCACCTGTGTCCCTCTTGGACAGATGCAATAGGTGCTGATCATGGAAATAAGAGTAGAACTTGGTTAGGCTTGTATGGGGCCTAGAGCCATTAGCCTAGTAACTTCCTGTGATCCTATGATCCTATGATATATGAATTACTTGCTTGTGGTTTTGCCAAGAGTTACCATGATGTGAAACTGACTAAATTACTAGACAGACTGAGGCAAAAAGGAATGTTGGAAACTTAAATATAGTATTAGCATTGTGTATCTTATTATAACTATAGCAGCTGTGCTCTGACTGATGAAAACTTCAAACCAGATGCAGATAAGCTTAATATTATAGTCAGTATGCAGAAACCACAAAGTAAGTCTGCTTCTGTGCAATTCCTTGGAATGGTTGAGTGACTTTCAATGTTTGTTCCTTACCGGTGAGATAGAATTGCACTGCAAAAGCCGTTACTAGATCATGGTGCCATCTGATTTTGGTGTTGCAAGTAAGTCAAGCACTTTGCATTGCTAAAAACGTTTTATATAGGCTCTAACCTTAAAGATTTTTGTTGTCTTTGAACTAGCTATTCTTCAGTTTGATCTTAGTTATTCAGAATTACTGCATCCAGAGAATAAACTATCATAGAAAAACTGAAGCCATACAATGACAAAGTATATCTATGAAAATGAGAAAGAGTTCCAGGGTTGTCTCCAAAGACTATACAATCACTATGATGGCACAATCTGTTTCGAACGTTGATGAACAGAGATCGTAATATATAAAAACAATGCATTGATAAACAGAATATATAGTATAAGGAGAATCTATGAACATGTACAAGATAACTTCAAAGTAAAGGATTACTGTCACATGTTTGGTACAATTTCCTGCTCTCCAGCACATACAGATTAGAGCAGCATTGTGGTAGAAGTGAGAAAACGGTACAGGAATCTAACACAGCTTAAGAAAGCTACATGTTTAGCCTGCTTAGAAAACAGTCTTGATTAGTAATAAAAAACAAGGGAAGTGGTCTAAGTATATTTCTTAAATACTCATTACTGTGGAGGTTGTTTTTCATTTATCTGTTTGGGATCTAAGATTTAAAAGTAAAATGAAGATGTTTTAACTCACCTAGAAAAGTCCACAGCTCAACGGGAGACGTATGATTAAGGATGAAGTTTTTGGAGTACAGAGTGAACTGCAGAGCATTAATTATTACCATGATACATACAGACATAGATTATTAGATTATTATTATTATTATTATTATTATTATTAGTAGATTATTAGAAGCAATGCCACAGACATTAAAAGTCTTCTCTTGTTACTTGCTCATTTAGATTCAGCACTTTTCCATGTCTGACTGTAAAAAGCATTTTGCCTTGAAAATATATCTGTGTTATGGAACTCTGGAGGGATAGGTTCATAACCCGAGACTCCCCAGACTCTGGAATAGACTGCCCATACATGTCAAGCAGAGTGCCTCTTTGGCCCTCTTCAAAAGGAACCTTGATGATTGGATGGGAGATAGGAAATTCATCCCAGGGATCATGCCAGTTGCCCTGCTAGACAGGGGTCCAGGGAAGTAAATACTGTGGTAAGAAATAGCCTGGGAATTGTTATAGCTAGGTTTGTATAGACCCTAGGGACGATAGCCTAGTACCAACCTATAAACCTATAATACATTGTTAATGATGGTAAGGAAATGCAGGGCATGGCAGATGCTGTGGGCACACAAATAGTTGTCATGGTCCAGGCAAACAGAAAATTCAACAGAAAGCTAACAAAGTGTTTTAAAGATTATAGACTTGTTAGATACACTAAATGTATGTGTTTCAAGGGGAGAGACGTTTATTGTTACTCATTATGTGCCTGTTTTAAACATGGCAGATTTTCCGTTTTGTTTAACAAATGGTCTTCAGTATTTTTGATGTTAAAATCTGAAATAAAATTTTTAATTTAAATACAGATCTCTGTGATTATTGTAAATGTAAAGAGAACCAGCGTGCACATTTTGAAACTGAACATCATTTGATTGTAATTGGGAAGAAATGCGCAAGTAAAGGGATAGTGCCATGTTGGCTGATTAAACACACAACAGTCCCATTTGCCATGAACCATTTCTAGTCCTACTACCCTTCTTAAAAATAAGTGGGAAATTGGCACCTGTTCCACATAAAGTGCTGTTTTTCAACTCATCATCTATATTTCCTTTCTGTTGGCCTTCTGTGTCTTCCTCTGTTTGCTTTTTCCATCTCTGATGTTACTATCTCCACTTCACCTGCCCTTTCAATGATGACATGACTTGGCACTTTGCTATGGCAAGCTTGTATGGGCTGCTCTCTCCACCCATATTGCAACTGTGATGCTTTGCTGTAGAAATATTGTATATGTTGTCTCCCCTACCCATTTTGTAGTAGTGATGCACTTATGGTGTACGTGAAAGCAAATAGTACTTGTTGCATCACTTCCTCGAAGTTTTCAGTTTATCCCCTTAATCACCCATAGACCAGCCACTCTGGCAGTGTGATGACTGCTGTTATAGCATGCTGTAATGTTTTAATATGCAGCTTTTCCCCTAACACAATGTCACTATGCTGGAACTCATGCAAAACATGTCAGTGTTGGGCCGCATTCTGATATCTCCTCTGCTGTCAATTCAGTACAGCACATTGGCATTATCTTTCAGAATATGTCAAGTATAAACAATGCTCAAAGCATGTCAGTGTACGAGATGTAGGTTGAGTGTCAGTAATTCAGTATAATTTAAGAACTCAGTTTACAGTATATCATTAAATAGTTTGTTTATTTGCTAGTAGCTTGGATTTGACAATGTTAATATCAACTTCAAGGTATGGTATCACTCCATAATAATTAGAAATCTCTAGTAATATTTCCAGGGTAGTGCATTGTTTATGGGTAATCATAGTGTATTATGTTCACCTCCTTCATAGGTAAATAGGGAAGTATCAGACTATCTGTGGGCCATTTTAATCCTAGCCAATTTCCATTCTTTGTGTTAAAGTTAACCTATCCCATTTGGTTAGAAATTGGCCTTGCCCATCCTATGGTCAATGATAATGCATTATCCCTTATGAGAATAACTGGGATCACACAATCAATAATTTGAGGTGACCCATGCATAGAATAATGCATTTAGGAGCTCCCTTTGCCCATTAGTAGTACAGGGGGCAGTTCTGGGTTACATTTTCTGTTTCTCATCCATAGATCCAAGATGGGATGAATAGAGAAAGGGATAAACTATGTTTTATGTGGATTGTGTTTCAGATTAGCTGTATCCTCTGCAGGATATACTTGTCCCTCCAAACGGTTCTGCTGATGTTGCAAATGTCAAAGGGGGCATTATATTCAATGACTGGCCCAATGAGGGCTGAGTAAAGGGTGGGCAATGATATCCCTAGATATAGACACAGTCCCTTTGTTTATGGGCTGTGTAAAGTAGAAGGACTTTTGTACAACAATGGTCACATGTTGTTCAAAATTTACAACACTGTCCACATACATTTCCAAATCCCATACAACTAGGAAAACTCTAAAAGGTGTATTGTCAATGGGGTAGCTTCCTTGGGTAGATGACATTCCAAAGGATGCAATAATGTATTGTTTGACATTTAGTTTCAGTCCATGATATTGTCATCAGTTATTTATTTGTGACAGGACTTCCTGCAGGATGACTTCTCCTAACATGCAGTCATCTACAAACTTAGCCAGGACCACTTGGTATTGTTTTTTTTTTACTTCAGAAAAGTAGATGCCAAATAGGAATTATCCCAGCACAGAACTCTGAGGGTCTCCAGTGGTGACTAGTCTCTTTGTGAAGGTAACTTCCCCGATTTTGATTTCCTGCATCTTATATTTGAGTCAGTTGGCAATCCATTGGGTAGCACAGGGATTTATTCACAGTTTATTTAACTTCTATACTATGCCTGAGTGGGAATTGTGTCAAACATTTGTCCAGGTTGAGGTATCCAGAACGTACCATTTTGCCTTCATCCGTTGCCCTAGTGACCTTTTCAAAAAGTTCACCAGGATGAGTAAGCATGACCTGTCCTTGACAAATCCAAACTGAAATGGGTCCAATAATTAGAGATTCCTTGAGTCCTGATTGATTAGTTCCTTGATAAGTCTTTCCATGACTTTGCATATGAGGCTGGTTAGACTTATGGGTCTATAATTGCCTGCATCTGTGGAAGGTCCTCCCTTATGCAGGATAATGACTGTAGCTGTTCTCCATTAACTTGGTACAAAACCTGTATGAAGACTAAGACTGAACAGTGTTGTCAGGGGTGCAGCTAAATCATATGTTACACTATTTAAGGTGCATCCAGGGATATTGTCAGGACTCATCAATGCAGATTTTTAGTTTTTATAGCAATTCCAGGACTTGGCCTTGTGTAATAGCTGGAGATGAACCAGTTTCAGGTATATCTTAAGGGATGGACAGAGGAGACAGAGAGTGGTAAAGTTAGGGCTAAATTTATTGGCCAGTAAACTCACTATATCTTCAGTCTCAGTGTAGGTAACAGCATTCACAATCAGCTCAGTGCATCACTGCATTGTGATTTTGAGATTATAAGCATAACTAAAAAAGCTTTGTGATTGTCTTTGGCTTGGGTAACTCTTTTAGCCTCAAAATTGTCTTATGTGAATTTTATTAGTTCCTGAGTTGTTTGTTTATTTCAGTTACAAGGGCCCTAACATTCTGGGAATTGCTCTTCTTACTTTTGGTCAAAATTAATTTCCTTACATTGCAAGGCTTGTTGATATTATCCCACATGGGATTATTTCTAGGGTTTGCCCTGCACTTGTTTCTGTGGGGTACAGCTGCATCTTTGCAGCTGTTTACATGTTAGTATAGTGTGATAATGTACATTTCCATGGATTCAGTGGAGCTAACTGTATTTGGTAGGGATATGAAGCTTGCCAATGTAATATTTAGGACAAGGTAGTTTGTTTTAAAGAAATTTCTAAAAGCACCATGAGTGGAAGTGATCTTTGGTTTCAATTTTGTTTTGAAGTAGACTGCTTTATCGTCAAGCCTAACAAGTGATGAAGGAAGTCAAGAGACAGTGCAAGATGCTCCCATATTAGTAATGAAAACATCCAAAATGTTATTCCCCCTTGAGGGCACTCTGATTAATTGTTCCAATGTGCTTATATTGACAAAGTCCATGAACCTCTGTGCTTGTCCATTAGTGGTGATGTAGTTTTCTCAGTCTATAGCTGGATAGTTTAGATCAACTAAGAAAATGGTATTTTGGGTAACAATGTCTTTGCCAGTAATCAAAACCCTAGAAGGGACAGATGCAGGGCATCTCCAGTGAAGAAGCATGGTTTGTCAATCATATCCTACCAGGCTGACAAAGGCTGGCCCAATTTGAATAACACTAAAAACCAAGTCAATTACTTTTGCTCATACCGTGGCATCATCCTTAGAGAAGGTAGAATGCTGTTCAATGCTAGGCTCATACCTGCCTTGGACACATAGACTGAGAGCTCCATCATGTATTGCTTCATATTGTCCAGAAAGGTACACCTGAAGTCATCAACACCGGCATAAACTATGACAAAGTCATACTGATATTTGTTGAAGGAGTTAAGATCATGTGTGTTCTGAAGGAGCCTTCTGTGAGACAAGCAACTAACCATCACTGTTTCCTTGCCCAGCCTGGTAAGAGGCAAATCTGTATGTCTTACAATGGAGTCACCTATAACAAGAATGTTTGGATGGGTTAGTGCCTGCTTTACTGACTCAACATCTATGACTTTGGGACTCTTTGTGCTATGTGAGAAGGTATACTTAACTTGCTGACTGTGCTTTGTGACTGTGTTGTGTTGTAGTCATCTTTGAGGTTAAGGTAAGTTAATCTTTTAACTTCAGCATATGATAAATTATGTGTATTGTGATTGCCTTGGAGAGGTGTGGTGTTTGGTGCACTGCTGACAGTTTTGGTGTCTGAGTTTATGGTGTGTGAGATTCTTGCCTCCAAGGATATTATATATATATGCACATGTTTCACACCTTGTGTTTTGTTTCAGTAACATATGATCATTAAACAGCATGAGACAACTCTCGTATTCTCTCAAGGTACCTATCTCTATCAGGCTGGTTAGAAAAGTTGTGTGGAAGTGCTGGTCTATGATACCATCAGGAGTGACTTTGGGTCATTTTTCTTATGGCATTAATCAAATATTTAATAACTTTAAAATATAATATATTGTAATTAATACATTAAACAATTCCTATTTCTTATATTCCCTATAACATTGCCTAGATTCTTTCAACATCAATGCAATGCAAAAATTAAAGGAAAACTTGATATTCTGGTATCAGTTTATTGAAAATAAGAGTATTAAACCACTAAACTCTCTTTTATGTAGTTTTGATAATAGTCAAGACAGTTTATACACTCATTACAGCAGGTTATAGAAAACAAAATGAGAGTATCAATCAACTTAGAGACTGAATCTATACCTAGTTTGATCCAGCTTTTTATTAGGTGTCTTGAAAAGACAGATGATCAAAAATTAAGTATCTCACCTATCTATAAAATCCTAAGAGAAGGCACTAAAGTTTGACTCAGATTTTTGGAATTACTATATAAAGACTAATGGAAAACAAATATCTGATGAATTGAAAAACTGTAATTGAAATTTACGTATGGCACCTCTTCTTCATTATATTGGAGGTTGTATACATGGAAATTTATGAATAGAATTTTCTATACTCCACATAAAATAAACATTTTACTCAAAAGCAGTGAAAGTAAATGTTGTAGATGCAATGAATTACTAGAGGCCAACTGGGTTTACATGTTCATTGTAGAAAAGTTGTTCAATACTGAAAAGACTTCAGATATTTTGTAAAGGCTTTATGGTCTGATAACTGCCATATTTC
This sequence comes from Protopterus annectens, assembly GCF_019279795.1. Taxonomy (NCBI): domain Eukaryota; kingdom Metazoa; phylum Chordata; order Ceratodontiformes; family Protopteridae; genus Protopterus; species Protopterus annectens. Next base: position 200,778,810 of record NC_056726.1, on the reverse strand, counting down.
TAACTCACTAATCCTATTCAATGTTCCTATACCTAATGTAATATCTAAATCTCAGATTCAGTTACTCTGGTCAATTCTTGCAATTGCCAGAAAAGTTATTACTTTGAACTGGAAAAGTAAACAAGATTTGATGTTTAAAGAATTTATTAATTTAGCAAAAGTTGTTTGCAAAAAAGAACTGCAAACCATTTGTTATAGAACTCATAACATTACTCATAAAAAAATAGCATGGCAAAAATTGGAAAACGTTTTGAACTAATACTGATAAGTTCACATGGATGAAATGATTGCTTATCATGGATGAATGTAAATATTTAAATAGTTTTGTTATTGTTTTATTGTATTTTTTATATGTACATTTGCATATGTTTATAATGAAAACAAAATAAAACTGTTTTTGGTGAAAAAAAGAAATGACCATGGGGCAGGGCGAACTATAATTACTTGGAGTTCAATTTTTCTGGATAGCATTTGGCTGGACTTGATATGGAGTATTTACAGTACAATACAAAACAACTACTTTATAAATGTTCTTCTGAGACCAGGAAGAGGCAGTAAACTAATTATAGCAAACTAGTCATTAATATAATGCTAAACTCTGAGTAGGTAGTATCAGTACAGTCAACATTAAGTCATTTTATCTAAGGTCTTTTAGCCTGGTGAATAATTTCATGGGAGGGACTATGCAAAATTATACTTTCGTGCATATTGTCAACAGGCAGTAAATGGGGAGAGGGAGGGACTTATGTTGTCAAATTATCACAAGGGGCAGGAACAACAGATGCAGTGGCCTTAAGAACACAACTAAATGTGGGTGTGGCCAGAATGAGCACTGAGCAGCAGTAGTTCTTATATATAAGGATAGTATATAAAACATTTTTTGAAAATTTAAATTTTTTCTGTAATAAGTTTATCTTCATCAGACAAAAAAATGAGCTTCACTAAATCTTCACATCAGGAAACAGCCTTAAAAAGGAAATACAATCTTTGCTAACCAATATCCAAGAATTAACAAATAAAATAGACAACATGGACTTGAAGTTGGACAATTGTAAAGAGAGATGTACTCAACAAATGGATACTTTACATGAAGATTTACAAGAACAGAAAAAAACAAATTTCTGGGATTGAATCAGCTCTAAATGATATGGACACCAGCATCTAAGAAGGTGAACATAACATAGAATTAATTTTGAAACAAAATACACTTCTTCAATCAAAAGTAGATGATCTTGGAAACAGATCACGTTGTAACAACATAAGACTATTTGGTTTGCCTGATAATATAGAAGGAAATAACATGGAAAAGTTCCTGACCTCCTGGTTTCCTGAAATCCTAGAACTCTCTGAAGCTCTTTCCTATAGCATTGAAAGAACTCACAAATGTGTGTTTTTTACTAAAAACAGCAAAAGCAATTCTACAAGATCCATGATTGTAAAATTCCTCTCTTCACATGATAAAGAAATAGTCTTAAAAACAGCCTGGGCAAAATCACCAATTAAAATAAAAGATAATGTAGTTCATTTTGACAATGACTGCTCTCATGTGGTAATATCTAAAATAAAGCTCTTTCTGCTCTGAATTAGAGAACTTAAAAAATTCAAATAAAAACCCATTTACTATTTCCTGCAAGACTGAAAATCTTCCATCAGAATAATCAAACATATTTGAGGATTTAGACACTGCTCTCTCATTCATTAAAACAAACAAAATATTGGATAAAATTGAAGACATGTAATGGGCTAATGCAAGTTTAAAAAGAATAGCTGAAATGGAACATGGAAAATCTTTGAACAAAAAAAAGCTTAGAAAAATAACTGCTATTGGATATACTTGTTAATTTGCATTTATATTCAAATAATCTCTCACACTTCCATTAATCCATTACTTGCTTTTTTCCCTCATTTCAGCATACAATTATAATACCTAATACAGTCACATGCAACCCATAAGTTGTGGGAAATGAAACCGGAACAACAGGTACGCTAATATACGTGTTTGCTCTTGCTTTATAATTAATTTATATAGTTATTCTATAATAGTTTAATACACTTATAGTTTAAAAGGAATAATAATAGTTATTTGCTTAATATGATCTGATTTAGTCTGTAAATGGATAATTTTGTTTTGTTGCTTGATTTTCCTCTTGTATTAATTTGTAGATCTTTCTTAGCTACGGGCTGTATTTGGATTGTGCTTTTGGTGCGTTTACAGATGTGTTGTAATGGTGCTGTCTTTCGAATCACTTCATTGGCTTACTTGTGGGGTTATTTTTATGGATCTTGTGTCCTATATAGATGTTCTTTTCTTTTGTTGCATGTTACTAGTGGAGGTGGGTGAGACAGGAGTACTTCAGCTGGTTATCTCGCACTTGGTAATTTTGTTTTTTCTATATGCTTTCAGGAGGGGTGTAGAGCTGTGTGTGTTTATTTTGGTTGGTGCTGCTTTCTTCATATACTCCTGGTGCTTCTCTTTACTTATAGTTTAGTTTACATTTTTATTTATTAAATGTCTGCTTGTTAGATGCTCTGTTTGATTTTTTGCTTTGATCTCTATTTGGCTGATGTGCTCATTGTGGAGTTGTTTAGGAGGGCTTCTACTGTTGTTAATTTTTGGCTCATTCTTTATGTCCCCCCTTTTGACAGTTTTGTGAGCTATATTTCTAGCTCAAAAATTTAAATAACTCAAAAGTGAGTTTATACTCACAGTTATCCTCTGAAACTTTCAAATGTTGTCTCCAGGGTAGGAATGGCTTGAGACTAGCTTCCTGACATGCTTGCACAACTGGGTCACCTCTGCACTGCATCAGCATGCAATTTCCGATGTATTGGTTGAACCTTGAACCTGTAGTCTGCCTTTCAGTCATAACAGAACATTTGACCACATTGAAGAAGATGGTGCACTCGTCAGTTCACTTTAGATTGAACGGGGACTTCATTTAATTGCTTTTTCCGTAAAAAAACAAATGGATTTGTTTTTTTTTTAAGGTATTTATGCTATATAAAAATGAAACAAGCTAATTTATACCCTGTAATGAATATTTTAAAACTTCAGGTCATACCTAAATGGTCTGCTTATAGCTTTAAAAGTTAATTCATACAACAAATGATACATGGATCTATGATTTTATTTTATTGAAAGAATTGTAGGTTTAATTGTGTGAACTAATAGTACATTGCCAGTGTTTTTTTTTTCCTTTCCCTTTCCTCTGTCCATACTTTCACTGTAATGTTTCCATGGATATTCAATGCCTAAGCTAATTTAATCTTATAGCAAATACCCCTTATAGGGACTGCAGGGGGTCTTACTCTTCTGCATAGAGAGAGAATATAGGGATTGGAAAGTTTAAGGAAAGAGTAAAGAAAGAGGAAGAGAATGGTAAAATAAAAGGAGAAGGGGTTGGGAGGAGAATGAGAAGGGGAAAGGAGGAAAACACTGCAATGAAAGGAACACACCTATTATGTTGAGATATTTTGTGATATATATATATATATATATATATATATATATATATATATATATATATATATATATACACCTATTTTTGAAACTGATTTTATTTAGTCTATACTTAGAAATGTCCCTCTGCTTAGCCTAAAGGATGTATCTTGTTTGGATTTTGTTGCTGGTATATTTACAGCTTCTATGTCAAAATATAACACTCGACAAAATATCATCTGGAAGGATTTCCTTAAAAATAAATACAAAGATAGGATAAAATATACCTGATAAATTTTACTATACCAACCAAGAATACAGAATATTGTAATTGTTTGTGTTTATGCATATATATATATATATATATATATATATATATATATATATGGCTATGTATGTTTGTATGTACCTAAATATATGGTTATATATAAGTTTTATGAGTGTATATGCATTTGTTTGTACTCGTGTGCATATGTATGCCTGTATAAATTATATCAGCTCATATGTTGGTTTTTATGAATCTATGTATGGATACATGTTTATATATATATATATATATATATATATATATATATATATATATATATATATATATATATAGATGTGTGTGTGTGTGTGTGTGTGTGTGTGTGTGTGTGTGTGTGTGTGTGTGTGTGTGTGTGTATAAGTAATATGTCCTTGTCTGGTAGTTTGTTGGTATAATTATGTTTTGCAGATCAACCTTGTTCAATTATCATATCACTACGTTCTGGTTAAATTTGTTATTTTAACTATTTGTTAAGACCAGCCTGCAACAAAGTTTACTTTTAATGAGTGAAAAAAGTGAGAAGGGGGAGATAGGGGGAGAATAATGGAAGGAAAAAGGAAAACTAAAAGAAAGCTTATCTAGCCTTGAATGTCACCACTTGCTTTGCAAAATAACTAAATTTCTGATGTACAAGGTGTGAATATTAGGAATATTATATTTTGAAATAGTTTGTTAGGAGATTAGTATTTGATTGCATTATTATGCATATGATTTTCTTCTACTTACATGTCACTAAATCTATTCTCTGTTCACCTTCCTGTTTAAAAAACACTTATTTTACTCTATTATGAAAACTAAGGAAGTTATAATTTTATGCACTGTTATTGTACCTCAACAAATCTTTCTCAAGAATCTTCACTTATTTAGTTTAGTGTGACTATGTACTCTATAATTTGTGTCTCTAAAGCAGCATATTATTTAACAGATATAACAGTTTATTTACAAGTCTAATGGGTTACTTTCACTTTGCTACAGGCATTAAGAAATGACATCAGTATGCAAACACCCAGGGTATAGGCAGCTGACAGATTGATCTAAATCAAGCTGTTTTGTGATTTGTGTTTTTAAGAATGTGGATATCTGTACATTTATTGATACACTATACAAAGAAGTATATTTATAAAAAAGGAGTAAAGCTTGTAGAATACTTAGAAGAGGAAATTATATATCTTCATTGCTGCAAATTGAGAAGTAGCATTTTTAAATTCTATTGGTTTTGCAAACTGTTGCAAATCATAAATTAGTTAAATTACCTACACTGTTTATGTACATACTTAACCTTATGATGCGTACATCAATGCTTATTTGAAGTAATAGTCTGGATTCATTTGTCACTGTACTGATTTATTATATTTCTTTTATCAGTGTTATTGTATTTTCATGGAGCTTTTCTATTCTTGATCTTCGCTGAAAGGAAGCACTAATTCTGTTGGAACACTCAAGTTAACAAATCTCACATAAAAAATAAAAAGGAAAATATTTGTCAAATAATATAACTATCTTAATGTCTCATTCTATTTTTAGTTATAACATCTTTCACTACCCATTACTTATTTTGGCTAGGTAATTTATAGTTACTTATATCTGAGTATAAGTATGGATATATGCACTATAATTAAAAGCCTAGATTCAAGCCTTAACCAGGTTACTTTTTGCAAAAATGAATCTTAATTGAAACACTCTTGATAATGATTTTATAATTCAAATTTTATTCTGCTTCGACACTTTTATATACAATATTAATATATTGGTTAATTTATCTTTAATAGAGGATGATTGATACTATTATATTTTCTTAAGGGGTATTATTTATTAGGATGTATATTAATTACTAACAACTTAGATATACTTTTAGAGTGATTTATGATACATAATATTATTTTCCTTTTTATTTATTTTATTTTATTTTATTTATCATTTGTTGACTGGGAAAGTCCAACTAGGTTCCACAGAGCCTGTTTTCAGCGGAGGCCCGGGGAGAAATGCTCCAGCTTTTTTGAATCCATGTTAGCTTTACATAAATTATGTTCTTGTTTTCTCAGACAGATGCTGATTATATGTTGCTACTGGCTAAGAGGTCAATTTGAGTGATAATATGTCACTTGAATTAGGAGTACTAAACTCCAGATGGACTTGGGGTGGTTATAATGTTATTAGTTTCTGATATGAAAGTTTATTATTATTTTTCCTGACATTCTCCACTATACATTGAAAAAGAAACATTTTATATATATTATTTTCAACTTTACTGTTTCACCTTAAATATAATAAATCATATAGTATTCAACTGATAAATAAAAATAATCAGAGAAAACCACAACCGCAGCTACTGGATGACTGTTTTAATAAAATACACTAATTATTGAGAGCTTTTGTCTCAATGAAGAAGAGACTTCATCAGAATACAAATCAGAAATAGGAATTGTACTATTTAAATATTCACTCATTTCCTTCCCTACCAATCACATACAAGAACGAATTACAAACAATGAAAAGACATTAGTTTTTAAAGAAAGAAACCTCTAACTTTTTATAAATTTCTAAATTTCCTTCCCTACCAATCAAATACAAGAATGAATTACAAACAATGAAAAGACATTAGTTTTTAAAGAAAGAAACCTCTAACTTTTTATAAAAAGAACAAAAATAGCTGGATAAAGACAATTATTACAAAATAACTACACATTATAAATATTGCAATTTTCATCTTAACATTCAAGATCTGCCCATCTAATTTAAATTGTATTTTACTTGCTCTTTCATTTAAAATGGGTAAAATAGAAATTGTGTCATTTAAGCCTGGGGGAAACATTGTCGCTAGCTTAAGCTGCCATTCAGTTTCTTTTTTCTTCAACGCATTTTTCCAGTCTCCCCCCCTAGGATCAAGCTCAATTATATCCAAGATTCCAAATAAAAACTTTTCAAACTTGGAACAAACCTGGGACTGTTTAAATAAAGCACTATTTCATTTGCCATTCCTTATATAATTGAAATGCTCATATATTCTATATCTAAGGGGCTGCTCAGTCTTACCCACATAAATATTAAAACATGTTGCACAAATATCCAGGTAAACTACCCTACTTGTCCTGCAATTACCTTTCTTAAATGAAACTTTGCTATGCATTTTATTTAAAATAAGTGTATTTTCCTTGAATATAAAGGAACATTGGCTATGCGCTCCACACAGTTTAATACAGGCATCCATCAAATAAGAAGAATCCAAATTACATTCAAAAAGCTTCTTAAAATTTGCTCCTGTACTATTATGTAGGGGCTTTGCCAATTTTTCCAAAATATCATGATTCACCCTGAATATATTCTAATTAGAACTGAAAGCTCTCTTATTTTTATTTGTTAAATGATTGTATTGTAAATTAGATGGGCAGATTTTGAATGTTAAGATGAAAATTGCAATATTTATAATGTGCAGTTTCTTTGTAATAATTTCCTTTATTCAGCTGTTTGTTCTTTTTACAAAAAATTAGAGGTTTCTTTCTTTAAAAACTAATGTCTTTTCATTGTTTGCAATTGATTCTTATATGTATAGACTCACCAAACACTCCCAAGCTCAAGTCTCAATTCCACTGAAAATATAAAGTCCAGTTCGATGTGAATGAAAAAGTACAGATTTATTTTAAGCCGTTAAAACCATGCGCTTTTGTCGGCTAACAGTCCGACTTCTTCAGAAAGAACAAACAAGCAAACAGCGTCTCTGCTTCATTGAGAACATTTAAACAGTTCACTAATTGAGAATAGCAAGTCACATGATTGGATCTCATCTGGATTAAAGTCCCAGCACTAAAAAAGCACTAGGAAAACAAAAAAACAACTGTGTACTCATGTAATAGTAATACAATGTGCCAAAATATTAAAACCATATTACATGCAAAACAGGTTGCCAGATAAAACAATGCCTACATACACACTGGACAAATCTTGAACATGTAATTAAATGAAAGTTTTGATTTTAATCATAAAAATTGGATGTTATAAAGAAATTTTTAAAAACATGAAAATCTAACAGCTGTATAAACCCCCACTGCCAAGTTTAGAAACTGAAAGAATTTTTTTAAGATTTTAAAGACAGGACACACTGCCTGTTATTAAAATGGCCCTTGGGGCCAGGTAGTCTCACACCAGAAAAGGTGAAAAAAAGGCTTCTCCTTTGAGAATCTGGAGTAAGACAGCTGTATCCATAAGCTATAAAGAATATTGACGTATGCATATCCTAACTTGAAACTACTATCCTGTGGAAATAACAAGTTGTCAATGTAACTAATGCACATTGCATTGTAACTCTTCTTGATACTACTACCCCGGTGTAGATGTAAATAGCAAAATCAGGGGTGTAGTTGGTCACTGCCAACCTCCACTCTGTTCCATTCTATTGAACCTGCTTCCATGAAATTAGTGCCCCCGGACCCTCTCCACTGTAGCCAGACTGACTAGATGACACTGAATAGTGTCTACTACCTGAACATAGTCCAGCAAAAAGTGGACCAAACTGGCAACACTTACAATACTTGGAGCCAGTACCTACTGCCCCCCCCTTTTTATGTATTCCTTACTGAGTCCTGTAAACCCACCTAAGCATGTAATCTGGGCTTTTATGTTAGCCATGTGTTGGGAACTTGAATCCTGCTACTAAATAAAAATAGAAATATATTGACTCAGGTGGCATAACCGGTAAAGGTTCAAATGGTGTTCATAATTTGGAAAGATGACTATAAGAAACAAGGAAATGTGAAAGACATATAGAGACCCCTCCAGTATGGGATGATCTTGCTACAGGTCATCTCTTGAGCCTCTTTAACTTCAGTAAGCAAGCCAAGTTCAAAGAACCATTTAGGCCAGGCACATGGCATGCATCCAGCCTTAATTGCCACTACAGTTCCCTACTTTCTAAATACAAGGGAGTGTGACCTCCCCTTGGGTTGGAACTGACCTGGTAGATAACACTGAATTTGAAACTGTGGCCTAAATTTTCCATGACATGTTTGGCTAGAACATTCTCCATTTTGCCTTTTCTGATGGCTTACAGGTGTTCATATATATGATCTTGTAATCTTCTGTCTGTCTTGCTTACATAGAAAGATACAGAATTTTTTACAATTTACATATAGTACAGATGTTTATGGTATTAACTACCAAGATCGCACCATAGTGGAGGAAATAGCAAAGCCCCAAAAACATTGGTGTGCTGTGGCTTCGCTATTTTCGTATTTCGAACATTTGGGATTGATATTACAATGCTCGGACTCCTGTGAGTTCAACGTTGTAATATAGACCTCTATAGACCTACTACACTGACTATAAAATGTTTATGTCAATATTTGCAGATAGACTTAAAACTTTTATACCAGTATTAGTAGAAGATGACCAAACTGGATTAATAGTAAACAGAAACTCTTATGATAACATTAAAAGAACCTTATCCTTTATTGAATCAGTTAAATATTTAAATAAAAATTGAACATTAATTAGTCTAGACATAAACTGTGCTTTTGATTCAATTAATTAGGATTATTTATTTAGTTTATTGGAGGAATTAAACTTTTGTAATAACTTTATAAATATAATTACTCAATTATATAAGGGTAGTCAAGCTTATATTAAAATAGGCACAAACATATCTCAGAATATTCCAATCAATAAAGGCACCAGGCAAGAATGCCCTCTACCTCCTTTAATTTTCACATTAATTATGGAGCCTTGGGCTAATTTAGTAAGAAATGATGAAAACATTGAAAACTATAATTTAAATTCCAACAAATCTTCCAAAATACAAATGTTTGAGGATGACATACTCATTACCCTTTGTGGAAATAACACATCCATCAGTGCTTTCTTTAAAGGTATTATTTTCAAAACAAATCAGGCCTAACTATTAATAACAATAAACCACAAATCCTATTAATTGGACCTAAGCAATTTGATCTACATGATGATTATAAAAAATACTTGGCACAATCTGATGAAATACTTTATTTGGTATTGTAATTACTAACACTATTAAAGATATTATTCAACAAATTATAATAAAAGTTTAATGGCAGTAGAAAATCTTATTAAAAATGGAATAAAACCCCATTCTCTATGGATGAAAAACTTTCAATTATAAAGATGATTTTACTCCCCAGAATTCTTTATATCATCCAATCAATTTCCTTACCTCCCCCAAACTTAATAATTAAGAAGTTTAACTCTATGATGCACAAATTTGTATGGTTTCCTACTAAAGAAACCAGAAAAATCAGCCAGAGAGTACAGTTCACCAAAACCATCCAAGCCGTTAGGCTGTAAACTGAAAAAAATGGTCACCTCTGGAAACAAAAAAAAAAATGTTGTTTATAGTTCATATTTCACATTGTTTATTATTAATGCTTTTAATGATTTCCCAAGTCAAAATAGGCAAGAAATGTTTGTATTATTATATATATAGTTTTTATAGTTGTACATGCATAAGTATGATTCATTTGCACGGCTTTCTTAATAGTTACTAATAGCAAAAAGATTAGGTAATGTGCAGTTTAAGTAATTGGGTTTAGACAGTACGGATTGCTGCCCATGACAGTGCTAATGTCTATAGCACTAGTGAAATTAATTATTCATCAATGGGAGTTGTAATGAGGGTTATATAACAAACATTAGAGGGTGCCTGACTGGTGGTTGGGTCAAGTATCTAAAGTGTTTAAGTATTTTATCTGTTTGACAGTATTCTACTGTTTTAATATATTTCAATATGTTTTAATAAGCTTGAAGAATGGTTTTAACAATTAATTACTTAATTTAAATTTATCAATTAGGATATAATTAATTGTGATTATGTACTTAAAGGGTTAGGTTGCTTTGTATCATTGTCTGAAGAAGTCTCACTAATAGCAAGACGAAAAGTGCTTTATGTAAATAAAGGTTTTTTTTTTTTCATTTCCAGAGGTGACCATTTTTTTCAGTTTACAGCCTAATGGCTTGGATGGTTTTGGTGAACTGTACTCTCCGGCTGATATTTGTGATTTCTCCAGCTGGGTATTTTCGTGTTTATCATTTTGGTTTCCTTATAAACCTAGAACTGCTCTATCTTATCATATGAAAAACTGGGACAATGGTGGTATAGCTATACCACATTTAGAAATGTACTCAATTTCTTCGATGGTCAAAACTATTTTCCTTCTTATAGATGCCGAATATTCAGCTAAATGGAAAAAATTCCAAGAAATATTAGTGAGTAATACAATAAACAATAACAACTCTCAGAAATTAGCTTTACTAAACAATACCTTTATATGGGTTCTAAAAGAATACTTCTTATCCTATCCTTCTCAGAATTTCAGATCTATTTATATAACCCTCCTTTTGAAATCCTTCATAAATTATATATTTAAATGTAATATTTATAAGGACTGGTTATTCATCCTATTTCCTATAGCCTGTACACAATGTGTCATGTTCTCTTCTGATTATACAAAAATGTTTTCTTTTCAGCAAAAAAAAAAATAATAATAATATTTTGTTCTCAAATGATGTCAAATAATGACCTGAAATCCATTAATTTACTCGAGATTGAATATGAATATGATACATTTTCTTGGCTGGATTTACATGAAGGTAGGAAATATGCCGTAAATAAACTTGATTCAATGTCTCTAACAACTAAAAATTCAATACCTAAACTAATTCAGTATATGATATTATCATTACAACATAAGTCTCCTACTAAAAACATTTTGTCTCACTTATATAAGGCAATTACATTTGACCTAGATGTTTCTTCAGATAGTTATTGGAATTATTTCACTTTAATAAATAATCATCCCCCTACAGATAAAGACAAAATAAATATATTACAGTCAGCCAGTGTAACCACTTCATCGCTGAAATGGAAATTATTCACACGAACATATTTACATAGATCTTTCTTTACCCCATTTTCTCTAAGTAAATTCAATAAGAATAATGTTAATTGTTGGATATGTAATAAAGAAGTAAACGTGGATTGGGCACATATGGTTTTTGACTGTACAGATTTAAATACATTTTGGAAAGATGTTAATATCTTCCTACAAGCTATTTGTATGGATAATTTTACTCTCTCCAAATCACTTGATTTGTTTAACATTCCAGTTCCAAATTGCATTAGAGAAGCTAATCAGTCTCTGATTTGGTCTATATTATCTGTTGCCAGGAAAACCATCACAAAAAAACTGGAAGTCTAATACTTCACCCTCAATCCAAAAATTTTAAAATATAATTCTTGAAGTTTGTAATTTAGAAATGTTGACCATTAAATCAAGATCTTCTAGGAATACTACTTTATGTAACATGTGGTAGAAGGTATATGACTTATTAGGAAATAACTCAATACTATTGTAAACAATTGACATACAACTGTATTAGCCACTGGGGATGCACAAGCCAGTGCATTTCTTTGTGCCGGTCCCAAGCCCAGATAAATGGGGAGGGTTGCGTCAAGAAGGGAATCTGGCATAAAACCTCTCCCAAATTACTGATGCGGAGAAAATTTCATATTTTCATACCAGATCGGTCGAGGCCCGGGTTAACAACGACCACCACCAGCACTGCTAGCCAACAGGGTGCTGGCGGAAATTGGGCTACTGTTGGCCGAAGAAGAAGAGGAGGGGGAAGGCATGCCCAAAGGCAGGAAGAGAGGAGGAAGGTTAGGAGTGTAGTACTGAAAGTAGGAACTTTGAATGTTGGCAGTATGACTGGTATAGGAAGAGAGCTAGCTGATATGATGGAGCGAAGGAAGGTTGATATATTGTGCGTGCAAGAGACCAGATGGAAGGGAAGTAAGGCCAAGTGTATAGGAGGTGGGTTCAAATTGTTCTGTCATGGTGTGGATTGCAGAAGAAATGGGGTAGGGAATATCCTAACAGAACAGTATACCAAGAGTGTTTTGGAGGTGAAGAGAGTGTCTAATAGAGTGATGTTTATGAAGCTTGAAATTGATGGTGTAATGATGAATGTTGTTAGTGCATATGCTCCACAAGTTGGGTGTGAGATGGATGAGAAAGAAAAATTTTGGAGTGAGTTGGATGAAGTGGTGGTGAGTGTACCCAAGGGTGAGAGACTAGTGATTGGAGCGGACTTCAATGGGCATGTTGGTGAAGTGAACAGAGGGGATGAGGAAGTGTGGGTAGGTTTGGTGTTAAGGAGAGGAATGCAAAAGGACGGATGATTGTGGATTTTGCAAAAAGGATGGACATGGCTGTGGTAAATACATATTTTAAGAAGAGGGAGGCGCATAGGGTGACGTACAAGAGTGGAGGAAGATGCACACAGGTGGATTATATCCTATGTAGGAGGCCAGTCTGAAAGAGATTGGAGCCTTAAAGTGGTGACTGGGGAAAGTGTAGTTAAGCAGCATAGAATGGTGGTCTGTAGGATGACGTTGGTGATCAAGAAGAGGAGGAGTGTGAAAGCAGTGCCAAGGATTAAATGGTGGAAGTTAAAAAAGGGTGATTGTGAGGTGGAGTTCAGGGAAGAGTTAAGACAGGCACTGGGAGGCAATGAAGAGTTACTGAATAGCTGGGTAACTACAGCAGAGCTAGTAAGAGAGACTGCTAGGAAGGTGCTTGATGTGACATCTGGACAGAGGAAGGAGGACAAGGAGACATGGTGGTGGAATGAGGAAGTACAGGAGAGTATACAGAGGAAGAGGCTGGTGAAGAAGAAGTGGGATTGTCACTGAGATGAAGAAAGTAGACATGAGTATAAGGAGATGAGGTGCATGGCAAAGGGAGAGGTGGCGAAGGCTAAGGATAAGGTATATGGAGAATTGTATGAGAGATTGGACACTAAAGCGGGAGAAAGGGACCTGTACCGATTGGCTAGATAGAGGGACAAAGCTGGGAAAGATGTGCAGCAGGTAAGGGTGATAAAGGACAGTGAGGGAAACATACTCACAAGTGAGGAGAGTGTGTTGAATAGATGGAAAGTGTACTTTGAAGGGCTGATGAATGAAGAGAATGAGAGAGAGAGAAGGTTAGATGATGTGGGGATAGTGAATCAGGACATGAAGCAGATTAGCAAGGAGGAAGTAAGGACAGCTATGAAGAGGATGAAGAATGGAAAGGCTGTTGGCCAGATGACATACCAGTGGAAGCATGGAGGCGCTTAGGAGAAATGGCAGTGGAATTTTTAACCAGATTGTTTAATGAAATTTTGGACAGTCAGTGGATGCCTGAGGAGTGGAGAAAAAGTGTTTTGGTACCTATCTTTAAGAATAAGGGTGATGTGCAGAGCTGCAGTATTTACAGAGGGATAAAACTGATCAGTCACAGCTTGAAGTTATGGGAAAGAGTAGTGGAAGCTAGTTTAAGAAGGGAGGTGATGATTAGTGATCAGCAGTATGGTTTCATGCCAGGAAAGAGCACTACAGATGCAATATTTGCTCTGAGAGTGTTGTTGGAGAAATACAGAGATGGTCAGAAGGAGTTGCATTGTGTCTTTGTGGACTTAGAAAAAGCATATGACAGGGTGCCTAGAGAGGAGTTGTGGTATTGTATGAGGAAGTCAGGAGTGGCAGAAAAGTATGTAAGAGTAGTACAGGGTATGTACAAGGGTAGTATGACATTGGTGAGGACTGCGGTGGGAGTGACAGATACATTTAAGGTGGAGGTGGGATTACATCAAGGATCAGCTCTGAGCCCTTTCTTATTTGCAGTGGTGATGGACAGGTTGACAGATGAGATTAGACAGGAGGCCCCGTTGACTATGATGTTTGCATATGACATTGTGATATGTAGTGAGAGTAGGGACCAGGTTGAGGACACCCTGGAGAGGTGGAGATATGCTTTAAAGAGGAGAGGAATGAAGGTCAGCAGGGCTAAAACAGAATATGTGTGTGTAAATGAGAGGGAGGGTAGAGGAATGTTGAGGATGCAGGGAGTAGAGTTGGTAAAGGTGGATGAGTTTAAGTACTTGAGATCAACAGTTCAGAGTAATGGTGAGTGTGGAAGAGAGGTGAAGAAGAGAGTACAGGCAGGGTGGAATGGGTGGAGAAGAGTGTCAAGAGTGATTTGTGACAGACGGGTACCAGTTAGAGTGAAACGGAAGGTCTACAAGAGGGTAGTGAGACGAGCTATGTTATATGGGTTGGAGACGGTGACATTGACGAAAAGGCAGGAGTCAGAGCTGGATGTGGCAGAGTTAAAGATGTTAAGATTTGCACTGGGTGTGACTAGGATGGACAGGATTAGGAATCAGTATATTAGAGGGTCAGCTCAGGTTGGACAGTTTGGAGACAAAGCAAGAGAGGCGAGATTGCATTGGTTTGGACATGTGCTAAGGAGGGATGCTGGGTATATTGGGAAAAGGATGCTAAGGATGGAGCTGCCAGGTAAGAGGAAAAAAGGAAGGCCTAAGATAAGGTTTATGGATGTGGTGAGAGAGGACATGCAGGCAGTTGGTGTGAAAGAGCATGATGCAGAGGACAGGAAGAAATGGAAACAGATGATCTGCTGTGGTGACCCCTAATGGGAACAGCCGAAAGAAGATGATGATCTCTAGAGAACATCCTTGTATAAAGTTTAGATATGTTTGTCTTATTGATATTCTGTTATTTACTTGAAAAACTGTTCATATCTCAAGATAATGATTGTTCTTTCATTTTAATATTAATAAAAAAGAACACAACTAACACAGGGTGAATGGATGGGACCGATAAACAATTAGACAATAAGTTCTGAGCTGACTGCTCTGGAATTGCTTTAATGCAGAGACTAGTCTCGAACTAGTCTGGCATGCACTGAGTACATAGGTATGAAACTAGGGTTTAATATCAATAGTTAGACCACATAAACAGCAAACTCAGTGCAGCTATGTACTGAAATTACTAATTTAGTAATTAATAATATATTCTGCTATGACACTTCACATGATGCACCTCAGTAATACCCTGTCATATAGGAAAATATGAAAAAGGTATAAAATGTGCATAGTAAATAAAAAACATTTTCCTAACATCAGCACTGTAGTAAATTCTATGTAAGCAAGCATAGTGTCATTTTTTTTCTTTGTCTCTGCCATTCCATATGTTTATTGTCATTAATTACTACACAACTAACTTAAGGAGGTCAGTGGCAGAAAATGTCAGGATAGCATATGCAACTACCAGTGTCAAACAGAAACATATCAAAATAGTACTGTCAGCACAAATATGTTAAAGTAGTGCTCACATTAAAATGTTTTCCCATATCTAAAAGTTACAACCATTATTTAGCATCTAAGTATATGTTTATCCTTACACAGGTGGAGATTTATAGCTATGAGCACTACTGGTACAGTCTTGTATTTTTAGTAAATCAGATATATGTAGTATATAGTATTGTTATTTGTTAACTGCAAAAGCAAACCAGTCCTTAAACCCTTTCTGACCATGGTCAAGGATGGGACCATGAAGGCAGTATAGCTACATTCACCTGAAATATATACATATATACGTGTCTACTTTAATTAAACGGAAGCGGAATCTGTCGAATACAAATCCAATGACACATAAACAGTGAAATGTGGAAATGTCGAACGCACTAAATAATGAAATCGGAAATGTCGAATTGTCATAGTTGGCCTGTCTATGGTATAGCTCCATAAGGTAAGTGTGCGATAGTTATGGACCTTAGGGTTAGGGTTAGGGTGCGGGTTAAGGTAAGTGCACAGATAGGTAATGTATGTAAGGTTTAGTGTAGGGTTTTGCTAAGTGTATGTGTGTGGAATATTTACATTGTGTGGGTATAGTTCTGTAGGGTAAGTGTGCGGTAGTTACAGACCTTAGGGGTAGGGAGGGGTTAAGGGTAGTGCATAGATAGTTGTGTATGTGGGGTTTAGTGTAGGGTTACAAGTGGGGTTTTGGTGCTTTAATTTAGGGTTAGTAGTAGGGTTTTGGTTAGTGTATGCATGTGTTTTTTGTTGTGTTTGCATAGGTAGTATGTTATGGGTGGTGGGGTTGGCCGACTATTGTGGTTTCGATGTTTAAATTTTGCAGTTTTGCGTGTTTGACATTATCGCGCTTCGCTGTTTATGTGTTGACTGATTCGTATACGACGGATTCTGCTTTCGTTTAATTAAAGTAGACAATATATATACATATATACATATCAAAAGCTACAGCAGACAAAATATATGCACCCTTATTATACTGTTCATTTAAAAGCTTGCAGAAACAACAGTATGGCAGAAATCATACAACTGTATACATTCTTATAAATTAATACTTTGTATGAAGTAATAAAATTAGTTATAGTTTTTGAAGGGATTTGCTCAATCATTATCCTTGCATCATTAACATACGTAAGTATCCATCTGGCTATATGGTACAGAAGAATGAAGCTCTAACTATGACATAATTAGGCAGGGTTCAGTTAGCATCCTTATCACTAGAGCAGACAGATGGGAGTGAGAGAAGAGTAAAGTGGCGAAAGTGCGAAACCCACACACCTCTTTTTGGAAGGGTGGGGATGTGCATGATCATGGGGTACACACACAGGCATGATTTTCTTAGTTGACTATGGGGGGAACTGCCTCTGATACCTTATAGCAGATAGTGGACTGCTTGTTGTGAAAGCTCACATGGAAGTTGGGGTCACCCAGCCGGGTCAATCCATTGCACAACAGATTTCAGGTAGCCACACCCACATGTCAGAAATGAGGATAGGAACCAGAACTTAGTCACTATGGTGCCCTAGCAGTCAATGTACATTTTTATCTGTCCTAAGGCTTCCTCTCAAAGACTTAGTTACTTGAGTTTCCAAAAAGATTTCAGACCTTGGGAGTTATTCCAGACTTGCTGACATTCAGAAACTTAAACTAACATCCCCCTCACATAACCTTTAGAAACTTCCTAACTAATATACTCCATATTAATAAATGCTCATGATACATTGGGACACAAATGGGTTGGGATGCACAGCTAGGCTTAAAAAGGCCCTGGTGTTCATTAGCCTAGTATATATCTATGAACCTAAGAACCTATAAGACATCTGCATGATTTTCTGAAAACTCATTCCAAATAGGCACTATTCATGTTTCTATGATACTTATCCATACATGTCCTCCACTTACTGATGTATAAATAAATGCATTTGGTTCTAAAGTTTGTTGTAAACAATTTTCAGTAGTAGAAGCAATTAACAGCCCTTTGTCTTTTTAACATTCAGATTTAGAGTATCAAGATATGCAGAGTTTATGATTGGGATATGTATGATTATGTGAAATCAGTTCATGTAGAATCTTCAGAATATAACACATCTTTTATGTGTATGCATCTTACAACCCTCGCTTTCTAGGCAGAGATGTATACATTTGAAACTAGTAGGAAGTAGCACAGAATGGTAGCAGTAAATATTTTTGTTTTCCCTAAGGACCCTGACCAGTGGTAAAACCTTTACCCAGATGTCCCATTCATTTTAAATGTATAGAAGCTGGACATTTCCAGACTAGGCAAGAGCCTTATGGCATATTCATTTCTGTCCTGGATTCACAATCAGCTATCTATATCCCCAATGACAAGGAAGTGGTAGGGAACAGTCCAGCTAGCTGATTCTGGGGGCAGCCTACCATCGCCATCAGGGAGCACCCCAGTTTCTCTTGTTAACTCCTCCAGGCTTCTTAATTGCTGTCTCACCAAGGGAAGTATGCCTTCTTTTATTATGCAATTACTCATTGGCTCATAGACTCCTTTATCTGTAAACAGGTCATGTTGCATTCTCTGCTGGCATGTTTAGCATTAGTGACCTTTATAATTATTCTTGTTTTTCTATTCTGGAAACACACTTCTTTTCTACCTTAAATTTTCATGCTATATCCCTTCTAGCCATTAATAAATTGAAAAACCAAATTACCTCACAGTAATGGGAGAATACTGCAATATGAAACAAGATATGGGGGTAAAGTACATTTTGAATAGTCCAAAGAGCTCATGATGTTGCACAAAAAATAAAAATTAAAGCAAAATAGGAGACAGAAGCCAAACAGCTCTTAAAATACTTACCTCATTCTCCTTTTTAGATTTGTTTTTTGTTGTGTATTTACTGGGTTTGAAGAGATGGTACAAAGTCTGTCACATATCTTTAACTACAAGCTTTGTTTTATACACATACATGTTGATATATTTTTGCCTGTAATCTTTACACTGTGTTTCACATACTGTAAGCTTTGTCATCTCTTCTGTACTGTTCTAATTTAATTCTGTTTTCATGAGATAGTCTGTACACATGCCTGTGGTTTAAGGGAAATAACAAAAGACTTCAAATTAAAAAATGCATACTCATTTATATCCATAACTTCAGTCACATCTTCAAATAGTCTGATGTGTTGAATGGTTAATGTAATATCAGGGAGATGTATAACACACAGAAGAAGTTTTTTTTCATTTTTGTTTCAGTTTACCTCTGGTGTACATTAAGGGTGTATTTATTTGTTTATGACAAAACATAATGATATGACGTGAGAATATATGTAACAGTTAGAAAGCTAATATTTCTTTCTTGATTCATAGCAAGACTGTGTGCATAAAGTGACATTTTTGGTATTCTGTGAATTAAGAAATGCTACATAACATTTATAAAACCATGGCAAAACTATGTCTCTTGGAAATGTGTTATGCTTTCTTAAAACACTAAAATTCTTAACATATAAAATGAGTTATCATATGCTACATATGAGACCAGTTAGTAATAAAACCTCTCACAGTTATGGACGGATTCATATAAAATATACCATGCCCAGTTACTTATACAAATGTATCTTGAAGGAAGGCCAACTCCATTGACTTATATTTCCCTTGTAGACTGTAATTCTGGCCTGAAATTGAATGGGTTAGTTTCTGTAATGTATAGTTAAAGTTAACCTCTGGAAGCATCAGCAGTTTAAGTAATCTGTCACATGTGTCTTGGCACAGCTTCTGAGTAAGCTCTTTGAAGGAAAGGAAAGGAAATGAAAGAAGACATACTGCAGTATATCACATTTCCAAATATGATTCGCTTTGTCTTTGATCTAATTGTGGAGGAAAGTAATAGTCACTAAAATAGAAAAAAGTGAAATCAGCTAAATATGACAACACAGAAGCAAAATCGAAATACTAGACTAATCGCATTTTTCATATCAGTTTAGGTATCAGACAAATGCACTTTCTACTTTGGATATTTTTTCTTTTTTGTGTAGTCTTGCTTTTGTAAATACGTAGTAATCAAAATTAAAATATGTTTCAAAATTACCAGCACAGCACACTGCCAGGTATACTTTAATATGCATCGTGGGTAAAATTTGTCTGTCATGTGGATCATGGGTAAAATTTGTCTCTCTGTTTAGATATCTCAATTTACAAACCTCACACCAAGCATGTATGTTATGATAAAATAAAACATGTAAACCTCTAGAACAATATAAAGTAATGAACAGCAATTCAAAGAAACTGGAATATGTACATTAAAACACAATTAAAGTTAGAAATATTGAAACATTTTATTCATTTATCATCTACCCTGCTAAAGCCTCCTCCCCCTAAATAATCTGCAATGCTCATCAGTTTGAGATTTGCTGAATTCAATTTTTATACAGATAACAACAAAGAGGATGATTCTTATAAGGTCACTTAGGAAGTAGGACCTGAGTACGATAACTGCTAAAGGAATAATTAGTTGTGATACTTGGATACAATCACAGCAGCGCAGAGTAAGCCAAGCGAATGTAAATGAAACATAAAAAGTTATAAGATGAGACAGAGATTTTAATTACCACATAGCCACCTCATTAGGCTCATGAACTCCAAATCCAGCTGCAAATAAGAAGTTACAGAAAATGTGGAACGGAATGTGGAAAAAAATCACAACAGCAAAGAATAGTTGCTTGTCAGGGAGAGGTGGCACAGTGACGTAGAGGATAGTGCTGTCTCCTCACAGTCAGACATTCTTTGGATTGATTCTCAATTGGGTTGCCTTCTGTTTGGAGTCTGTATGTCCTCCCTGTGCTCAAATGCAGTATGTGGATTGGACACTCTAAACTGTCCATAACTGTGAGTGTGTGGTATGGAAAGAACAACTGTGGCAGGGCTAGCCACCTGGCAATGTAAACGTTGGCTCTATATGATCACCGGTGTTGAATTGACACCTCAACCCCAGATGCAAAAATGGGAAAAGGGATTCAGAATGGATGGAATCATTTTTGGATTTGTTAAATGTCAGTGTTTATAGCAAGGAATAATGGCTGCCTGTGTGGAAGGTGGAGGACCTCACCACCCCTGGAAGTTCTGTTATTTCCCTGTAATATCCACCCTAAAGGGTATTGCTGCACTTAAAAAGGGATATCTGTTATATTACTTTGTAGTTGTTACATTATTAGTATATAGACCTTTTTATATTTTTTCCTGCAAAATATTTCCTCTGCCCAGTGTTTCTTAGTTGGTGTATAATATAAAATTGCTGTTCGTGGAAATATTTTATATCCAAGATATATGTTATTTAAGAATTTAATAAGGTCTACATAAACACACCCGCAAAAGTACACACACATTTTGATAACTTACAGTTCAGATTTCTTATTGCAATTTAATGAATAAATTTATGCAAGTAATAATAGCCACCGTAATGTACTTCTGGTCAGCCACTGTCATTTATTTCAAGACACTGTTGTCAGATGTAATGTTAATCATTGCTGACACACATACATATACAGACACACGCGCAGACACATAGGCATACACACACACACACACACACACGCACACACGCACACACACACACACACACACACACACACACACACACACACACGCACACACACACACACACACACACACACACACACGTAAAATGCTGTTGTTACAGTTACTTATACTAATTCTGTTTATTTATTTACTTAAGTTTTCCCCTCTCATTAACTGTATTTTTTAAGAGCTATGGTTAGTAAATGAAAAAGAAGGAATGGTACTTGTTACTGCTGCTACTGCAGTTATTTGTTTTTTTAATGCCTACCACTCACTAATACAGCTGATTTAGATGCATTTAATGAATTAATTGATATAGAGACCACTGGTTCATTGCAGTTTGTTTGTTATCATAAAGCCATGGACTTCCTTTTATCATGTTTTCCTTCTACTTTAACACACTTTTGAAGAAATGTTGTTCTTCAATAGGGTTATTTTCAATCTCTGCCCATTTTCTAATATAATTTTCAGAGTGCTATTTTTGTTTCCCTGACTTTAAAATGAACATTACTGCAATTAATCCAGGAATATAAAGTACAGCAAAATGATTAGAAGGACTGGGATACAAATGTTAGGTACATATACCTATATCTATATCTATATCTATATATATATATATATATATATATATATATATATATATATATATATATATATATATATATAATACATAGCATTTGTTAATAATGATCTAACTCTGAAATGAGTTAAACAACAATACCTGATAATTTTAAGGATGGGTTAAACAGTAATGTCAAACAGCAGTTTGAAATAGTAAAAATATTTGTTGAAAATTTTTTACAAAAAAAGTTATGTAGAAGATCACCGTTTTCTGATTTAGATGTCAATTTCAAATAAGCATAAAGTCACTGTGCTCCCCAGAGGAGTTTTTGTATGAAATGTGACTCATAAAAGAACACAAAACTGTAATCACTGAGCAGCACAAGCTAACCGATTAGATACTGCTAGCAAATCTAGGATTTCAGAAGGGTTATATTCTTACAGTCCAGCACTATGCTTGGTTTCTACCTGAGGAGTATTTCACCCTTGCACAAAAGGATGGGGTAGGTGATGTTTGAAAGCAAGTAGCAGTTTCAGGATCATGTTTGACTGATTATCGATATGGTTGTCAATGAGCTATATGACCACTGTATTTATTTAATTCCTTCACAATCAGATGTAGCGTACCATCTCAAAAGTGGCACAGCCTACTGGGAAAGCATGTGTATGTTTTTTTCCAATGTACCCTATTCCATGTGCCATTTTTTTTTATTGTGAGCTGTCTTCTGGGACATGCCATATGGCTTCTTATACACATATAGAAATGCTATAGTTTCAGAGGGCTTTTGTTGTCACAAACTGGTATTTTGTTTTGTTACCACTAGAGGGTTATTTGGCCTATGCAGAAAAGGCTGAGTAAAACTCATGCCTAGAATATAGTACTAAATTTGCAAGACTTTGTAGTGGAAGTACTGTATATTTTCCAGAAAAAAGTTATATGATTTAATGGCAACATGCTGTGGCTACAATGACATTCATTTGAGGAGCTAAAGCAATTCAGTCAAATTTAGAATTATGCTACACTGGAAGCTCTGTGACTAGAACTGCAGTCCTAAGTATGTTTTGTAGCTGAATATCATGCTATTAATATGTTACTACCTGTATGTTTTAATAATATCAAAGACTGACAATGATATAGCCCTTGGCTTGAATTCATGTGCCTTCACTGCCAGTCTGACGTTTTGCATTATACTTGGTTTTCAATTGTACATAGGTTCATAGGTGTTTACTAGGCTAATGACCACAAGGGCATTTTTAAGCTTAACCATGCATTCCAAATCTCTGCCAAGTTCTGGTACCCTTGATAAGTGCATGCAGGGGCTTGGGAGGTGAAACATTTACAAGTGGGGGCCTAAGAGATGAACCATTTACATCTGTCTGTGTCCATTAGAGACATGGTTGCTAAATCAGGCATGAATTTCCTGTTCTCCATTCAATTGTCCAAGTTACACTTGAATTGGTTTAGGGAGGAACTCTGCTTCACATGGATGAGGAATCTGTTCCAGAGAGGGAGTAGTCTCTGGGATACATGCCTGTCTGTCCAGTGGGGTCTAATTATATCACAGGCAATAGTTAAGTCTTTAAAATAGGTAATTCTAGTGCTGTTTGTTTTGTGGATATGCAGGAGTTCCACCAGAGGGAGGCCTGAAAATGCCTTATATGGCAGGCATAGATTTTCCATCAGCAGCTTGTAGGAGACATAATACAGTGATAGGGCCTTGAGGCAGTCTGCACAGGACATGTTACTTATGCCTTGTATTCTTTTAGTGAGGAACCTCTGCGGATGTTCCAGTTGTTGGATTTGCCTGGTTAGGTACATACCAAAGGGGGTATTGTACTCAATGATAGGTCTGATGAATGCCGAATACAGTAGAAAAATGACTTCCTAGGACCTAGATGCCATACCTTTGTTTGTATTTGCACAACACAGAATGATTTCCGCACTACTGTAGGCATGTGATGGTGAAAGGCTAGATTACTGTCTATGTGTGTCCCCGAGTCCCTCACTATTGGGTCACCTCTTAGGGGTATGTTGTCAGCATGATAATTACCAGAGGTGGATGACTTTCTGAAGGATATTATTATGAATTTCTTGGCATTTAGTTTTAGTCCATGGCTCTGACACCAGTTATTTGTCTGTATTAGCCGTTCCTAGGGAAAATTTGTATCAGTGGGGGAATTCAATGACAACTCCTAATTTGTAATCATCTGCAAATTCAGTCATCCAGAGGCCATTGACATTGGCCTTGACTTCAGAAAAGTAAATGCCAGAAAGGAGAAATCCAAGGACTGATCCCTGAGGACTCTACTTGTGACTGGCCTCTTTGTAGAGGTGGACTTTACAATTCTAACTTCCTGGGTCTTGTCTGTGAGCCAGTTGGCTATCCACCAGGTGGCATAAGGCTTTGTACCTAAACTATTGAGTTTATTAACAATACCTGAGTGGGGTATTGTGTCAAATGCCTTGACCAGGTCAAGGTAGGCAGTGTGAACCATTTTTCCCTCATCCACTGCTTTAGTGAGCTTCTCAAATAAGTTCTCCAGGTTGAGAAGGCATAACCTCCTCTGGATGAAACCCAGTTGGGTTGCATCCAGTGAGTGGAGGTTTCATATGTCATTATTGAGCATTTCCATGATCATTTTTCCATGGCTTTGCATATGAGACTGGTGAGATTTATGGGTCTGTAGTTTTCAGAGTCTGTAGATGGCCCACGTTTGTGCTGAGGGATAACTGTTGGTGTTCTCCATTCATGAAGCATAAATTCTGTTTGGAGGCTACAGTTAAACAGCAATTCCAGAGACCCTGATAGGTCATGTTTCATGCTAGTTAGAAGCCATCCTGGGGTATTGTCTGGACCCATTGGTGTCACCTCAGTACTTGGTGAGTGCTGAGGTGGAAGGAATTCTAAATAGCACACTAAGTAAAACAATGGCCTAAGATACTGCTTTATTGAGTTTTCAATACATTTGATGTAAACCACATCTACATTTCTTCAGAAAAAAATATATTTTAGTATGCTGTGGCTACAGTGCCATGCTGTCAACTTACTAAAACAATGGTATGAAATATATAGGTGTACTACACTAAGAAGCTCTGAGGTTAGACTTGCAGTTTAGGTGTGTTTCATAACTGATCACTATGTTAATTTTGGATGAAAGTTCTGTAATGAAATCTCAAAAGAAAGAAATTTAACTTTTCAAAGACACACCCCAGTGACTTTAGTGATGAACTGAACCTCTAATGCACAGTTTGACACTTTGAATTGTACTTTTTTAATTGTGGGTATTATAGTGAACTCTTGATCAGTACTCTGTGTACAATTGTGGCCTAAAATACTTATTTTCTAAGGTGTTAGTGCATCACGTTTGTCACTGGCCTTGTACCCTTCTCCCAAATATAGACTCAATGTGCAGTAACCTGCACTGTAAGAAGATGTCATTCGACATATATATATATATATATATATATATATATATATATATATATATATATATATATATATATATATATATATATATATATCTTTAAAACTGGACCATGATGTGAGTGCATTTTATTGCTAAAAAAATGTTATATCACTTTGTGTGGTTACATAGAAAATGTAATAGTTTCTGTTATTTTTATGTATTAACAAAATATGCACATTCTACTTGCTATGGCAGGCAAGTACATATTTTAGAGTCTGTTATCAGATTGTTTTATGGTAGTAGATACCAATAAATAAATAATTTACCCATATATTTTTTTATTATACACTTTGTTGACTGGGTTAGTCCATTTATACCAATGACTCTTCTCAGTGGAGGCCCAAGTTGGTGTTCATACTGATTGGGGAAGTTTGGCCAGGGTACTGGGGCACCTCCCTTACTTTTTAAATAAGTGTGTTTCTTTTGCATCAGCCTGAGCTACCACTTAATCAGGCCAATTGGGTCTCTTTTTAATGTCTCATCCAAAGGATAGGACACTCAGGAGTGCAGCATCCCATATGGATCATTAATCAAGTTAGCTGGTGTGGGAACAGAACCCACGGCCTTCTGTGCCAAAGGTCAGACTGCTGCCTGTTGATCTACTGAAACTGTATTATTAGGTGGCCTTGTTGCCTCTGCTCCCAGCCTTCAGCAATTTCCTCTGTGCAAGACCCACTTATGAGATCATAGTGTATGTGAAATGACAGCACATAGTATACATGTATCTTTCAGCACTCCTTGATTATTCATTCCTAGAAGTAAATAACCAACACCCACCTATGACAAAAAGATTATTCGGCACACATTTTACATGATGATCTCCACACTAATAAGATTGTATCCTTCTGTAATTATACTGCCTCCTCCTCAAACACAGCAAATCATGCAAAACAGATGCAATCAGAGCTGTCAAATGCAGGAGTACTGTAACAGACCAGGTATCCCACAAAAAAAAATAAATAACAAGAGCTGTAAATCGGTACAACACTAAAAGTAGTAAAGAAACACAAAATCAGTGAGTGTGTTCCAACAGCAAACCCAAGCAATGTGCTCCAGCAGCAAACCTGGGCAAATGTCCAAACAAAAACCACAACTGGTAATAGGCAGGAAGACAAGGCTCAGCAGTTGTAAAATCCACAAATGTTATTATTATTTGGACAACACTAAAAGTAATGATTAATGCTAAGATTGTGTTTGCTTCCTTTTCATTGTAAATTAAAAAAGACCTAAAGGAATGCAGTGATGCACAGAATACACTGCTGACATTTGTACTGTACAAATGCAGTAGCTGATAGACTACATTAGAGGATAGTAGTAGTCACAGATGCTAGAAATATAATCTAAAACATTTACCCTGGGATATGAAGGCAGGGAGCCTGCATGATTTAAGTGTGTTAGAGAAATAAGAAACAGTGCTCATTTAATATGCATGCTGTTCATCACACTTACATGTTTATACGCACCTTTTCATGGCCAGTAGAAGCATTGGAACCATGAAAAGGTGCAGGGAAGCTCCAGCACACAACGTAAACAAAATGGCTTCCCTGTAGGCAAACCTATTATGGGAACTGTGAAGATAGGTGAAGGCTGCCAGCCTAGCTAGATAGAATTTTGTAGATAATGCTGTCATTTGTAAAAGTCACTGGCTTGTTCTCTTAAATGTGAAAAGACTGCATTGGACATTGAACTGCAAAAATGTAACAACAGTGCACACTGCTGTAAGAAAGCTAAGTCAAGCATTTCATGACTTTCTTTCATGTTAAAATTCGGAGCCGATATGTCTAAAGGGAGGCATCCTGCCTATTGTTTTAAGGCCAGGGTTAATGGCTATAATTTGCATGTATACATGTCCTTTATTGCTCTGGGGTCTGACCATGTGTAAAGAATGTAAATGTAGTTTCTGTTAGTCTGGGAACACCAGAGAAGTGTGAAGAATGATGTCATGTGAAGCAGCTATGTATTATCAATTTAAAGAGAGAGAATCAGAGAGCTCAGAGCACTTTGTCTTCTGAACATCCAACATCACCAGCACTACTTGTTTCTATATGTAAGTTATTTAGAACTGTGTTTTCTCTTAAAAATAGCTAGGAATTAGGAAGATTAGACTAAGTGTTTTTCAGTGTTGTCAGAACTTTTGCTACTGTATTATTTGAAGTATTTCTCTGTGATCTCTGAACCCTTGACTAGCACTGTGTAATAAGAAATATTGTCTTGTGTTTTTATTATTTATTATTAAATATTTTAAACCTTTAAACAGTGGCTGTTTTGTGTAGAGATAATTTAAGCTTTAAGAGTACATTGCATGTATATAGTGATGTGGTACCAAGTCACTCCAAATAAGCCTTGACTGTTCAGTCACACTTACCATTCGGATAATAATATTGCACAGTAATAAGTGGACTCCCTTTCAGAAGGGCCTTTGAGTAGCTGATATTAGTGGGTGGTGGCAAGTGATACTACCATACAGTCTGGGTAAAAGGGGCACAGCTGGGGAACCTGTGCCAGCCTTCCCCAGGAGTGTCTGTGTGGTTGTGTATAAACTCATCTCAAAGTGTGTGTGTGTGTGTGTGTGTGTGTGTATGTGTGTGTGTGTGTGTGTGTGTGTGTGTGTGTGTGTGTGTGTGTGTGTATGTGTGTGTGTGTGTGTGTGTGTGTGTGTGTGTGGGTGTGTGTGTGTGTGTGTGTGTGTGTGTGTGTGTGTGTGTGTGTGTGTGTGTGTGTGTGTGTGTGTGTCTGTGTGTGTGTGTGTGTGTGTATGTCAGCTACTTGGGCAGGGACATGAAGCACTGGTTGGACAGCGAGGGTGCAGGAGGTTTTAGCTTGCCCACTAGGCTGAGATCTGGACCCTATAACTGTGCCAGTGGGGAGTCTTATTGAGGACCTGGAGAGAAAGGGAGCAGCCTGCCCCAGACTGACTGTGATCTCTGTGTGTGCTCTTAAGGGAAATTGTACTTTACTGTGTGTGTATTTATTATCCTTTCCTGATATGGACATCCCTCACTGGTGTTAGTGGTGAGGATTGAGGATCCTTGATTGCTGGACTAGTGCACGGGTGTCACGGATGCATACACTGACAGCTTATTCAATGGAAGGGCAAAGCAATTAAAAGAATGAAGGTGAAAGGAATGTTAAATGGGGAGAATGTAAGAGGGCAGGGTAAATGGGAAAAAATGTAGTCAGATAATGCAGTCAAATGTGTTTATCTCACAAAAAAATATTTTAAACATAAAACATCCATACAAATGTAATACTAATTAATCCTGTTCATAATTGTTGACTCATGCACATATATAAAAAAAGGTATTCTAACAACGGATGTGAGAGAAACACAAAGCAGGGAAGTAAATGTGATATAAATGCTAATAATATGCTGAGTTGAGATAACAGCAAATACAGTGGATACTAGGAGCTGCAGCTATTGAACATGGCAGGTATATACAGGGAATGTATGTGTGATAAATGATAGTATCACTGTATTCTCCACTTTATCATGTACAAAACAAGAAGAAATGAACACTGCAGCTGTGTTGTCAGCCACATCAGAAAGGGGCATGAGTTTTTCCCATTTGTTGTCATTTGACAACCATAGAAAGGGGACATACTACTTTGAAACATCTATAAAACATGCATTGTGTGTGTTGAGAGTTGCTATAATACTATTTAGGGTTCACATGAATATGCAAGTGATAAATGACCACACAGATCTCATGTTATTTCATTAGTTCAAGGTCTCTATTCATAAATGGAGCACATCTACTGCATGATTATGCTGGGCATGCTCAAGAAATTGCAGTGAACACCACTATAACAGTATGCAAACAACACAAATATAGAGGAACGTGTCCTAACACAAGCCCAGCCACGTTCAGTGATGATCCTGCATCATGTCATACACTAAGAAATGTTACTTAAGCCCTCATGCTCAATAAAGCCCTACAGTGTGAAGAAAAGTATGACAATAATAAATAAAACAGTATTACAGAAATGCAGTAATATATAAGTATTAACCATGGGATGGGAAAGGCCAATATATAACCAAATGGAATAGGTTATTTTGAGCACAAAAAGGGAAAATGCCTAGGTTTAAAATGGCCTGCCAGTTCAGCTAGCCTAGTACTAACCTATGAAGCTAGAAATGTTGGATAAATATGCAATACAAAACATTATTATTTGGAAAATAAATAATGACTGTGAGCAATCTGACATACTCAATGTCAGCATCTTGCCAGACTCAAACAGATGCCAGGAAAGATATCATAAAGCTGCATATCAACCTCTGATCCACAAAAGTAGGCATACTGTATGTGTCCTGAAGAACACCCTTGAATGGCTTACAGCACTTTTCTATTGTAATGGATATAGATCCCTTACCTTGGAGGGCAATTCCATAAAAATGTGGCCTTCTAGATGTGCCAGAAATACTTTCTTTGCCTAAGCCACTCCTGTCTGACAAAGTTATCTGACAGACAGATGTTAACAGATTCAAACCCCTGCCTATAATACTATACACTCTACTGAGATGTGTATTGACTATGTTTGTTACAGGGCATAGGAGTGAAACTTGTCACAAATAACTGAAATTAATGTGTGAAGTAAGAAAAGACATTTGATGATAATTTGTACAATATTAATTTGTCAGAATGATGACAAGGAGGTAACTAAATTAATGTTCACACAGATGTGAGCAGAGCAATGTCAATGTTTCTCCACCAAGGAAATTGTTTCAGCAGTTTTGTATACACACTGTCCCAGAAGGGAGCCACATGCTATCTGTGTAGATATTCTATACAAGTCACTACTCAATGCATGTGCCACAGGATCACTCTCGCTATGATATTCACAGAATAGCAATTTCACTGCCAGGAAATTACAAAATGAGTTTATATTTGTTAGTCTAAAGAACATATGGAAAATAACTTAATACAGTGTTGTTTTTGTAACATCAGTACATTTATATAATTTTTTTCCTTGTTGAAAATGCACACCAAACTATGCAAGTCCACTGACAATTGATATAATTAGGAATCACATGCAGCACAGTGAAAATCATAACACAGCCATGATACTCCACCTATGTGAAGTCATTACATCATTTAATTGTGCTGCAAACAATTTGTATGAGATAAAAGGGATGGGGTGGCTTCTGTCACTGGTATTGTATGCATTATAACAGTGGTGGGTGTCATTCATGCATAACAACATAAGGAAATGTAATGCTTACAGTCAGTCACTGTGAGTTTTGAACAATTGACTGTGACGATAGAAGCTACATGATATTGTGAAGAATAAATTTGCCATAGTGCAATTGTTGTTAACACTGTGAGATAATTGAGTATTTGAAGCTACAAATTCATGTTATTGCTGTAAGGGATATTTCAGCCTGTAAATTTCTTAAAAGACTTTTGCTATATGTTTGTTTCTCACACAATGTTGCCTGATGTAGGGTATATGAAAACACACACACATGATGTGTAATGCAGTCATCACTGTGATGGTAAAATGACAATCATGTACAATGTGTGGAGAATCATGGATTTGAACAGATGCCTTACTAAAGTAACATCATACAAAACACTGTTTCATATCCTCATGCCACATGAAAAGCATGAGTATTTCTCTTAGGAAAGCCAAATGTCAGCCAATGACATAATCAGTGTCTAACAGAGCATTACCCTGTGAAAAATGAGCAGAAATTATTGTACTAGGAACCACGTATTGTTTCACTGTCAGTTGTCTTGGCTCATCCTTGCAAAATGTGCATTGACAATACAAACAAGCACTTCTTAAATAAGACAGTGCACTTCTGAATAACAATGATGGATTATGTGTGCATAGGTTACTCACAATTGTAGCAATATTGCAACTGTAAACATTGGAGTGCAGGCATACATGAACAGACTGATTTAATTGAGTCAACATCACTCTGAAATGCAGCTACATTTATTTTAAAATTCCATTAAAACATGAAGAAGTTGTACAAACTTCTCAAATAATTGTTGTAACTTTTTTAACTCTTTCCCTGAAGTGCATAGCTGGCAAACTCATTTGTGTGGCAGATGACAAAGCATTATTACATGCATAATCATACCTTGAGGTGTTGAAGTTAAAATGGGAATTAGCAGTAGTCTGTGGTGCTTAGTGCCACCTTTCACACAAATAATCAGTTTACACATACAACCATATCTAAATCTGATGGAATACAAGACAGATATGTGTTACTGTCATGTTTCAGGTGTCATGATTTACACATTTGTCATGACAGTCCCAAAGGAGTATTATGAAACACATGATGGACCAAGCATGTTATTGCATGTGGAAACATAGCTTATGGAAAAAGTATTGAGTCAAGGAGGAAGGGATGGAAAGAGGTGGTCATTTGGAGACAGGAACGCACATACACAGGCATTCTAAGAGATTAGTTTATGGTTCATTTCTGCACATATTTTTGTTGTGTTGGGTTATCCTCCATTTTTTGATCTATATAAATTTATAAAATCAAATTTAGGCTTTTCCTAATGTCTCCAGTGGTCAATGATTCTCAACATATTCTCAAAAGCAGGGATGACAAAAAAAAACTTTAAAATGCATAGATGTGTACATCCTTTGAAACTCTGTACACTTCAGACTTATTGCTGTGTACAATAAAGTATTTCTGATATGGATGAAGATGGAGTAGTACAGTAGAAATATGATGGGAACATATTGGTTATACTGTTGAAAATGTGCAGCACACTTATACATGTAATATTGAGATGTGAAAACATTACATAAGTGTATTACATATGTCTGGATTCAATCCCTTGTTAACATAAAATGAAAGTATACTGACAAAAGGATTATCTCAGCTCAGCACACAGGAACGTAAGATTTGTTAAGTTTAACGGACCCATTTGAAGGGTCACTGACAACAGATTCAAGCACGGGAACGTATAGGTGTCTGCCTTTATCACTGCAAGACTGGTATAACATCCCATATGACATATATGATATATATCATCCTAATACATAGGTTACACCAACTATCTCACAATAGTACTATCAGTTTGTATTTCTATACTCAAATAAGACTAAGTTAATGGTTTTCACAAATAAAACGTCCATGCCCCACTCTCCAACTCTCTCTATTCACTCAGCCAATGGAACCAAGATCAAGGCTAAAAATCAGACCAAACTCCTAGGTGTAACAATAGATGATAGGTTAAATTTGACATTCATATATCCCTAACAATCAAAAAAGTCCATGCTGGGGCAGAGCCTAGATGGCTAACTGAGAGCAGTGAATTTTGAAAGCTCCATAAACTCGTATAATAATATAGGAAAATGTTATTATTTTCAAGTTTAAAACATCAGAAATCTATAGATAAACTTCAAAACTAAATAAATATAAATTTTGGTGGAGATATACAAATCTTTTCCTGTCTAGTCACTTGGAGATATATTTAGTCACTGAATATGAACAACTCAAGGAATTCTCATCCAGATGCTGCATTGAAAAAAGAACTGCAATTGATGACATCTACTTTACAGGAGCTATCTTTGAAGATGGATGGCTTTAAAAATGACTTAGTAAACCTCAAATTAAATTCTCAAAAACAGACTGATACCCTTAAGAAACTATTACAGCAACACCATACAAAAATGACACATAAAGAGACTTCTCTAAATGACATTGAAGGGAGACTCAAAGAGGAAGAATTCCAAAAAGAATTTCTGCTTAAACAGATACATGGCTGCTTAACAAAATAGATGACTTAGAAAACAGGGAAAGGAGAAACAACATAAGGATCTTTGGTCTGCCTGAAAATACTGAAGGAGAAGACATTACTTCATTCTTAACAACCTGGATTCCTGAATTTTAAAACTTGAAAGAGGGACTTTCATTTGGAATTGAAAGGGCACAGAGAGCACTGAGGAAACTTGCTTCTAACTCAACAAATACTCCACCTAGATTCATAGTTATAACATTTCTTTAATTTTTGGACAAGGAACGAATATTAAAATTTGATTGGAGAAAATCACCCTTAAGATGCAATCAAAGCCTGGCAAGGTTTGACAATGACTATTCTTCCAGAATACTAGAACAAAGGAAAAATATCTGGCCAAAACAAAGCAACATTAAAGCACAGCTGGCCTTTCCAGCCAAGATAAAAATACTTTTTGCCAATGAGATGAGACTTTAATGACTTAGAAGAAGCATAGTGTCTATCCCAGAAGAAATGGAATGGATGGCCCCTACTTTTAAAAGAATAAAATAAACAAATCATTGGACCGATGCTAGAAAGAAGAAACAAAAAAAATGATTGCAAGATAGCTGTCACAAAAAATAACTCTTGCATCTACATCTCTCAAAGTATCAACTGATATGGTACATCACTTATCTTTTTTTATTTAAAAAAGGAGGGTTTCTTAAACAACTGAGAAACAGTAATGATTTATTCAGAATGTTCAGAGTCCAGTAATTATTCACAAAGGTAGGTCAAGAAGGGTTACTGTTTACATTATATGTAAAACAAACAAAGCAACATATAATATAAACATAGACGTTTCTATCCCCCTACTTGAACTCAATGAATACTTATCTTGTTCATTTTTCATTGTTTTTACTTATAATAATTTAAGTAATTAATTATTAAGTAATTAATTAACTAATTCAACAAGGTACCATTCATCAGAGTTCAGACTCAAATGTAACAAATTAACATCATATATAATAGCAGTAACAGTAGAATGTTTTGAAAAACAAATGCTGTCATGGAGACTAATGCCTTCTTCAGTTAAAGTATGATTTAGAAATGTCATGTATATCCTGGTTGAATAATAGTAGCAAGCTCTTAGTATAAATGTCATCACTATTATGTCTAAATATAACGTACAAAACCTCGGACCTCAACCAGTAATAATATATAAAGCACAAGAAATTGTCCAAGGAAGTGCCAGGAACCACACGTATTCCAATACTCTTTATTTGAACAAGGTTACAAACAGATTGTTGAGCGCTTTCATCTAACTACTAAGATTTCATCAGAATGATGCTAATTTACTAACACCACCTTATATACACTAAATCCCGCCTTTTTAACTAATTAATCAATAAATTTAAAAAACATTTTTAAAAAGACACATGTCCAAATTCTAAATAAAATACTGCTCCATCCCTCAATTACATAAAAAGTTTATATATTAAATACATACTATTAGATATTCTGAAATGAATAACTAAATTCAAAAAACATAAACTTATAAAACAGTGTATTTACAAAAATATTGCATTATATTGCACTAGTGTAACCCTATGCGAAAATAAAGTGCATCTGTGTTTCAATACTATTCCTATGTACTAAATGCACACCTAAGGAAACAAATAAATAAAATACAAAAGGGTAATATACCCGAATGATCAGAAACTAACCATGTTAGAGTCAAGGTATTTATATTTTATATTCTCACTAAAGGTTTAGTGGGTATAACCTCATTCAATCCAGGGGGTTGTGTTACAAGGACCATTAAATACACTAATTTTAACCAGTTTCACTTCATTTATTGGATACGTTCCTCTTTGGGGGCTCGCAGCGGTTTTTTGATATTTATGACAATATTAACTAACAGAATGAAAATACCACTATCCAAAACAATAAATAATGATCAAACTGTATTTATATAGCGTAGACACACATATGGCAATATTAAAAGGATAATTTCTCTCATAGATTATGTTAATAAAGAAAATAAACACTCATAATTGGCTTAGATATAGAGAAGCCCTTTGAGTCCCTGAATTGGGACTATTTATTCAAAATCCTAATGCTATTTGAATTTCCCGAATTCTTTGTTCAGCTCCTAAAGAATATATATACAAATAATATAGCGTATGTCAAGTTAGATCCTTTTACCTCTGAATCTATACATATAACAAAAGGCCCTAAACAAGGATGTCCCATGTCACCAATTCTATTTGCTATGACTATTGAAATATTGACAGATTCAATTTGTAACAATATAAAAATCAATGGAATAGATGTTTATGAACAATACAGTTCTAAAGTAATGCTATTTGCTGATGACATATTACTAACATTATCTAATACAAAAGAGACATTAGAAGAATTAGATATTTTAATTGACAAATTTCATATGACTTCAGGACTCCATTTCAATAAATCAAAATCAAATTGTTTATTTTTAAATAATAAAAAAAGAACTGCAGATTAAGAGGGATCACATCACAGGGAAACAAGAATCTACCTTAAAATATCTAGGAATTGAGTTATGCATGGATAATAATGAATTAGTCAAAAACACTACAATAATAGTATCAATATAATTAAAATATCTGTGGAAAAATGGAACAAAATAATATTAACATTTGCAGATAGACTACAATTAATAAAAATGGGTTTACTGCCCAGGATCTTCTATATAGCTTTGGCAATGCAACTGTTGCCAGAAAGAAATATACCTAAAGAAATAAATTTATGCCTAATAACATGTTATGGTTTCCCAAAAGAAACAGAATAGCTTTAATACATCATATCAGACCATGGAAACAGGGAGGATTAAACTTTATGGATACAGAAACATATATATATATATATATATATATATATATATATATATATATACATATAAGCATCAATATCTAAAACAATCTCAGATTGGATAAGTCCAAATTACTCTCACAAATTGGAAAGAATTATTAACTGTAATATTATATTTATTTATTTTACATTTGTTGATCTGGCTAGTCTAACTGGATACATGTCTATTTTCAGTAGAGGCCTGGGGAGAAAAGTTCCAGGAAAACATACAAAAAATTAATAAGCTTTACAAAGTAAGAAGCAACCATTGTTACATAAACATTATAACAAAAAAGCAACCATTGTTACATAAACATTATGACAAAATAACAAAAATTAATTAAATCAAAAAAATTTTTTTTCAATAGTTGTACATAGTTATACTACTCAGAGTAAACAATAACAATAATATACATATAAAGATAGATTTGTATGCAGAACATAGTATATATAGGTATTGTAGGGAAGATTGTAGTGGATGTAGGCTGAAAATAAGAGTAAAGGAAAAAAGTTTGTCAGGGTTGGTACAGGAGCATAACCAGTGGTTATTGAGAAATAGTTTTAGATTCCTTTTAAAAAGTGGGAGTGAGGTCTGAGATGTAAGGTCAGGTGATTGTTGCTTCCATACTTTCCCGACAGAGTTAGAGAACAAGGAGTTGCCTGCTGAGTTTTTTGATTTGGTAGTATTAATCAACATTTTGTTTGAGGAGCGTAGGTTCTTGAGGTTATTATATGGTATAATGAGGCTAGAGAGTATTGGAGTGTTGCTGGGTTGATACAGGGTGTATGGGCTATTGTAATTTGGTGAAATTGAAGCTGGTTAAGAAATTCTAACCAGCCTAGTTGTTTTAGATTCAGACTATGATGAGTTCTAAAAGGAGAGCCAGTAGCAAATCTAGCAATATTATTATATTATATAGCTAGTTTATTGAGGTTGTTTTTAGAGAGGTTGGTGTATATGGGAGAAGCATAGAGTAGGGTTGAGATTAAGTGAGTTCTGGCTATAGCACTCCTAGCTTCTGGTGTAAGAAAGGGTTTGATTCTGCAGAGGGATCCTAGTTTTCTGTTAACTAATTTTATAGTGGTATTTATGTGAGTATCAAAGTTTAGGTTATTGTCAATTGTAATTCCTAAGAGTTTGATGGTCGGATCAGGAGAAATAAGAGTACCATTATTGGATGTGAGAGTGAAATGCAGAGGGGTGGACTTTTGGGTTGGTGTGAAGAGTAATAGTTTAGTTTTTGGGGTTGAGGAGGAGGCAGCGGTTAGAGAACCATTGTTCTACAGTGTTGAAAGCTTTTTGTGTAAGAGACTGAAGTTCGGCCTGGGAAGTGGCTGAACAGATTATAGTAGAGTCGTCTGCATATTGAATGCAGGTGGAGAGTGGAATGCCTAAATGAAGGTCGTTGATATAAATGGAGAACAGGAGTGGGCCTAGTATGAAGCCCTGTGGAACACCTAGTGAGATAGGAAGGTGATTCGATAGTTTATTTTGCCAGAGTACAGCCTGTTGTCTGTTTTCAAGGTAAGATGTAAACCAATTCATAGATAGAGGGTCAAGTGAAAGGGACTTCAGTATGTGTAGAAGGAGTTGGTGTTTAACCATGTTGAAAGCTTTAGATTGATTTTATTTATTTATTTATTTTACATTAGTTGACAGGGCTAGTCTAGCTGGATACATGTCCATTTTCAGTAGAGGCCCGGGTAGAAAAGCTCCAAAAAAAACCCAAAAAGAATAGAAAATCCATACATACATTTAAAAAAGTAAAAGCAGTTTAAACTTACCAAGAACTAAAAAAGCAGTTATTACAATTTTTTTTTTTACATATAAAAGATACATTAGTCTAAGCAAGGAATAGAACTAGCAGTAATAATCAACAGGTGTTGTATTTGAGATACAGTATCTATGTATACATGCATTATATTTATAATAACATGGTATTTAGATTCTTAAGTCAGAAATTATTAGGTATTAGAGTAGTTGTAATTTGAAAGGAGAAAAGTTAGTCAGAGTTAGTACAGAAGCAGAGCCAGTGTGTCTTAAGAAAGAGCTTTAGATTCTTTTTTAAGAGTGGCAGTGACATTTGTGTAGTGAGATTAGTGGGTAGTAAATTCCATAGCTTTCCTTCAGAGTTAGAGTACAGGGAGTCACCTGCTGAGTGATTGGATCTTTGTAGATAAATCAACAAAGACTGCAGAGGAAAGAATATTTTTGTTGCAGTTGTTGATGCAGTTTGTGAAGGATAGCAGGGCAGTGGTGGTACTGTGGAAAGGTCAGAAACCATGTTGACAGTTAGCTAGTAGGTTGTGATGGAGAAGGTGGTTAAGTAGTTGTTTGTGAATGCACTTCTCCACTATTTTTGCAAGTGGGGAGAGTAGAGCTATGGGAAGAAAGTTGGAAAAGTCATTGGAGTTCCAACCTTTATGTAGTGGGATGTTATGAGAAATTTTCCAGATAGATGGGATAGTACCTTCCTTAATGGTTCTATTTATCAGTATGGATATGGGATAAGCAATAGCTTTAGCTCCTTTTTGCAGGAATTCTGCTGGGTGTTTGTCAGCTGAGGGGGGTGGTACGTTTTAGCTTTTGGAGTAGGGAGCAGATGTAGCTTGTGGGTACTGGTTCTAAATGGAATAATGGGGGTGGGATGGTAGTGGGAGTAGGCATATTAGAGGTATCGGGGATAGATGGTTTGCAAGAGTTTGGATAGTATCAGTGAAGAAAGAATTAAAGGCATTGGCTGTTTGTATTGGATTTTTAGGGTTGGAGCCTAGTGGGTTAGGGGTGATGGTTTCACCTGGGTATAGAAGTTGGTTAATACTAGTCCAAATGTTTTGTGGTTCCTTGAGAGAGAGGATTGTTGTAGTTGGAGATAGTAGTTCTTTTTGTCTAGTAGGATGGCTTTTTTTGTATTATTTCTATGTTGCCTAAAGGTTTGGTGATCTGTAGGATTCTTAGTAGTATGCCATTTTGCTCAGGATTTGTTTCTGCGAAGGATTAGATGCCTAGTATTATTTGAGAGCCAAGGGGCTGGTTTAGTTTTATTTGTAATAGAGCATGTTGGGGTGTGGTGGTCTAGGATTATTAAGATAGTGGAGTTAAAGTATTCAACTGCTTTATTTATAGGGAGAGATTTTAAAGGTGTCCAGTTGCATTGTTTAAGTTCTGTTTGGAACAGCTCAGGGTTAAAGTGTTTTTTGGAGCGTACTGTTCTGATAGTGTTAGGGATAGTTAGGCTGGTTTTATGTCTGATAATATATATTAGCGAATGGTCACTTAGGTCATCTGGAAGGGTTCCTGTAGTATAAGTTTGATGAGGACTATTAGTGAGTATCCAATCCAAGGTACTTTCTTTATTGTTAAGTCTATTTATTCTGGTTGGGGAGTTTATAGCTTGCGAGAAACCATAAAAGTTAATAAGAGTGGTGGGGTTAGTGCTGCTCCATGAATTCCAATCTATATTAAAGTCTCCTAGTACTATGGTTTCTTGAGGGAGGTTAGAAGAAAGCCAATTTAGGATGTATTTGAGTATACTATTGTTATTTCCTGTGGGAAGATAAGCGCAGATGATGTTTATGGCTTTGTGTATGTTAAGCTGGAATTTAGAGATAATTTCGGCATTATTGTCTAAAGGTAGGTTAAGGTTTACAGTGCTAACTTGTAGTTCTGCTTTGTAGAGAATTGCTACTCCTCCACCTTTTCTGATTGTGTGGTCTAGTCGAATGATGCTATATCCTGGGGGGGTGGTGATTTCATTGTCTTTTATTGTGGGTTTTAGCCATGATTCTGATAAACAGAGAATGTCAAACTGGTGGACATCTAGAAGGGCATGAACTTGAGCTATTTTATTGCAGATACTGCATATATTAAGATGAGCAATAGAGAGTGAATTGGAAGGTTTGGTCGGTGGTTGGGGGAGCTACAGTTTGTAGTGGTATGGGTAGTGTTTGGGCCAGGGTTAGGATGAATGTTTCCATCTATTAAGGAGTAGAGGAATGTAAAGTGCTTAGGTTGGAAAGGCTGACAACAGGAGTCGAATAATTTTTTAGTTTTTAGGTTGCTATATTTGATGTGAACTAGTCGATGATATTTAGCTAGTAAGTAGCTGGGTTTGCAAATGAAATTTAGAAAGTTTGGAGATATGGCTAGTGTTGGTGTTAAAGTGTGTTTGCAAGGGAAGAGGAGGGTAGAGTAGAGGGGTTGTTCATAGGAGGTTAAGAGGTAAGTTGTGGTTAGAGCAGGTAGGAGTGAGACCAATATTAATAGTAGTGATTGGTATGACATGATAGAGAAGAACTTAATATAGATGGTGAGGTGGGAATTTAAAGTTGAGTTTTATAGGTAGATTAGGATGTGTGCCAGTAGGTGGTGTATGTTACCAAAGGGGATGAGGGATAAAGTATCAGGGGGTGTGTTTAAGAGATTGAGGCTGGGTGTGGTAAAGATGAAATTAGTGTGATTGGAGTAGGTGCACAGGGGGTGTGTCTATAGAGAAATAAATGTAGGACCACTGGGGGCAGGTGGGAATTGGGGGCAGGGTAGGGGAGCAGAGTGAGCCTGAAGGGCGAATGGAGTGGGTAGAGATAAGAGAGTGTACTATCGAGGATGACAATCTGAAAAGTGGGAGAATTCTGCAGGTAGGTCTGAAAGTGAGAGAATGTAGAAGTAAGTTAAGAGGCTAGTAAGAGGAAAGTACGGATGTCAGAGAGGTAGAATAAGGTTAAAGGTACCCTAGAACAAGGGCGAAAAAGGTAAAAGAGTAAGTCTGTGAAGAATAAAGGCTGAAAACAGGGTTGGGGAGGTATAGTAAAGAAAATTGTTGTAGGAATTGATATGCAGAAAGCTTATGGTAAGGCACCACCTAGTGGCCAGTCACTTAATTGCAGCGAACTGTTCACATACAAGGGTATCAGGATACAGGAGAGAGCGAGTTAGGCACCTTATTAAAAAGAAAGAGAGTAGGCTGGATATAAGGGTTAGCTAAAAAGAAAAGAAAAAATGATAAATTGGGGCGGGGTTGTTGGCTGCTGGCTAACCTAGGTGGGAAGCTTGCCTAACCTAGCAGAGTATTTCAACATTAAATATTAGTACAAAGTGCTGGTAGCTGTATCAGCACATACTTTCACTGTCTTAAAAAAGGTTGGGCTCTCAGGGAGCTGATGGGTAAATTCCTAGTTTGGATTAGTTTTCAGAGGCATCCTGGAGGGTGATTTCTGGTGTTAAAGTACTGGGATGTACTGGTTCACAAGGCTGGTAACAGTAGGAAGAGAGAAAAAGGTAGTGAGGCAGACAATACTAGAATTGGAAAGCAAAGAAAGAGTTTTCAGACACAGTTGCATGTAATTGCATGTGATTGTCACAAAAACATCAAAAACTTAATTTGTTTTGAAGCACCTAAAGAGTACAGTAAACAACAGGTACAACTATGACTCTAAGAACTCTACAAAATACATACAGGTAGCTAGGATGGAAAGAGCTTCAAAAGCTTTTTTTTTAAAGTAACTTGACTTAACAGAGAGAATTTCAGTTAGAATATTAGCAAATTCAAACTATGTGCAAAATGTATTTAACAGTATAAGACAGTGGTGGCATTTACAGCAGTCCCACAAGTACAGTGCTAACTATATTTAAGCATGTATGGTATATTTAAGCACTATAGAAGTAATTATAAGGATTATGAGAAAAATTCCCTAAGAGTGTCTCTTTGATTTAGTCATGTGATTTATTTGATTTACAAAAAAAAATTCAAATAAGAGATAAAAACAATTTGCCATGGCACATATGTATTAGTATGCAATATAACATAACTAAACTCAGTAAAACTCATATGATTAATTATTACATTGACTCATTTAGGAAAATTATTAATGCAAATATAGATTTAAAAATCTGGTTTGCTCTTTTAACACCATTTATAGTCACAAAGAAATTTCTACACAAAATATATAGAGAAATTATTAGTTCCTGGGAACAGAAATGATTTGTTTGTTGGCTCCAATGTATCAAAGAACTAAAAGTTTTAGATATGCAAGTAGTAAAATCAACATACAAAATTCCACAACAAGACTGGCTAACTTTACAGAGTATTCTGCCATATTTGCAAGATTTAAGTAGAATAATTAACAATTCTTCATTTAAAGAAATACCTAAATTTACAAAATACATATATAAAATCATATATAATGACTTTTACATGGGAAACACTATTTCAAATTTTTTCAAAATATTGATAAACTATAAAATAACACCCAAAACCTCATATTGGAAATATATAACAAAAGGACATTCGATACAGTTAACTGAAGATATTAAAACAAATATCTTATTATCGATAACCTATATATCCTTTACACAATACTGGAAAGTTTTTAATTGGAAATGCTTGCACAGAGCATTCTTAACCCCAGATAGAATCAGTGAAATTAGTTCTTCCATAAAAGGAATATGTTGGAGATGTGAGCAAGTACACAATGCAGACTGGAACCACATTTTCTTTGATTGCGTTAAAATTAAGCCATTTTGGAATGGTATTACTAACTTTCTACAAGCTTTATTTAATGAATCATTTTATTTAGCTAAAGCTCTTGTATTATTAAGTGTGAACAAAGGTCATCATTTGAACAGTCAAACATGTATCTAGTATGGACTATACTTGCAATTCCAAGGAAGTGTATAACAAGAAGATGGAATGCAAACATAATACTAACTTTGGAAGACTTCTACAGCCTACTGAAAACTACAGCATTACTGGAAATTAAATTTAAAGATTTAAGAATTTATCCAAAACCATTTATTAGCAATCCTTGAGGAAAAATCTTATCATTGATTGACATTAGACAATGATTAATCAGATACTCTGATAATGGATTGGACATACTTATAAAGTAACTGTATACATTAAGATCTGTTATCGTGTTAGGCTAATGTAAACAGTGTACATAATTATTTAAGATGTTATGTATAAATACTATGGAATTCATTCAAATGTATTTGAAAAATAAAAAACAATTTTGAGAAAAAAAGTCTATGCCAAACTTGGATCTCTCTACTGGGCCAAACCTTTCCTTACAAACCAAGCCAGGCTATCCACAGCAAGATCTTAACTTCTATCTACCCTTCTCTAATGTTCACACATCTTCACAAACTTAGGCAAGGCTAACCCTAATAACGTAGATTCCTGCTATAATAAAATAGCAATGCTTGCCAGCAACCATCCCCACAAAGCTCATCATTGTTCTCTTCTTCAGCAGCGTAAATGGCTTCAACTTCCCAACCTGTTAACAATAAATCAACTTACATTTACCCACAAAATCATTCACAACCCCATTTACTGCCCTGCACTCTCCTCCTTGGTCTAACGTCATATCAATACCCGGACCCTTAGGTCTTCAGACAGATTATTACTAAAAAATAACACAGTCTCACAACTACCATGGTGATTCCATCTATTCTAATAAAATTGCCAGGACCTGGATTGGTCTCCCTCAACACATTCAAAATATTTCCAACTATTCTGCCTTTAAAACCAAAACAAAGGAATATCTCAAAAACACCTGGTTTTGCCCCTGTAGCTCTCCAGGATACACTTTTTTCTCCTAGTTTTTCTCAACTACTCTCAGCACCCTTAAGCAGCAACATTGCTCTATTTGAGCTCTTTTAAACTTTTGGTACAAGCACTGTCAGCTTAATCCATAAAATTGTGTCAAGCATTCTCTGTATTATGCCATTGTATAGTCACTAAACATTTCCTTTCATTATTAGTTAATTTTGCCGACATATTTTATTGGATTTGTATATTTTATATTTTAGTCTCTGGAAGTGTCAATTTCTCAGTTATACATAGTTATACATAGATCAGTACTTTTTGTTCT
Source organism: Protopterus annectens (assembly GCF_019279795.1). Classification (NCBI taxonomy): domain Eukaryota; kingdom Metazoa; phylum Chordata; order Ceratodontiformes; family Protopteridae; genus Protopterus; species Protopterus annectens. Next base: position 200,734,867 of record NC_056726.1, on the reverse strand, counting down.
CTATGTTTTGTGCTATCAATATAATGTCTTAGTTATTTTAGTTACTAATGTATATTTTTCTTGATCTTACTAATTGCTCTTTGCATTACTATTCTTATTTTAGTCTTTGAGGAGATTTTCTCCCCAGGTATCTACTAAAAACAGGCTTCAGACCCAGTCAGACACTACCCAGTTAACAAATGTAAATAAGTAAAAATAAATAAATATAGCACAGCATGGTTAAGCAGAATTGTGTGAGAAAACTGTGCTAGTGCGATTGAAATTAAAAGCTTCAGCTTTTGCCATAAGACACGAAACAACCTTTACCATCAGTCATCACTGGAACACAATGCCAAGCTTCACAAAAAAAGCTAGGGACACCAAATGGGAAAGAGAGATTGGGAGAGAGGGATAGAGACATAGGAAGACATTTACTTGCAGTCCATTTCTGCACATCTTTGTGTTGTGTTACACTTTGGTTTGTCATCAAAATTTCCAAGCAAGATCTGTACAAGACATCTCCCGAACAGGGAGCAAGCAGATTAATACAGCAGCAGGATAACGTATTAATAAAATGTGTAGCCAATACTTACACACAAAGGAGTCATACAAAACAGTCAATAACACTTTGACATACATCTGGATTCAAACCTTGACAATATTAAAAAAAAAGACAACAGACCTGAGTATTATTACATACAACATATGAACTCCCACTTCAGGAAGTTCAAATATAACAAGAGACTGAAGCAAAGGAGAATGTTGTATTGGTCTTTACTGCACTAATGATAAAGTGTAAAATTCTGTAAAGTGTACATTACATCCAGTAGATTAAGAAAAAATAAACTGTAAAAACTGATAATATAGAAGTGGGAACACATAGAGCCATAAAGCCAAAGATAGAGACAGAAAAATAATGTTATATTTTTCCAGGCCATTTTTAACATCTTTGAGGTATGTTATTGTTATGATTTTTTCTTATAAGTAATCCATCATACTATGCACAATTAAATGTTTCCAACAGGGAGCAAGCAAGGGTCAGAAAGTATAAGCGTGATTGAGATATAAGCAGGATAACGGTGGGTTAACTAAGACATACAGACAACACTTACACACATAGTAGCAATATAAAGAAACCATTAAATGTGACTATCATATATTTCTGAATTTGAAGCCTTGACACTCTGCCAAAACCATTTTATTGACAGGTGAATTATGTCAACACTCCACACAGGAAATGTTACTTTGTGAGCTTGATTTTAGTAGTTTGAAGGGACAGTCACAAAACAATGAGACAAAGGAGAATGCAGGTATCAGGCTTCATCACAATAATGATAATTTTAACATGACAGATGGTGTACATTACAGAAAGCAGCATACAAAATGGTCCAATGCAGAACAGAGATGTGTTATGTTAAGGTATTATGTGTCATAATTTGTCATGAAGCCAGGAATGTTTGGGCATCATGAGTTATAACAATATTTCCCACTGGAACATCCTATGTAGTGTACATTCAATCGTTCTTCTAGGTGAAGAGATTAGCCTGAATATATATAATGCACACTGTTCTTTTTATTCCTTAGGTTACAATTAAAGTCACCTGCCATTATTATATCCATACTCACATAAACATAAGTATACTTTTAAACATTATGTCTCCTGCTCTTTTTGTCACTTATGCATATAAGGCTAGAACCCTATATACAGTACATGCTTTTTCCATTTCTAACCAACTACAGTTATTCTCCCTAGTTCTATTATTGTTATATCTAATATCTTTATATTTTCTTTGCACAATATACATATACCTGAACACACTTCTTTACCTATATTCCAAATAACAGTACCATCCCAAAGCCTTTCTGTTTGTACCCTTTCCTCTTCCATTAACAATCAAATGTCTTCTAGCACTATTATTTGAGCATCTACAACCACACACATATAGAATATTAATTATCCTCTTAATATGTTTCATACTATTCACATTTAAAGTTAAAATGTTCAGTCTTATAGAACAGTTGTATCAAATATGAATGCTATTCTGGCAATTGGAATTGTCTGCCAATGCTCTACCTTTTCTCAATCAACCAGTTCATAGGCAATTAGTAGGCATGTGGTCCACAAGACCTTTGAGGACCCTGACACAAATTTCTAAGTGTCCCAAAGCACTGCCTGGATAAGTTGTTTGCTCAAAGTCATACAGTATGCAGATGGAGACTGAAAGAATCCTGGACTTACAAGAAGTAGTGTCAATATGTAGCCTTAATCCTAAATACCTAATAGCCTTAATCCTGTATTTTAACTGTCAAAGCCAGACTTGAATGAAGTTATTTTGTATCAAGTTATGGCAATAGATGTATTGTTCTGCAATATACTGATAATGCTGATATCTGGTATTGTATAACTGCTTTTAAGATAAGTTGTTTCATGACCTTTTTTTGCCTGTGCACACCCCCCCTGCATTTGTAGAGTAGTGGAAGGACCTGGAATGAAACATCATGTCCCTCTAAAGTCAGGATACAATGTCAGAAATAAAATATCAAAACATCTTTACAAGAACCTCAACATATCTTAACAGACAATATCTGCAACATGATAATCAATCATTTTGTAGAAGTTTTGAGCTTTTTATTTGTACTACCTTGATGTGAGACACTGCTATTTCTGATCCCTGCATATAGTACTCATCAGGCCTGATAAATCTGGAGAAAAAAGAAAACATTAAAAGATGGAAACTTATCTTTTTTAGTGTTGTTAAAGTCCTTCATCATTGAAAAATGGATTACATTTCAACTGCAATGAAAAGGTTCTTAGGTACTCAAGTCTGAGCTAGTGCATATAACAATGCTACTAATTGGATAGCTGGAAAAAGTGGATGAGTGACAGAACATCTAGGAACATACTAGAGTCTAGCCAAGGTTTGAACATCATAAGGGAGGGAATTAAATAATACAATAGATGTAGCACTAAAAAGGAAAGCTACATTCTCATGTGGGTTCTGTATAAAGTGCATGACTGAAATCAGTAACCTTTGTTGCGCGTATGGAATTCGTCTTTTAGAGAAAAATACTGTAATAGTATTATGCCTTAGTTGACAAACATGTTCAACAGGTTAGTGAGATCAGCAGCCCCAGGGATAGTGAGATCTTGTAGCTAATATATGGGTGTTGAGAGTCATTGGAGTGGGGGCTTGGACCATGCAAAATAAGTATTTTTTTTTTACTTTGTATGCTCTGAGGAGAAGCATGAGCAGTCAGCTGTAAATATTTTATTGTCGATGCTAATGCATTGATGTTTTACCTTTGACATTATGGCCATTCAGTGTAAAGTTCAACATATATATATATATATATATAGATAGATAGTTACACTTCAAAACATCTAAAACTCATCTTCTTCTTCTTTTTCCGGGACCACAGCGGATCACCTGTCCGCACATTGAATGGCAGTGGAGTTTTACGGTGTCGAGTTGCCAGCCCACCTGCAGCATGTCTTTGGGATGTGGGAGGAAACCGAGCACCCCGGAAAAACCCCCCAGACCAGGAGGACATGCAGACTCAAGACAGAAGGCACCCCAGCCGAGGATCGAACCAGAGAACCTCTTGCTGTGAGGCGGCAATGCTAACCACTGCACCACCGTGGCCGCCCTCCAAAACATCTAAAACTCATAAAATCTAAATTTAAAACATTGGGACCACAACATCTAAAACTCATAACATCGAATTTTATAACATTGAAAATGTATAATATGGAATAGTGTATCATGAAACGTGTAAATGTCATAGTTTAATCTGTTATTCTTGTGGTGCCAGTGTGAGATGCATTTTTTATTTATATAGTTTTTATTTATATACTGTAAGAATTTATACTATTTATATAGTGTTTATTTTGCCACTCTATATGTGTTTTTTAGGCCATACAGGTAACTGATATAGACATTATGTGTATATTCTTTATGGTGATCACAATATAGCGGAGTTGGGAAATTGTCTTTTTCCCACTGTAGTGCAATATCAGAGTTGATATATTTAATTTATGGGTGGGGTGTGGGGGGCAGAGATCCCCACATGGGGGCGGTGCAAGGGGGCTTGACCCCCTGCAGAAACGTAGTAAAAAATGTGTTTGTTAGTTTGGTGTTGTTATAGGTGAAGGGGATGTTATTTTCATGTGATTTGTCGTGTTCAATTTTGTGATGCAAAGTTTCAATGTTATGAGATTCGATGTTACGAGTTTTAGATGTTCTGAGTTTTAGATGTTTTGAAGTGTAACCATATACATATATATAAAATATATATATATATATATATATATATATATATATAGATAGATAGATATAATAATAAATCAGTAAAAACATAATATATGCAATTAAATGTAGTTCATAAACAGCTTTTTTGTAGGCTAAAACAGGAAGAACTCTACAACAGAGCATATATCATGTCTATTGAATGACATGGAAAGATAATTATAATCAGCTGTATAAGCATTCCAGAAAGTGTTCAAATGGTGAAAGTTTTTTTTTTTTTTTTGTGTAGTGGAACAGGTGAATTTGCTAGAATGGGGGAGACATTTGGCTATTAGCAGAGAGAAGAGAGCTATTCTGGCAATTTGATCTGTCTGCCAATGCTTCTTTTTTCAATAAGTCAGTCATAGGCAGTTATTTGGCATGCAGCCCATAAGACCTTTGAAGGCTCTGGCCCAAATTTCCAAGTGTCCCAAAACACTGTCTGGTTATGTTGTTTGCTCAAAGACTGAAAGAACCCTGGACCACAGAAACGCACATGTTAATACCTCGTAGCCTTAATCCTGTAGTTTAAATGTCAAAGCCAGATTTGAATGAAGTTATTTTTTATCAGGTTATGATAACTGATGTATTGTTTTGCAATATAGTTAATTCAGATATTTTGCATTGTGTAACTGCTTTTAAGAGAAATGAGGTTTGGAACAGACCATTTTGTCCAGGGACAGCTTCAAGGTGGGGAGGTTAGTTAGAGTAGCAGGATTTGGGAGGATAGGGGGAGGATAGGGTTAAACAGGAATGGATGAGGTTTGGGAGGAAGTGAGGTAGTGGTAGGGAGGGGCTTAAAGGATGTTAGGCAAGTGTAACTGGAATAGGAGTCACATTTTGGGGTGAACTTTCTCAGGCAAGGTGCGCCCATGATGACCTATAGGTATTCTGGGTGAAAAGGTAAGCCTCGGAGTGCTGGTTAATGGCAGGTGGTCTGTATATATAACATAGCTGGGACTTAGGGTGTGGTATTAGCATGTTTTATATATATATATATATATATATATATATATATATATATATATATATATATATCACGGTCCACCACATCCAGCACCAACAAATAAGTACACCCAAATGGTGCATTACTTCTAAAAGAAGAAATAAAACATGCCATGATTTTAATGTCTGGCTCACAAAAAATCCATTTACTCAATACACAAACCTAGGTTTCGTGCCCTGACGTCATTAATGTGTATTGCAAAGGGGGAACAGTGAACAATATATACAGATTTCAATCAGCATAACTTCAAGACACAATACACTTAATTCTTGGAAACGCCAAAAAAACAAAATACCAATCATTACTATGAAAAATTATATACTATATGTTTAATTTAACTTAACACAGTAACCAACATATGTTATAAACTGAATCTAATCACCAATGGTCATTGAGACCTGGTTTAAATAATGCTCCTAAATATACTATCCATTTCCTTTCTTTTTCAGTTAAAATTCTATGTTTACTTGTCAACATTAAATTGCCCCCTACAACCTGATCAATATCCATAAAAATGAAATGTGCTCCTGTATGTATCTGAATATGTTTGTACAAGGAACTATGTGCTCTTTTACAATTGATATCGCTGATATGTAATGCTATTCTCTGCCGAAGAGATAAAGAAGTCTGTCCCACATAAAAAGCCCCACATTGTCACACTGCCATATAGATCACCCATTCACTATTAGAAGTAATCAAGTGTCTAATATCATATACTTTTGGTGTGTTTATGGACATAAATGACTTTGTTTTTGAAACCACCTTGCAATGGACACAATGTCCACAATATGTACTGCCCAATATTCTACAGGCATTTTTTTCTAAGTCTTTTTTGTGTCCGTTCTTAAAATTAGCTAGGTTTTCACGTATAGTCTTCCCTCTTCTGTATCCAAAGGGACACCGGCTATCTAATAATGTGTCCAAAAATCTATCAGTCTTCAAAATGTGCCAATGCAGTTGTACGATATCTTTTATTTTAAAGCTATTACTTCCAAACTTCATCATAAATCTGATGACATGATTCCCTTCTACCTGTGGCCTTTTGGTCCCCCTTAATAAATGTTCTGTAGAATCAGAATCTGCCATACTTCGTGCTTTATCAACTTGCCTAAGTTTGTAGCCCCTTGTCAAAAATCTATGTCTCAGCTGTTTGGCCTGTATCTGAAAATCATCGGATTGACTGCATATACGTTTACGTCTTTTGAATTGAGCTAGGAGGATGTTATTAACTATATGTTGTGGATGGCTGCTATCAGCCCTCAGTAGTGAGTTCTTAGTGAAAGACTTCCTATATAAACTGATATGTACCATGCCATCATTAGCTTTGGTTACCATAACATCTAAAAACTCAATACTTTTCCCTTCCAATTTTCCACTGAAAAAAATTCCATATGGGTTATGGTTCAAACTGTTAACTAACTGTCGCCACCTATCCTCAGTACCCTGCCATATTACCCAGCAGTCATCTAGGTACCTTCTCCACATCAATAACTCTGTTGCAAATTCATTCTGTTGATAAATCATTTGTACCTCCATAAACCCCATAAACAGGTCTGCATAAATGGGAGCAAAAGTTGCTCTCATCGCTATATCCTTAATTTGCAGGAACCATTCAGAACCTTATCTGAAAAAATTATGTTCTAATACCAAACCCAAAAGTTTTAATAGAAATTGTTGTTCTTCTATAGAATAATAATCCGAAACCTGAAACCAATACTGAATGGCAGCTATTCCACCCCCATGAGGAATACTCGTATATAGAGATTGCACATCCAATGTTCCCATATGTGCATGGCTAGGAATATACAAATAATCCATAAGTTGTAAAAACTGATACGTATCCTTAATCCTTGATGCCACATAGGTCAATAATGGTTTCAGTTTCAACTCCAGATAGACTGATAAAGGTTCAGTCAACCTCTGCCTGCTACTATGGGTCATCCTGGTACTGGGAAAATAGATTTGTGGATCTTGGGAACTAAATAAAAATATTGTGGAGAAGGATCTTCCACTGTCAATTGTTGTTGTAGCTCTTTGGTAATAATACCTGCCCTCTAGCTTGTTCCAAAAACTGATCAATTTCTATTTTAAATCCCACTACTGGGTCTATAAGGAGATGGCAATATGATTTTACATCAGTCAAATGTCTTTGAATTTCTATTTCATAGGCCTCTTTGCCCCAAACTACTATGGCACCACCTTTGTCCACCATAGTAATAACCAAATTGTTATTATTCCTCAAATTCTGCAAAGCTTGTTTCTCTTCTCTGGTCATATTATCATTAAAGTGTTGAAACACTTTACTCTGATTTAATTGTAAATCTTGTAACACTTGTTCCTCAAATATTTTAACTGCTCCATAGTACGGGGGCTGAAACTCAGATTTCCTGAATACAAATCTGTCCCGTCTATTTCTGAACTGAGGTCTATGTGCATAATAATATTTTAAATTCAATTTCCGACAAAAAGCCTTAACATCCTTCACCACCTCAAAATGGGACGCAAAACAATCAGGCACAAAACTGAGGCCTTTGTTTAACACTCGATATTCCAAATCCGAAAATACATAGTCAGTCAAATTCACTACTAAATTACCATCAATATCCTGGGTATCAACAGTGTATTCTACTTGTTGTTGGCCATTTTGCTGAACATTTCTTGAACCAGCATGTTTCCTGCCCCCTCGCGTAAAGGGCCCCTTGCCCTTTTTGGTATTGGGGAGCTCAAAACTGTAAGTTCTACCCCCTCCAGTTCTGTGTGAGTATTTGAATAACCTGAGGATATATCAGATATACTAGAATTATCAGTACTTCTTCTAGTTAAAATGGACCTTGGTCTTTTCCTATTGGTTCTCACTTCTCCCTTATATTTACCTTCTGTAAAATCCTACTGACCTTTTAACTTTCTTCCAGGTATAAGCCAAATTATTAACATAATCCTTGGAATCTCTCTGAAATTTATTGAGTTTCCTGTCTGATAATTCCTTCTCCATTTTTTGAACCTCATTTACATAATGCATATATTTTTCCTCATACATTTGTTCTTGATTGTATTTAACGGTATCTTCATAAGCATTATTCAACTTCACTATCATGTCTGCATGCTGCTCTTCATAATACTCTATTAATAATCTAATAAACATACTTGACACAGTAGACTGAACTTGTCTCCATTTATTTAAAAAATGTTCATTATCTGCCCCAACACCAGGCTTTAAATAGAGCCTAAGGCCTCTTGGAGCAATATTGGCTGTAACATATGCTTTTAACAATTTTGTATGCTATACATTTGCTCTAACCTTTTGGTTATTTCAGTTAACTGAATAAACTGTGTCTCTGTATTAGTTCTTTCTTGTCTTCTAGTCGATGCTTCTATCCCTGCTCCCACCTTAAATGCAGTCAAATCATCATTGTTAATAGCCAATGTTTCTAAGAAAGTTTTTAAATCCTGAGCCTCAGCCTTCCTTAAAAACATAAATGTTGCTTGTATAAACTCCTGAAAAATAACTCAGGTTAATATACCAATATAAAATCTGTTTGAAAAAATATTTTACAACCCTAAACTTAATGTCAGCATTGCTTTATTGATAGACCACAAGGCTGCACCAATGTTCCAGCCAATGGAGCCTGGCTCTAACAATAAAATGTAATATATAGCAACAAAAGAACTGCTCCCATTACTAACTAGACCCCCATCAAATATTACTTATGTCCATACTAATAAGACTTCCAAATTTTTATACTTGTGTCACAAGTTCAGTAATACATTCATTAAATGTTACCAAGGTTTAACATAATAGCCAAAATAACATCATGTTAGAAATTAAAGTTAACATCCAATCTAAATGGATGCATAACAATGTACTGTTCAAGAGGTATAAACATTAACCTCTATAATGTTGTCTAATATAACTGCTTGATACACTGCCTGTATCAAGCATATATATATATATATATATATATATATATATATATATATATATATATATATATATATATATATTTATAAGAAATAGGGGATAGGCAGGGGATATTTGTGTTGATGTAGGGAGTATTTTAGTCTAGGTTTGGCTGGGACTTAGGGTGTGGTCTGTTGTAGTCTCTTGGTTAGGTTTTAGTGTAGTGTGGGTATCGGCAGCCTTGTTTTGTTCCTCATTTTGCACTTAAAACATGTTGGCAGTTGAGGAGACTTTGTAGTTGTGTGGCTTGAGTCCCCTTGTTGGCTGTGAGGTTGAGAAGTGGCCACAAGCATTGCTGGTTGTAGAATCAATGAACCCATACCTCTACACTATACAGAATTGTGCAGGCCCTCTAGTTGTCGCCTTGAGGACTGGTCTGTTTTACACAAAACATCAGTTTTCCACTAGGTAGCGGCTCATCTTTGGAGATGAAATTTGAAAATTAATGACATACTTGTAGGCTCAGACTGCGTACCCATCAGACGATATTTGTTTTACTTCAAAAGACTATGAGGGTGTCGTCATGCTTTCGGTGGCTAAGTGACAATAATGGCCTCTGGCTTGCTTTTGCTTGGTGGTCAGTGCTTTGCAGGGACCATACAGAGCATCTCATCATGGGTTTTTTTAGTTCTTTCTGGTTAGAATGGCAGGTTTAGTTGGTGTGACGTGAGTGGGACGTTGGTGGTCAGTGGTGGCGGTGCAGTAAATATTCAAGGTGGCTTGTTTTGTTGTATTGCTTTTCATTTCAGCAGCAGAAACAGGCTTCTGTGGTTGTGAGATAGCCGTAAGTGATTGCTGGTTGGTTGTGCATGTGCATAGTGTGCTATGGATAAGGAAGGTCCAAATGTGTACTGTTACTTAGTAGTTATGGGCAGACGTTTTCAAGCTGTCTCTGTTTTATGTCTTTGTCTTCCCATTTTGGCAAGCTTTGTGTGGAGAGATATGGTTTAGATGTGATAAACAGTGCAAGGGGGGAGGGTTAAATGATGGCTCTACTGTGATCCTTGGTTGTTGTTTTTTATTGGGTGCTCCTTTCCCAGGCTTAGAGGATAATTTTCAAAATGGAGTTGCAAATAAGACAGACATTTGTGTTTCAAGCTTCCTCCCTTTCAGATAATTCATGTAATGCATATCCATTCCTCGTGCTTCAAACTTCCTACATTTAGAAATTCAAGCCAATTGTTCTGCATTTCAGACTTGTGATCATTAGACAAGTTATTCTAATACATAACCTGTTCTGCATTCCATACTTCCCATCTTTTCACATAATTCATGCCAAGGTATAACGTGTTATTTTATTCCTGTGTTAAGTTTGTAAGAGCAATGTTTAGTCGTGATATTTGCCTCACTTTTATTGTGGCTTTGTCCAGGTTCTTCACTTCGAGATGTTGAGTGCTATGGTCTGACCCCTTAGAAATGCCTGGATTTTGCAGAGGGGCCAGATATCAGTCGAACTGTAAATGGTTTTGCGGGCTGTAAGTTGTTCACAGATGCTTTCCCAAGCCTTGATGGTGCAGTAAAGATCTTTGCTAGTTGTTCGAGCTTTATGTTCCAAAGAAGGCCAGACTATTACTAGAACCTTCAGTTAATTTCTGCACACCAATCCATCCAGGTCACCAAATATGCATAGCAGTCTGTTGGGGAAGAGTCTTGGGTAGTGTATTGCCTGGATGGTGAGTTCCGGGCTGATGTTACAGTTGTTGGATGAGTAGAGTAGGTAACAGTAAGATAGTGACATGGATGTTTTGTGCTGCAGAATGAGGGGAGCCATGGGGTAGAGTGTGAGACTGAAATTGGTTTGAGTCGCGATCTTTAAATTGTTAACCATGGGCAGGATGGAGGGGGTTTCTTGGTTAGTGGCAAATCATTAAAGACTGAAGTTATGAAATAGTGACAGATGGAGTTCAGACTTCATGTCCTCCAGTAAATTTGTGATAGAGCAAAAACTTCTTATTCTATCTTGGGGGTAGTTTATTCATCTGTACAGTTTTTCGCAGACTGTCCAGATTTTCCCTAATATGGCGGGGGGGGGGGGTTGGTGCATCGTTCCATAACATTCTGATTTTCTACTATATTATTGAACAATTGTGTCAGAAAAGATAGACATTTAAGTTACAGACTTCATACCCTTTAGAACATTCATGCTAATTAGCCCATTCAGGGGGTCCATTCAGCACTCAAGCATATTTTGAACATGACATATAATATAACAGACAATCACTTTGCAATTGCCTGACACCATTCTGTCACAGACAGTGAGGGGCTGTTATATATTTAAAGCCCTACTTCTTACTTTTTGCAAAGAAGGCCGGCACAACTTTTAGCAGCTGACTCTTGTGCATTTGTGACACTTGCATTAGTTTAGGGACAGAGATGGAATCCCAGGGGTGTATTTTCTGTTTCCCATTTAGTTAACCAGGTTGTGCTTGAGGAGAGGATAATGAGGTACTCTGAGAGGAGAGAGAATCTATTCCACAGATGGGAGAGTTTGTGGGACACAAATCTCTCCTGTTAACAAGTCCTATTGATGTCATGGACCAGGTTGAGGTCAGGCTTGTGGGTTACTCGGGTGCACATCTGCTATTTTACTGGCGGTCTAGGATTGGGGGAGCAATATATTCAGGCTATTCCTATTTGGGCTTTATCACTCCCTCTCCCATTCTTATGGCTTTACCCAGATTTTGCTCCCAGAGGTTTGTACCTGTCTATTCCTGAATATGTTCACATTTTCTACTAATTCTGTTATTTGTGTTTTGTCAGTTGGGAGGTATAGTGTCAGAGTAATTTATGCCTGGTTCATATTGTTTGCATAACCGAGCGTGCATTTGGTAAGCAGGGCATGCTCCGGTCAGGTCTTTACTTCATCATTAAAACGTATTTTTCTGTGTGTGTGTTAAGTATTTACAGTTTCCTTTCTTTGCAGGTGGGGCACTGTGGATGGGGCATCAGTCAGTGACCTGAAGGAGGTGGGTTTGAATGAAGATGGAGGCTGTCACAGTGTCACTCTCCCATTGGTTAGAGCAGTGCACTGTAGGAAGTGGTTTTTGAAGGTGATATATTCTGCTGTGTTGGTGTGCTGCTCTGGAGTGTTCCTGTGGCAGGAGTGGGCACTATGAAGTCAGAGGTAATCTTACTTTGTGCTCATAAAGGTATGTCAGTGTTGGTTCAGATAGGAGGTAGTGGGGGCACGTGAGGAGAAGGTATGAGGGCATGGTGAAGCTGGCTAAGGGTTGTTTATGGGGAGGAGAACAGGGTACCACAGGTGGGGTAGAGTCAATTTCCAGGTATGTATGACCTTTAAAGACAGGTTGAGTTTTATGGGGCATGGTAGGTATGCAGGTATGTTGGAGATGTGCAGGAATCAGGGCTTTGTGGTTAAGCAGAAGTGGTAAGCCTTAAGCAAGTCATGTTCTTAAGGTAGGCTTATGGCAGGGCATTGATAGTTGGTTTAACTGGTTTTGCAGGGGCCTGGAGCTCCATTTATATGGATAGCTTATTGTCGGGCATTGCCATAATGATTCAGTTTGTGTTGTAGTTGCCCTGGGTAGGAGTTGGTGAGAAAGATTGAGTATTTGCCTGCTTTGGGATCAAGGTTGGGCAGTTCAGTTGGATCAGTGAGGTATTAGCTGTGAGTAGTATATTTACACAGGTGATAATGGTGTGCAGACTTAATCCAGGTTCGGGGTTTCATTGGTATGTAGGGTCAGGGTAGGTTTAATAGGGTAAGGATTAACTGATAGTGGCCATTGACAGGATAGTTTGTGTGTTGAGTGTTGATGTAGGTAATGAAGGTTACTGGGCTACAGTTCATGTGGTGTGTTTTTCTTTTTTATGGGTGTATTGAAGTCATTCATAGGGTGTTTTTGTTGATCAGGAAATGCTATAATGACATTAAATTTTTTTTTTTTCATTACATTGGGTGGTTGGTCTGGTTGAATTGCTATTAAAATTGGTTTTGAAAAGGAAATTTCAGATGGATATCATGTCCATTGGGCAGTAAACAGGGCTTCAGTTAGGCATGGTAGTGGGCAATTCTTGAATTTGCTTTTTTGTGACTTTGAGTTCAGAGTTTGGGTGGTACATTTGGGGGGTAATGATTTGGAATCATTGTAAGCTGCTATGGGTTTTTAGGTGAGTGTTAATTTAGTTAATATATACAGGTTAGGCAAGGTTATGGTTATTTTAGCATTGGAGTGGGATTAGTGTTATAATTTCAGCAGTTTCGGTAGTTGGCTAATTTGGTTAGTTATATTATACAGCTCTGGTGGACTGTTTTTCACTTTGGCTATGTATGGGATAAGGTTTATAAGCTGGGGGTTGAGTCAGTGGCTTGTGTGAGGGAGGATGATTGAGAGGACATGGAGTATTTTACTTTTGGTGTTTGTGTTAGCTGGTGTAGGAGGTTCATTGCAGTTGTTGAGGGATTATGGTTTGTTTCCATTTACCAATATGGAACTTACAGGGCAGATGGTGGTTGGGCTGCTAACAATACCATGATGGTTGTTTAACCATTTCATGTTATAAAGGCTGGTTGGTTTAATGCCTGGATTTATATTGCACCTGTGCTAAATAGATCTTATTGGTATGATTGTATGCAATTGGGTTTAATAATTAAATAGTATGGCTTGTTTTGTTGTATTGCTAGAATGCCATGATGGCTGTTGAGCTGTTTTATGGGGGTGGATTGTTGGTCTAGGGGTATGATTCTTGTTTTGGGTGTGAGAGTTCTTGAGTTCAAATCCTGAACAAGCCCTGCATTATATAAAAAAAATGCTTATAAGAGATAGTGTGATGGTGGCATTCTTAGACAACGGGAGTTTAATGATACTATTTTGGTTGGTAATGATGGGGGAGTCATTAGAATTGTTATTGCTTTAGCATTAAGGAGAGCTCATTTGGTTATTATTGAATTGGGTGGTAAATGGGGTTGGAATGTGGAATGATGGCATGTAGTTGACTCTGCGTGGTTTTTATATGCCCTTGAGGACATTGTGGAGCTGCCATTGGTCATGAAGTGAGGGATAATTAGCTCATGTGCAGTGCGATGCTAGGTTATCTTAGCATGAGTGATGGGTCAGTGTTTTTGTTTTCAGCTGTTTTGGTAACTGCTTATTTTGCTATGTGATAGGGTTTTTGGGGTTAACTCTACCCACTTTGGTTTGTGGGAATGGGGTACACCAAATTATTTTTGGCCTGATGCATTAATGGTGTTTAGTTTGCTGGAAGCGTGCTGCAAAGAGGGGGAACAGCCTGGCCAGGCTGGTGGATGGAGAAAAGGGGCAGGCTTGCCCTCTTCTGTTCCTCCTCTGGTGCTGGATGGTCAATTCAATAAGTTTGGATCAGCTAAATGAATATGTATGTAAACATTATGTCTCTTGGTACTGTAGAGATGGCCAATGTGCTGCACTTGTTTCACAGTACAAATACCATCTATGTGTCTAGCCACTCATATCTCAGTCTGCTGGTGTGTAACTTGAAGGGATGCTCTTCTGCTTTGCAGATACCTCATTGGGCAAGAATGGAAATGACTGGCACCATACCAGTTAAATAATTTTATGGAAGTTTAGCATAGGAATTAATGACATGAAGTTAATGAGTGAAGGGAACATAGAAGACAGCTTATGTTTAGCTGAGCATGTTTATATTTACTGTATCTGCACTGTGTCCATATGGGTCTACTTCTAAATTTCGATGTTTAAAACTTCAAATTTCTTATGGTCAAAACTATAAAAATGAAGTTTTGAACTTTGAACCATTTAAATGGACATCACTGTACATATTAACAGTATATTTACCATTTGTCTGTCTGTAGTGTGATCTCAACGATAAGAAATTCAAAGTTTTAAAACTTCGAAATTTAGAAGTAGACCCATCCAAATATATTTAAAAGGATAAAACATTTGGAAAGTACTTCTTGAAAACTCAATAGGAATGTGTAAGGGAATTTATAAATGTGCTAAAACATTAAACATTGCTGCTGCTACCTATCTGCTTTTGATTCTTGATTGCCTTTCTCTATGATCTAGTAACAGATAAAAATTTAAAAGACATAACAGTCATCATTTGTATTTATTTGTATCTATGTATTCATCTACCTGTCTATCTATCTATCTATCTATCTATCTATCTATCCTTTGTTGACTGGGTTGGTTCCATTAGGCTAGTAGACACTTTTCTGGGGGGACCCAAGGTGGTATTTATATTATTAGGGGAAATTTGTTCAGGGCATCCAGGAAATTCTCATTGCTGTTGTGAGTGGGACCCATTTTGCAGGAGCACTTCCTGTTTCCATTCCTGGCACAGAGGTAGGCCAGAGAAGCAGGGATGCAGATGGGAGAGAGAAGAAGGTGTTGGAGTAATGAGATAAATGTAAAAGAAAGCCAATATTGAGACCAGAAAATGCATGCAGGATTCTAAGGAAGTGCTTCAGAGAAATATGTTTTGATGGAGATGAGTCAGTAAATGATGGATGTTTAATTACAACTCTTCATTCGGGATGGTTGCACGATAATTAATTAAAGAAATGATAAAACAGAGTGAGCCAGAAAATGAAGGAAATGGTTCCTAGGGATACAATATGGAGAAAATACAAAAGGAAGATGCAAAGATAATCCTAAAGAATAGTGGTAAGATGTAAAATAAAACATGTGTAGACAAAGTAAAAGAAGGTAAAAAGGGAGTAGCAGAAAAGAAAAGGCAGAAGGAAATGAAAATCAGAAGTATATGGTAAGGATTCAAAGTAAAGAAGACAAATGGACAGGTATGAAGTATGGGGCAATTTAATAGCTCCTTTTATTAACAAAAAGACATGTTCTGACATATATGAGACTGTTTTTTAAATGGAAGATTATCTTGGAGGGTATGAAAAAAGAAAGACTGTAACCCATGGGATATTTATGTGATAAAAGCATTTAACAGGAAACAAAAATAGTAAATTCATATATGTTTTAGAAAAGAAGTAGAAAAAGAGACTTTGAAAGGACATTTGTAAACATTATGTAAAAAAATACTGGACATTGGAAAAGTTTATGATAGAAGGCTTTTATGGATGGGTGCATTAGCCTGTAGTAATACAATGGGATGCAATGTTTGCAGCTACCATCCTGCAATGTATTGGAACAAGTTGCCATTAGAAATAAGGTACCTCAAACAACTAAAACAATTTAAAGCAGCTACCAGGGAATACTTAAACAACCACTGGTCCTTTCAATGCTCTCACCCCTCATAGACTCCCTTACTGTTCCCAGCCTGTTCCCTATCAGCCAACTACATTTGCTCCTAATGCACTATCCGCTACTTGTTTTCAACATAGCAATTTTTCAGCCTTCTTTTACTTCTCTTGTAACTGGCAATTGTATTCATGTCAGCAACCTCTTTATCTTTCATTACTACTATTTGAAATACCCTTATATCTACTAGTAAATAAGGATACATAGGAACTGCAATCAGATACTACAACTCATGTTTGCATACAAACCTTAATGGTATACTAAAACTTATGTTCATATTGATCTATTGCCAAAATGGTGTAGCTTTTTATTTTTACACCATTGTGAAAAATATTTTTGTGTCATTTGTAAACTCTATTGTATATTTTCAATTGCATTGATTGTGGAGCTTTTCTCCCCAGGCTTCCAATGAAAAAGGGCTTGTTAGTCCAGTTGGACTATCCCAGTCAACAAATGTAAAATAAATAAAATAAATAAAAATAAATAATATTGTGTGAGAAAAAGAAAGAAAAAAGTATACAAGTACCAAGCATGATAAATATGGAGGGGAATATGGGTGTATCATAAAATACAGGGGACAACATAAAACATGGTGTGTGTGTGTGTGTGTGTGTGTGTGTGTGTGTGTGTGTGTGTGTGTGTGTGTGTGTGTGTGTGTGTGTATGTGTGTGTTTAGAAAAGAAGGACATTTGATATTTAACTGTAATAAAAGGAATGCTATATGTGTGGGGAAATGAGACATGATTAAAAATGTGAATTGAAGTGTTACAAAAGTAACAAAATTGAAAATTTATGATTGGATTATAACAATGAATATAGGATTAAGGAAAAATAAAAAGAAAGAAAAAATGAACAAAGAAAATAATGTTTTGAAGTAGTAGAGATAGAAGAAAAATTACGAGGGAAATAATAAACAGGATAGTGGAGAAGGCTCTGAAATAAGTGATGAAAAAGACATATATTGGGAGACAGTAACAGAAAAAAACTCTATTGGTAAAAGGTAAAAGACAGAAAAAGATTTAAAGGGTCAAGTACAAAAGAAAAAAATGAAATGGATGAAAAAGAATATAAATAACAACTAGTAGATGCTTGAGAGTTGGTATAATGGTTAAGGTTTTTGACTCACAGAAACAAAGTACAGTGTTTGATTCTCACATTTGAGAGGCGAATTAGCTAGGCTTAAACTGACACATTAATTCAGCTCGCCAAGTAATTAGCTATTAATTTATGAAACCATGTATCTAAAGAAAAGGGAAATAAAAAAATTAAAAAAGTTTTCTGTAAATGTGAATAGTATTAACAACATAATAAGAAGACTAAGGATGTAGGAATTGTGTAATATTTGTGATATAGATGTAACTATATTAGATGACACAAGATTTTTAACAAATGAAGAAAGATTACAAAGAAACTATGGAGAAGAAGGATAATCTGGAATTTGCAAACATTAAATATTTTCTGGAATAGTCATATTCTGTAGAAATAAAGTAAAATATTAGATGTAACCTGAGCAAAAATGGGAAGATTAACGATTAGCCATTGTAGATTTAAAATGATATGCTTCTAATAATTGAAAAGAAAGGGAAAGATTATTTAATCAGATTTTAGACTATGTAGAGATAAATATGAAAATTATAATAAAAGGAAACTTTAATTGTGATTTAAAAGTCAAGCAAAAAAAGAAAGCAAGTTATATTAGAAAAATGTTAGAAGTTATAGGATGTGGTAAGTTACAACTTTGGGACAAGATTCATCATTGTCTTACAAAAGGGGTATGTCTAGAACTGAAATATATTATTTTACAGTTTCAGAAGTTTTAATTGTAGGGAAAGGAGAGGTAATTGAAACATGACTTTCTGATCAACTTGCAATATGGCTAGAGTTAAAGGAAAACAAGGAACATATAAAATAGGCAAATGAATAAAAAGGATAAATGAGAAAGCATGGAATGAAGATAGGAAAAGAGTAGTAATATCATTATGGAAAGATCATATTGCTATGAGACCATTTTATAAAAAAATGGTTTGAATGGTAGATGATATGTAAGCAAAAACAGTGTCAAAATGATATGAGAAAAGAAGAGAAAGAAAAATATACAAAAGCATACAATAATACATTGTAAGATTTAGAACATAATGAAAGAAAGTACTTTGAAAAAGAAAAAGATTTACATGAAAGAAATTAAGAAAAAATTATAAGAATTGTTATAAAAGCACTCTAGATATTATTAAGATATTTTAAGAAGGAAAAAGAAAAGCATTGAGTTACTTAAACAGCTTAGTAAAGGACGATGGTAGTGTAATAAGAGAAATAAAAAAATAAAAGAAATAGAAATAACTCAGGAAAAGTTTATGAATAGTGTAGTGCAATATATAAAATAAATGTTTCAAGAAAAAAGAAGGTAGTCAAAAGCACAGAAAGTAAGAAAGTTAACAGAGAAAGAATATGAAGTTGGAAAAGGAGATTTCATTATATGAGCTAGATAAAGTATTATGAGTAGTAAATAAAGATTCAACTGCAAGATTAGACAGAATGGGTTTTGAAATGTAGAATAATTTAAGGGATTGTCAAAAATATCATTGTTTAAAGATTTTGAATGAATGGGGTAGATTAATGTTTTATGTAGAAAGAAGTCTGCAGTGGAATACTTAAATTCATATAGCAGAGCGAAGCCAGAAGATAGAAGACAAAAACCTGGAGATTGATGGTATTGAATAATAATAATAATAATAATAATAATAATAACAATTATTATTATTATTATTATTATAAGAGCTTTATGAAAATAACACAGAAAAGATTTAAAACTAAAATTGAAAATATGGTAGACAGTATATATAATATAAACGCGAAGGGTTGTCATGAATTATTAATGATATTTAGAGAAATTGTGCATGATATTATGAACAGAAAAGAGGAATAATTGAAAATTATAATAGGAGACATTGATAAGGCATTTGATATAATTGGACATAAAATCTGATGGGGAATAATGAAAGAATATAATATGTCAGAAAGTTAGAAAATTATGCATGTTAGCATATAGTAATAATACTGCAAAATACTTGTAAATGGCTGGTTAAGCCAAGAGGTCCATAGGAAGAGTGATGTAAGACATGGATGTCTGATCAGTTGTATGCTCTTTGCATTAGTTGTGAATGTGATAATATGTGAAATAAATTACAAAATGAAGGAGGTGGGGTATATAAAACCTGATGTTTAATAATTCCAGCCCTATTAACATATGCAGATGCCATTATAATAATTGCAAAAAAAAATTAATTTGGATAAAAGAAGTAATAATTTTGTACAAACGAGTGTCTAGAGGTGATAAGGATGGCTTTAAATAGAGAGAAAAGTAAAGGTTCAGGTGATATTGTAAAGACAAGGGGTCCATATTTTGCAATAAATGACATTTCTGCTTTAGAAGGTTTATTGTTAATTAACCCAGTGGTATATGATGATTGATTAAATTTGTACAAAGTGCTAAAATGGATAAATGAAAAAAATGAGAGATTAGTAGTAAAATTGTATACATATAGGCACAATAAATTTTAGAGTATGGTAAAAAATGGTGAAAGAGAAAAAGAGTGTATAAATGAAGAAATAAAATATTATTAAGAAAAAATATTTTTTGTGGAAAATAAAAATTGATGATATAGAAAATGAAAGAAACGTACAATTTAAGAATGTAATGATAAAACATTAATACGTAAAATCATGGGGAAATCTAACAAATGAAAAAAAAATAAAGCTATAAAAATAAGAAACAAGTAGAGTAATCAAAAAATAGAATGTCAAGAAATGTTGTGGACACTAGTAATAGATAAATTACCAGTAAAAGGAAATATGCTGTATAAAAAAAAAGTGATAGAATATGTTTACATTGTCAAGAAGAAGAAACTATTCAACATGTGTTTTTGAAATGTTTAAGAGAAAAAAGTTATGGGGAAAACTACGTGAAGAAGATTTTTTGAAGATATAATAAAAGTGGATAAAATAAATATGGATATGATTAAATATGGATATTATAAAAATAGAAGTAAAAAATATATTAAAATAATTGATGACAAGTTGTTTTATGTCATGTGGGTTATATGAAATGAAAGAGGAAATGAAATTATGTTTAATGGTAAATGGATTTTAGCAACAATGTTAAGTAAAATCAGATGGTGGTTATGTAAAAAAGAATGGGGTCTAATAGGGATGAAAATGTAGTAAGGTTGTAAGAAAAATTATGCATATGTATACATATATTTATTTATTTATTTTATTTATTTTATTTTATTTTATTTTACATTTGTTGACCGGGAATTATATATATATATATATATATATATATATATATATATATATATATATATATATGTTGCAAATAAGAGTTCCTTTTGTGCATAAATAAAGGACCCCTACTCTTTTCAATAGATGCCATGAGATATTTTACATATTCCTAAACTACCACCACCTGAGGCAGATGGGCCCACAGTTTAACTTCTCATTCAAAGGTTGATGTTAATAACAGTAAAGAAAAGTCTGTCTGAAATGAAAATACATGTTATACAAGTTAAGTATATATAATTAATAAAGTTAATTATCAGAGGAGGATCGATACATTTAATATTTTATAAAATAAAGAAGGATGACATCTAATTTTAAGAGTAACAACACAAAATGCTTGATTTTAGCTCATTTTACAAATTAATTTTTTATATCATTTTTTCCCTCTTGTGCCTACTGTTCACCAATCATTCATCTACTTGTCTTAAGCCCCATTATTCTTATCAATCTGGGGAGTAGTCAGTCAGAAGGCAACAGCGAGTGAATGGGCTACAATGCAAATTATCATGGACATTTTTTTTCCACTGGCATCCTGGTAATAAGAGCAGTTCTATTTAAGACTGTAATCCATTGGTAGCTGTTTTGCTCACCCACATGGACGCCGGAACCATAGAGTGAGGGGGGAGGGGCACCCACCACTTTTGCAGCACTTGCGACCATCCCAACTTGTCATCATGTGCACAATGACCGTGCGCCTGTTTGAATAAGTACAGGATGGATTAATCTCTTACTGTTATGCCATTCAGGCAGTTTATTCAGCTGCAGATTTTTTTATTTAACTGCAGTTTGGCGGATAACTACCATTTGGGCAGGATTTCTGTATGCAGAGCTAAGGTGCTGTCTTTAGCATTATTAGAGAGAGAGGTGTGTGTGTGTGTGTGTGTGTGTGTGTGTGTGTGTGTGTGTGTGTGTGTGTGTGTGTGTGTGTGTGTGTGTCAGGCTCAAACCCTGTACCTTGGGTGCAGATAAAAAGGGCCTAAAGTCCCTAGCCACCATGACTTGTGAATTTATGCCTCACAATTTTGTTCTGTTCCTCATTAAATCTCTGGTTTTCAGGGACAGTAAAACAAAACCTTTTGTGCTAGCAAATTTCTAAGTTTATAAGATCAGTATTTGAAATGTGTCCCTAGTTTGGGGCTGTATTCCCCCATTATTGACTTTGTTCTGTATTTTTCTGCTAAGAGGTTGAGAGCTATGGTGATAAGTGAGAACTGAATTCACTAAATGATAGCCATTTAAGTTTGTCATCCTGTCTTTCAGGAAACTGCTGATTTAGCTTAGTGGTATGTTGCTCTGACTGCAGTGCACAGGGTTTTAGGTTCAAGCCTTGGCAATGAAATGGACTGTGGTAACATAAAATTTTATGCAAGCAACTTTCCAAAATTATACAAGCAGTGTTTAAAATGTGTCCCTGGTGTTTGTTCTTTTGCCTCCCACAAAAGTGAAAATAAGTGCAAGAAACTGTGCAACATGCCTATGGCTTACACTACTGTTGTATATATATATATATATATATATATATATATATATATATATATATATATATATATATATATATATATATATATATATATATATATATATATATTATATATATTGTGTGTAGAAGTAGACTTCTAGCATGGAAATGTTCTGAATAGGGCAGTTTTGTCATTATTGGTACATGGATTTTGCTTCATTGCCTACTGGAAAAATGTTCAGACAATAAATTTATAATGCATTCTAACTTAAGTCTAACAAATGTGCTGTAGTATACAAGGAATACAATTTAGTAAAGTCAGGAAGGTGTATCAAAGAATGCATGTATATTTCTTGTTTTGTGTGCAAAGGGCCTCTGATTTGAAAACAGCCCAAAGGTAATCTTTATCCACCACTGGCCAGATGCATTTTCTTTGGATGTGGTGTGGGTTTTAATGCTGTTTCAATGAATGTAAGTTTCAAAGGCAGAAAAGTTTTAATGCCAAGTCTATTTTCATTGTGAGACAGTATTTTTTTTTGTTTAGCAGATATCTGTTAGTGTTTGTGCATTGTGCTATAAAATGTAAAAAAAATAAAATCCAAATAATCATTGAAGAAGTAAAGCAGTATGCACACATTAGTGTTTATGGTAAATGGGGTGAAATAGCCAGGTAATGGGACATTGGAATGGCTGCAGGGGACTCTGGTGCTATATTTTGGTTCTGTTCTTCAGTTTGCGTTTGAAAGTTGGTATCCCACAATTCCATCAGAGTGGGTGGGGTTGTGTAATTATGTATGCAAATTTTACATTAATCAACATACAGATTTCCACCTATTTTTCATGGGCCTGAATGTTGTGGAGAGATGGATATATACCACAGAGGCTACCACTGTTCCAGAACAAACTAACCATAAAAATAAAACAAAGGTCATCCATCCATATTCAAATGCAACTTGGATTTAAGGATGGGCAATAGAAAATGTACTCCAGGATTGCCCCTCATGCCACTAATGGATAGAGGCAGTTCCTAAATGCTGCATCCCTTATATGGGTCCCCTCAAATTATCTATGGAATGATCACAATTATT
Source organism: Protopterus annectens (assembly GCF_019279795.1). Classification (NCBI taxonomy): domain Eukaryota; kingdom Metazoa; phylum Chordata; order Ceratodontiformes; family Protopteridae; genus Protopterus; species Protopterus annectens. The sequence continues at coordinate 200,711,524 of NC_056726.1, read as the reverse complement.
CTCACTATGGTTAATATACAATTATCAGCCATGGGATAGGTAAGACCAATCAGAAAATGTTAATTCAAGAATCAAGCACCAAAGGGGAATTGGCTAAGCTTAAAAACTCCTCCAAGTGAACCTATTTTGTGGTAGTAAATAGTTATAAAAAATTTCCTTTTTAGAACACTAAGTGCCCCTCTCACCCTCCGCCCTCCCAGTCTTCAACAACTTCCGGCACCTCTGCTCACCCACATTATCATAAGGGTGACTACATCCTCTCCATGATTGTACATGATTCACTTCCAGCTATATGTCAGTGATCCATGTACACAGTCCTGGCAATTTTTAGTACCTTGCAAGCATCTATTTGTGTGGAGGTAAAATGTCTACCTCCCACCACGATGGCTGAGCCAGCATTGTCCCATCAATCTGGTCTTCCCTTTCCTGCCTCTTCCAGCACCTGTGCCTCTATTCAAACTTGGGTCATGTATTTATACACTGGGTACTATACCACAGAGGCAGGCAATGGAAATATTTTGTTTAATATCATTTTTTGCCTGCTAACTTCAGATGAATCTCTGTGGTAACTGTTTACTTTTCTTTAAAAAATTGTATCTTTTATGATATGTTCAATCCTTAGAAATATCAATTACCTATGAAAAGACCAGATCTTTAATCTTTTCAGGTTTTAAAACATATCTGTGTGTCTGTCCATAAGGAAGGAACTCTTTTCCATTTGAGTGCATAATTCATATCGTCTGCTCTAACTGGAAGAAATATGGTCGGAAATGCTTTTAACATTCAATTTGAAAGTCATTATGAATGCTGTGTTTTATTGCACTGAAATACAAAGTTATTCAGATAAGGTGCAGGAATCAAGATGAGAGGTCAACAGTGATGAAAAATAAGACTTGATTCAGGTTTAACCATGCCACGTGGCTTGTAATTAATTAATCAGTAGGACACATTGATGGACAGTCTCTGTATGCCAGTATAGTACAGGAAGGTATGGAAATTTATTGCAAAAGGAAGACTCAAACAGTGATATACTAGCTACTCCAGTGGCATAGAAGGACACCATTTTGATTAGAACCTAGACAACCCCCATTTTATTAGCAGCTTGAGAGACTGATGAATTGGCAGGGAGTGATGGGCATGCCCCTTCCAAGGGATAGATGGCTATGTGGGGATTCCTAGTGAGCATCCTCAGTGGTGGCTGAGGATGTTATAGTGAGGAGGCATGGTCCAAATATGGAAAAAGGTGGTGGACATGGCTGAACAGCTAAGTAGATGGGGTGATATACCACACATCCCTATTGCATGTCCACCTGTTAGACATAACTAATGATGCTAAGCTGGGAAGGGAAGCAATGTATATGTCATTAAAGTAAATAACCCTGATATGATGGTGATAGCCAGACCCTTAGGATGACCTTTTGCTGGCCTCAGCTGTATAGGATTAAGTCTGGGAAAATTGAGAAACTCATACATCTAGCAATGTATGTGTGGCAATGTGCAGAAAGGGTGCATGATGGTACAAAAATCGGTGTGCCTGCAAATGTTAGTAGAAAGACTCATGTACATAATGCACACAGTTTTGAGACCTCTTCTCAGTAAGCACATGCCAAAGAAGCAAAAGAGATAACAGAAAAACATAAAAATTCAATAAGACAAAAGAAATTTGGAAAGATTTCCTGATAGACAATTTTCTATGAAAGTACACGGGTCACATATATGAATACCATGGGACTTTTCAAATATAATAATTTACATAAGTAGTCAAAGCACTTGAAGGGATTGTGGTCATTATCTCATGCTGAGCATGACATGAGGAATTTATTTTCAGAAGTGAGATAGACCTATGAAAATGGCTTCAAGGAGGGCTTGTCAAATACCAATAAGGCTTCAAAAAAGGAATGAAAGTACAGTGAGACTATTGAAAAATGAAAATTAATCAAGATGCAAGGTGAGCACAGAAATATTTTTACTGGTTGCAAGAGTGATTCTTATATGATCCATTGCTGAGCATTGTTATTGTCTTGAAAAACTATCATTTATTTCATTAAAGAGAAGTGCAAACCTGTGAGACCAGACTTGCACAAATTATTCCATCCCGCTGATATTTATAACCCTTATATAAAAGAGTATTCAGCATGCTGAGTGATGCTTCTATTTCCATCTGTCCATAGATAGAGTCACATACATCCTTTAAGTAATTGATTTCAAAAGCACTGTAGTTGACAACAGTCTTTTGATCCATGTTCAAAATGATTCCTTCTGTTTTATAGTTTACCTTTTTCTTTTAGTTATTTTATTAATTCCCTGCATACATATGTACATTCATATTTAATGCAGTTTATATTTATCAGTAAAAATGTGTTAAAAGTGCATGCTCTAATTTCAGCAAACATTGTTGTTTGTCTTCAAAGAAAACTAATGCACACAAACACCCACATCATGACATTCAAAGGTACACAGTTATACAAGTCTAATAAATACAGAGAAGTCCTGAGTCATGTATGCAAGGACAATTCTAACAAATCAAAAACTGAGAAGTATTGCAACATACCAGCAACGGCCTTTGATTATAGTTCTCAATAGTAATGCAACTGATAAGTTACTATACTGCTACATGTTGAGTATAGTTTTTAAGATTCTAACTTAAGGCTGTAGCTAAAAATCTGATAACATTTCTTACTTCTTCTCATTTTTTCACATAGATACTGGCTTACTGACAGGCAGATCACGCACGCGCACACACACACACACACACACACACACACACACACACACACACACACACGCGCGAGCACTAGTTCTTAGTATCAAACTGTGCTTAATTTTCCACACCTTTCACCTAATTATAACACACACACACAGACACACACACACACACACACACACACACACACACACACACACACATGTACTAGTTCTTAGTATCAAACTTTGTTTAATTTTCCACATCTTTCACCTAAAAATAACACACACACACACACACACACACACACACACACACACACACACACACACACACACACACACACACACACACACACACACACACACACACACGTGTGTGTGTGTACGTGCAGGAAATGGTGCTTTCAATAAAGTATGATAGCCATCTACTTCCCTCTATCACTGAGTTTTGCTGTCTGTTAAGCATGGCATTTAAATGTCTGAGTTGTCATGTTGTATAACCTAATGTGATGTATGTAGTGTACACCTGTAATTCCTGTATCTTTAATTGTAGTAGTTGTATGGTTTTACCACCATTGATTGTTTTCAGAAACAACTCAAAATGTATATCAACTTTTTCTAAGTCGTCTATGTTTGTTGATGGTAAGTTTTCGCAATATTTATTAGACAGTTTTTCTGTTTTGTTGTTCAGAAAAGATCTACCATAAGCCTTGGTAGACAAGTGTGCAATTGAATTTTGCTAGTGCAATGCTGGTACAAAATAGGAATCCAGTGTAATTATGCAGTTTTCTGCTCCGCAGTATGCATACGTTTGTAAACTGTGTGTGTGTGTGTGTGTGTGTGTGTGTGTGTGTGTGTGTGTGTGTGTGTGTGTGTGTGTGTGTATGTACTTGACCATGTAAACATCAGCACTGTGTAATTTAGTCATATTGATTAATGCCAATGTAACTAAGGGTTGATAATGATGATCCATGCATACTTATTTTTATAATGTGTGTGTGATACATAATAATCCAAGTATAGTATGTAAATGTAATAAGATGATAACTTGTACCCCTCAAAATTAAATAGATAAAAAAACAAATAAATACAAATATATATACCTACATACATGAAATCACAAAAGCTTGTAATTATGCTGATCTGCACATGATAACTCAGAATTAAAACACACGTGACAATACATGGTGAACAAGTTATTGTTAAGGATACTGACAGATGACATAGATCAGAAAGTAAGGTGGCAAAGTGAAGCAGGAATGAGAAAAAGAATGAACAAGAGACAACTACTTTATTCAGAAAGGTAGAAATGATTGTTGTGTGTCATTTCCTTAACTCCATTACTACTGATCATTTTCAGAAATCCTGTTAATTGTTGCATCTTTGAATTAAAAGGAAAATAAATGACATTGCCATTCGATGCCATATTTAAACCATGGGTTGGGAGGGTGGCTTCATGGCTAAGGTGTTTGCCTTACAAACACAAGGTGCAGAGCTTGAGTCTCACAAGGGATAATTGGCTATGCATAAAATGGATTGCAAGGGCAGCTAGCTTAGTACTAAACCATGAACCTATAATAAAACCTAATTTTTATATCAAGGAATTCCTTTTAAGCATGAAGTCACAACAATGCCAAAATGTATGGTTAGCTTTTGTACTTCTTAATTTAAAAATGCCAGAAAGCAATATTTTTAAATTGAATCCATAGAACATATTGTATTAAGTCAATTTCTAATGGCAGTTGTTATGACTTGAGTCTTCTTACAAATGTCAGTCCTGGGGATTGAATAAACTCTGTATAGGCTTAGGGCAGAGCTTACATGGTGTTTTCATGTTTGCACATGAGTAGCAGTGCTAATTGCATATGCATGCCGTGCATCACAATTACATGAATACAGGTGTGGTCACATGGACAACAACAGTGTTGCATGGACACAAACTTTTAAGAGTGCTAGCTGAGGCTCTAGAGGAGAGAAACTGTTCATTGTGATTTTATTGTTTTTCTGTGTCAGTAAAAGTTTTTTAACATCTTTCATCTTGGTTTTGAGAGGATTCCTGGCTTTCTGTGGGAGAAATCGAGTTTTCTCTATTGGTGTGGTTTAGTTGTTTGTTAGTAAAATACACAGTCATTCATGCTGGTGGATTCCTGTCTGTTTTATCCAGCTGAGTATGGCTGGTGTCATCCACAAACAGCTTTATGCTTAGTTGTGTATTCCCTTTAACATGTCATATTTATTGAAATGCATGCATTGTGAAAACACCTCCAAATACAGCCTTGGTCATGCATCACATGCCACACACTGGTACTGTTCACACAGTCATGCAGCTGTAGAAATGTCATGCAATTACATCAATTGCACAACATATGCCTATATGTGTTCCACAGGAAAGGTTTGTTTGAGTGGCTTGATTCCATAAAAGGACACATTACAAATCAGCTGTTTGCGACACATGCAAATATTTCCTGACACAAATGCTACTAGTCTCACAATGGTGCTGCTGACCACATCAATAATCCTTGGGATTAGCAACACAACTGCACACACAGTGGGTTCCAGAAGGTTCCAATTGAATCAAAACATGTGATATTTTTGTGTATATCACATCACAACATCTGGATGACACAAGACTAATGTGCCCTTGTAATCAGCATGAATTTATACTGATGCCGATCACAGAACATTTAATGATGGTAAGTAGACACATACACACCTGTGCATTACTGCAAGTGTCTCTGTAATGGTGGAATGAGAACTGTGTAGAATGTTAATCTGCCCCACTTCAACACAGCCAACAATATACAATAAATTTCATCATACCACGTCAATAGTTCTTAGGAGATATATTACTACAGCTGTTACAGAAGGCGGCAGTGGCCATCAATAAATTATGTAATATCCTCTTGTAGGGATACTGTACATCCACACCACAACATAGCACATTTCAATGACAGTAACATTAAAATGCCCAATGTTCATAGGGTGATATGATATTATCAAGCTAAAGGCCAACATCACATAAATCCTAGCCGTTATTACACCATTTAAAACAAACTCCATATATCTATATGATTTATTTATTTATTTTATTTACTTTACATTTGTTTACCAAGAAGGTCCAGCTGGGCATAGTCCATTTTCAGTGGAGGCCCAGGGAGAAAAGCTCCAAGTAATACATTGGCAAATTACACATATCCACAATCAGACAAGTATTTGTCATAATAAACGATGACATATACACAAATAGGCAATTCTGTCGAGTATTCAAGTGATACAACAAATTCAAAAGTATTAAATATACATTATATGAACTATACATTTACTTGTGATTGCAGTAGTAATGAAGCTCACAAGTGGTTTTTGCATTACAAACTTATATACAGAGAAGTCATTTCTTTATGCTGTCATGGAGGTGCAAGGTAGTTTAGAAATAGAGCATATTTAGTTATAGTCAGAAAGTGATGTTAGAGTTAAGGGTGTCGTTTATCTATGCGGAATGCAGGGGCAGAGCCAGGAGTTAGCAAGGTGATTTTTCAGGAATGTTTTGAATTGCTTTGATGAGGTAATGAAGGCAAGAGAAGTTGCTAGGGTGTTCCATAGTTTGGAAGTATAGTTGGAGAAAAGGACTTCTCCAGCTGAGTTTTTTGCTCTGGTCACCTGTAGTAGGTATTTATTGTCAGAGCGGAGGGATCAAGGAGCAGAGTATGGCTGAATTAGCTGTCTGAGGGGTGGCGTTTTGTTTGGGTGGTGTAGAATATGGTGGGCTAGGCTTAACTGGTTAAAGTGTAGGAGTTGTGGAAGTTCAAGCCAATCGCGCTGTTTTAGGGACTGACAGTGATGTGACCTGTAAGGTGATTTTAGTGGCAAATTTGGATATTTTGTTATAGCAGGCTTCTAGTTTGTTAAGGTCAGATTTACATAGGTTGATAAGGATAGGGGATGGGTATAGAAGTGTAGATAGCAGGTGGGCTCTGGCCACTGTGATTCTTGTAATGGTTGTAAGAAACTGGGCATATCTGTACAGGAGGCCTAGCTTCTTATGGAGTTTTTTTGATGGTTTGATCTATATGGAGGTCAAATTAATGTTGATTGTTATCAATTGCTATCCCAAGTAGTTTGGTATGTGTAGTAGGAATTAAGATGGTGTTGTTTTTAGAGTAAATGTTGAAGGTTTGGGGGGTTGCAGTCCTAGTGGGTGAGAAGATTAGGAGGTTAGTTTTATTGGGATTTAGTATCAGGTGGGAGTTGGTTAGCCAGTTTTCCACTGATAGGAAAGCATCTTGGGTGAGGATTTGGAGAACTATGAGGGATGGGGCTGCACAGATCAAGGTTGAGTCATCTGCATATTGAATTATGCTGGCATTTGGGGTAGCGGTGTGTAGTTGGTTGGTAAAGAGTGAGAATAGGAATGGTCCAAGGATGGAACCCTGTGGGACCCTGATTGTGATTGGGAGGGTGTGAGAGAGGGTTTGTTGCCAACGAATGGCTTGTTGCCTATCTACTAGGTAGCTGTGGAACCAATTAAGGGTTGTGATATTAATGTTTAGGGAGGAGAGAACATTTATGACTTGGTGGTGGTTGACCATGTCAAAGGCTTTTGACAGGTCAAGGAATAAGGCTGATACAAATTGGGAGTTGTTTCTAAGTTGGTTAACTGTTGGTAAAGGTCAGCAGGGCAGTTGTACTATGGGCAGGACGAAAGCCATGCTGGGTACTAGATAGTAGTTTATGTAAGGTGAGGTAGTTCATGAGCTGTGTGTGTACTATTCTTTCTAGGATCTTGGATGGGGGAAGGAATGGCAATGGGGCAGTAGTTAGTAAGCTCATGTGAGGTACCGCCTTTGTGGAGGGGTATTATGTGCAATATTTTCCAGATGGATGGTACATGTGCTTCTACTAATAGGTTCATAGGTTCATAGGTAGATACTAGGCTATCTGCCCTAGGGCATTTATAAACCGAGCCAGAGTGTATTTGGCTTCTGCCTCCCTATTAGATTAGCCTACTGTACCTCTGTAAAGTAGGTCACAGAAGGTACCCTTTTAAGATTAGTTTACTGTGTCTCTGTCTAGCAGGGACACGGAAGAGATCCCAGGGGTGAATTTACGATTTCCCATCCACGCGTCCAAATTTCGCTTGAATAGGGTCAGCGAGGGTCTATGTCTAACATGAATTGGGATTCTATTCCAGAGTGAGGGAAGCCTCTGGGAAATGAATCTGTCCCTCCAGCATGTCATATTTATTTTTGTGCTGTGATTTAGGTCCCTGAAGCATGTAGCTCTAAGGGACTTGGATTTTTTGAGGTGGAGCATGTGCATTAATTCTAGGTTTGACATGGCTTTGTACATCAGGCATAGATTGCTCCTGAGTAGGTGGTAAGCAACTGAGTAGAGTTGGAGTTTCTTTAGTCGAGCTGCATAGAACATCTGTTTGTAGCCCATGATCCTCTTGGTGAGGTACTTTTGGGGTCTCTCCAGTTGCTGCAGGTGTCGGGTAAGGTACATCCCAAAAGGGGCATTGTATTCAATTATGGGCCTGATGAGTGATGAGTAGAGGGGCACAATGACCTCTCTTGATCTAGATGCGAACCCTTTCGTGATAAGGTGGGCTATATAGAAGGTCTTTCCAACCACTTTGGCAACGTGATTATCAAAGGAGAGATTACTATCTACGTTGGTCCCCAAATATCTAATTACTTCTTCCATACTTAATGGATTACCACCTATGTGGCAATTTGTGGGCACCTTGTTTTTCCCAAAGGGGATGACTATGCACTTTTTAGCATTTAGCTTGAGGCTGTGGCTCTGGCACCAAGCATCCGTCTCTCTGAGACCCTTTTGGAGGATGCTTGTGTCAGCTGGAGATTTGATTATGGCCCCCAGTTTGCAGTCATCTGCGACCTTTGTCAGCCATAACCCCCTGTGTTAGCCTGAACCTCAGAGAAGTATATACCGAACAAGAGAGGCCCCAGAACTGAGCCCTGTGGGACGCCACTTGTAACTGGTTTGGATTCGGACATGGCACCTGTGATTCTGACCATGTTGGTTCTATCTCTGAGCCAGTTTGCAACCCATCTTGTGATATAGGGGTTGATATTTAAGCTGGTAAGCTTATTTATGATGCACGAGTGGGGTATTGTGTCAAAGGCTTTTGCGAGGTCCAGGTAGGCTGTGTGGACTACCTTGCCCTCATCTATGGCTTTGGTAACTGTTTCAAAGAAATCAACTAAGTTTAAGAGGCAAGATCTGCCCTTAACAAAGCCAAATTGGGTAGGGTCCAGTGTCTGGAGGCTCCCATAGTCATTGTTTATGAGTTCCATGATAATACGCTCCATAGCTTTACAGACCAGACTAATCAGGCTTATGGGGTGATAGTTACCGGGGTCCGTTGTGGCACCACCTTTGTGGAGTGGGACCACTGTAGCTGTACGCCATTCTTTGGGTACATATCCTGTAGTAAGGCTAAGTTTGAACAGTGACTTAATGTGAGGGTTCAGTTCTTCTTGGAGCTCATGTAAGACACAGCCTGGGACACCGTCTGGTCCCATAGATGCTGTGTTTTTTGCTTTTGAGAGGGCAGCTTTCACCTGCGCATCTGTGATGTCAGGGAGGTTACATTCAGTTGCGATAGGCATTTGCTCCTTTGGAGGGGAAGGGAGGGAGAAGTTTGCACTGAATCTGTCTGCCAGGATGTTGGCTATGTCTTTAGGTTCGGTATATTTTGTACCATTATGCAACAATTCAGAGCATATCTGGGAGTTTCCACCCATGTTCCTGACATAACTAAAGAAGGCCTTGTGATTATCTTTAGTGTCTAGGGCAATTTTTCTTTCGAAGCTGGCCTTTGACGATTTTATGAGGGATCAAAGTTTCTTGCTAATACTGATCAGAGATGCCTTCCTTTTTGAGATTTTGCTCTGTCATGTAGTAGCTTCCTCCTTCTGTTGTATAGCTTATTTATGGCTGGGGTCCACCAGACCGGTCTCCTGTTTTTGGAGGAGTGAGTCATGGTTTTATTTGGGATAGCATGATTCATGCATTCTGCAGGTGCTCATAGAATGCATTTGTAAAGGATTCTGTGGATTGGGCTGTATTATCCTCTGGCCCAGGAGCTTTGAAGGATTGCACCTCAGTCTTGAGAAGTGCAAAGTTGGCTTTTGATAAATTCTTTACAGTGATTTCCTTGGCTGGGGGTGGGGACAGGATATGGATGTCCAGGGAAATTTGTTTATGATCTGATCTTACCAATTAGGGGTTTACTCTGGTGTGGAACATAGAGTCCCCATGTTGGTGATGACCAGGTCCAATATTTGTTCCCTCTTGTGGGAGTGGTGACCAGTTGTTCCATTGTGTTAGAGTTTATAAATTCAAGGAACCATTGGGCAAGGGTGTTTGGGCTTGAGTAGTTTTCCCAGTCAATGCTTGGGTAGTTGAAGTCACTCAATAACATAGAGTATGGAGAGACCTTCATATTCTCCAGTGTTCTCAGGAATGCCAAGTGGGGTTCCTGTAATAGGGATGGTGTTCTGTAGCAGGCTACAAACTGAAAGGCAGTTTTGCCCACTGTAATTTACACATGGATGCTTTCTGATGCTTCGTGCAGTGCCACTAACCTGGAGGTGTAGGTATCTTTGATGAATATAGATACCCCCCCTCTTTTTGTGCTTTGGTCCGAGTTTTGGGGCTGAAACGCATGGTATGAGTTATAATCTGGTAGTGCTGGGGTGCTCTCAGGAGCCTTGAACCAGGTTTCTGTTACTGCACAGACATTGATTTTCTCCATACTGAGGAGAGCCTCGAGTGCGTGCATCTTGAGGTTTAGACTTCTGGCATTGAGTAGCATTACCTTTAGTTTTTTTATCCTTGGGTTGTCTATGGAGGTGGGTTTGTCCTTTGAGCCTTGCCTAAAAAAGGCACTATGGGGGTGGAAAGAGCCTTGGCCAGTATACGAAAGCCTAAGGGTGACAGGTGCAAGCTGTCCCTAGCGAAGCAACATGGCTTGTCGAGCATGTCATCCCAGGCTGACAGACACTGGATCCCCTTTGAATGACACCAATACTTAGTTACTTGGGTTAGTGCTGGGATCAGGTTTAATGAATGAGTTGACTGTACTAAACTGAAGTGACCACTGAATGCACAGATAATGTTGTAATCAATTTCAGAGCAGAATAGGTTTGGTTGAGAGAGTTTTCCTGCGTTGAGGTACTGGGAGAAAGTGGTCTAAATTGTTTAGGGGATTTAGAATGGGTTTGCTAGTGGGAAATGAAGTTATTTTCTTATCTGTGTTAACACATGATGTGTCAGTATATAAGTTGGTGATCACTTAGAGTTATCAGCTAATACTTAAGAATGAGTTATGTTAGTAGGGTGGATTGCAGGGATCCAATCAAGGATAAACAACATATTTCTTTCTTTACTGTGTCTAGTTGAGAGGAATATGAGGTGGAGAAGTTTAAAAGGATAATACTAGTGTATATATGGTGTTGGGAAGGAGCTGGTCAGTTTATGCTAGAATTATTGTTTCAATGTTATATTTTTAGTTGACCATAAATGCCTGTCTTTTTAATCCAGGTATTTTCCTACTATTTAAATATATATAAACAACCATTATACATATTTATTTTGCACTGTTTATTTGCACGATGGATACCAGGATTTCTGCATTAAGAAAATAGGTAGCTGGTTTAGTGGACACTGAGAGTTGAATATTGTTACTGAAGAATATGGCTATACCTCCTCACCTTTTAGTGGGTGTTAAGGTACAAAATGACTTTCACATGAGACAGGTCAGCAGGGAATAACAATCTCCTTTATTGCACAGAAAGACATGTACATGGGAAACTAAGCAATCAAGATCCTATCTTCTCAAGCTGCAAAAATCAACATTTTTCATATCTTTTTTTTCATTAAAAGCAACATTATTGTGACAATCATAGAACAGCTACTGACCAATTAGACATTAATACTACAGCACTAATTTTGTTAACTAAGGTCTCCTGACTGCCTGGTTATAACATTGTTCATAGGTTCATAGGTTCATAGGTTGGTACTAGGCTATCAGCCCTAGGGCCTATACAAGCCTAGCCATAACAATTCCCTGGCTATTTCTTCCCACATTATTTACTTTCCTGGACCCCTGTCTAGCAGGGCAACTGATGTGATCCCTGGGGTGAATTTCCTTTCTCCCATCCAATCGTCAATGTTCCTCTTGAAGAGGTCCAAAGAGGCACTCTGCTTGACATGTATGGGCAATCTATTCCAGAGTCTGGGGAGTCTCTGGGTCAGGAACCTATCCCTCCAGCATGTTTTGTTTATTGTGATGACAAGGTTTAGATCCCTGGAGCGTGTATCTCTGAGGGATTGGGATTTCTTTAAGTGTAGCATGTCCAACAGCTCTGGGTTTGACATGGCCTTGTATGTTAAGCAGAGATCGCCTCTGAGTAGACGATATGCAACAGAGTATAGCTGGAGTTTTTTAAGGCGGTCAGCGTAGGGCATCTGCTTTAGGCCTGTGATTCTTTTAGTGAGGTATTTCTGAGGCCTTTCCAGTTGTTGCAGATGTCTTGAGAGGTACATACCAAATGGGGCGTTGTATTCTATAATGGATCTAATGAGGGATGAGTACAGTGGGACAATGACCTCCTTTTTCTGGATGAAAAGCCCTTCATGATGAGGTGTGCCACATAGAAGGATTTCCTGACTGTTGTGGCGATGTGGTTATCGAAGGTGAGACCACTGTCCACCTGTGTCCCTAAGTCTCTTATCACACTTTCTGTGTTTAGTGTACTGCCACCTATATGGTAATTCATGGATACATGTTTTTTCCAAAGGGATAACAATACATTTCTTGGCATTGAGCTTGAGCCCATGGCTCTGGCACCAAGCATCTGTTTCTGTAAGGCCCTTTTGTAGAGTATCCACATCATTTGGGATTCAATAATGGCTCCCAGTTTGCAGTCATCTGCAAACTTTGTTAGTCAGAGTCCCTTAGTGTTGACCTGTACTTCAGAGAAGTAGATGCCAAACAAGAGCGGCCCCAGGACTGAACCCTGAGGTACTCCACTTGTCACTTGTCTGGAGCTGGATTTGGAGTCGGCTACTTTTACAGTGTGGGTTCTATCAGTAAGCCATTTAGCAACCCATTGGGTGACATAGGGATTAATGCCCAACTTAGTAAGTTTATCTATGATTCCAGAGTGGGGGATGGTATCAAAGGCCTTGGCAAGGTCTAGATAGGCTGTGTGGACCACCTTACCCTTGTCCATGGCTCTGGAGACTGATTCAAAGAAGTCAATCAGGTTCAGGAGACAAGATCGGCCCTTCACAAACCCAAACTGGGTGGGGTCCAGTGTTTGAAGGTTGCCAATGTCTTTGTTTATAAGTTCCATGATAATACGCTCCATGGCCTTGTAGAGACGTGTTCCAAATTACATGATAGAACTTTCTGCTCAGAACAAATCTTAAACTTTTCTAATCCTGCCAGCACTTGCTACTATTAGACAGGAAGCAACCCAACAGATACATACTGAAGGACATGCAAGACATCATTCTACTGTGAAAGCATATTAGAAATGAAATGCACGCACTGACATTTCCCTTCTCTGTATTTCTCACCCTTCACACTGGGCAATCTAGATAAATAATGCAGTAGGCAAGGGAAAGTAGTACATTAACAGAGATGGCTGGTTTTAGCCATGTTTTACTGAAATTACTTTTGATCCATGAATGAAGAAATGTAATTTTGTGTGTCATATTTCAGATATTAGGTTAAATATTCTTAACAAGGATCTATTTTTCAAAGTGTTATTTGGCACGCAGTTTGAGTATATAGAGTTGGAAATATACATGGCAGATGATCCTGGATTGAGATGACTGTACTGCAGATGGAAATATACATGGTGAATAGTCCTGGTTTGAGATGGCTGTACCACAGATGGAAATATACATGGTGGATGGTCCTGGTTTGAGATGACTGTACCACAGATGGAAATAAACATGGTGGATGGTCCTGGTTTGAGATGACTGTACCACAGATGGAAATATACATGGTGGATGGTCCTGGTTTGAGATGACTGTACTGCAGATGGAAATATACATGGTGGATGGTCCTGGTTTGAGATGACTGTACCACAGATGGAAATATACATGGTGAATAGTCCTGGTTTGAGATGACTGTACTGCAGATGGAAATATAGATGGTGGATGGTCCTGGTTTGAGATGACTGTACCGCAGAGCAGAAGTTGTAGTCAGAAGTTGAATGGGGGGAAGGGAAGAGGTAAGGAGTGATAAGAAGTTGTGGAAGGGTTAGACCAGTGGTGAAGTCGTGTTAGCATGGTGTGATGGATGTGGGATTGTAGGTGAGGGAGGTTTATCAGATATTACTGTGCAAGTAATAGAGTAGTGATGGGTGGTGCACAGGTGACCATGTATAGAAGCAGAGCTCTTGTGAGTAGTTTCTGTGTCCCCAGGAGCTCTTACCAATATTTCTATGTTTAAAGTACATAGAAAGTTTCTTAAAGTTGACTCTCCACTTTTTTGTCCAGTAGTAACATTGTTTACTTTCTTTAAAATTGCTGTTTTGAAATGGAAGTGGGGAGCTGCAAATACATGACTCAAGATGGTGACACTACAATCTTCCATGCCAAAGCTTGTGGGTGATATCTGCCAGACACTGTCTAGCCTCTCCAGTTTGGTTTAAGCTGTTCTCCAAGACACTGCTCACATAGAATCCAATACAAAGCAGGGTGATCAGTGGCAGAGTTTAAGAAATGCAATTTTGGCTCATGTGCAAGAACTGGGGCAGCAATGAGAACTGACCTTCATGCATGCCTCCTAGATTTCCTAGCTGCAGTTCAGGGTGTATTACTTGGAAGTGAAGATCAATGATCTTGACAATAGGAGTTAGTGGAATAAAGTATTGATTATAGGTATTCATGAGGGCAAAGGAGGTAATAGCCCAGTGGAACTTATCAAAAGAGGAGCTGCCCAAAGCTATGAACCTTCCCCACCTGCCTGTTATAGAGTGAGCACATAGGTTGGCTTCTAGGGTGTAGCTGCATAGCATCCCTAGACATTTTATAGTAAGGTTCTTGGACTTTAATAACGGAAACTATTCTCAGAAAAGGGAAGGATGTGGGGAAGGCATAATCACAGGTATAGAGGTTTATCTCACAGCTGACTATAGTAATGCTTTATTCAACAAAAGGAAGGCTATGGTTCCCTTCTTAAGAAAGTTTAAAGAGCTTGGAGATCAATGCCAGTGAATAGTCCTCAGGCTTCTTGTGAAACTCCAGAGCAACTTTATTGACACTTTGTTGATGCAGGGATCTGTTTGAGCTTCTTGGAGGAATTTTGGTGAGATGGACACTGCTCTGGTTATTAGAGATAAAAGTAGAGTGGGAAAGGGCAAACCTTTCTCACTAGGTAAGCTTATAGTGGAGAAAAAGATGTGAGCCACTCCTCATGGAAAAGCAGTAGACCAGTCTTCTTCATCATTATGTTGATAGCCTGGAAATGTTTCAGCTGCAACAGCACCAATAAACAATTGGGTTGTGGGATTAATCTGTGTTGACTCCTGATGATGAGGGTGTCCAGTTTGTAACACCAAACCCTACACCAGAAGACCTAAGGAGTCTTTTGAGACAGATATTATTGAATCATTCTTCTACGGGAAATAGCATAATGGTGGGGCACTGTGACTGTTTGGTTACCAAGGGAGGTTTTTTGCCTTTCTGTTCTGTTATTCATGGATGGCATTTTTCCTTTAACTGTGTTAGCATTCAGGAAAATCATTACTGATTCATCTAAGACCATCAGGGTGAAGCAAATGTGTGTTCCAAGTGGCTATTTTTTTTTAGGTTTTGGAAGTGTCTACATGCATCGTATTACTAGTAATGCAGGGTCCCACATTCAATCAAACAGCAAAAGCCATTAAAGTTATACCCAAGAATGTTGGGGGGGGGGGGGTTATCCATAAGGCAAAGTTAACAGCATATTTCACTTTCCCTAAAAAGAATCCTTAAATTAGTTTGCTTCTGGAAATAGAAGTTAATCATACTGTGGTTAGAAAGATATTCAAAAAATGGAAAGGATGGTTTTAAGCTAGTTGTACCTAGGCAGCAAAGAGAGAAATTATTACATTAATTCATCAATGTGTGAACCAGATACTATTAAACAAATATAAGAATGCTCAGAGTAATAGGGTAATGCTATAAGTGGGCACAGATATGGTCCTGGATACCATTGCTAACTTTTATGGCTCTAATGTAGACTCTTTAGAGACTTTTAGGCAGTTCTGCAAGGCATTAGATCAAGTGCATAATGCAGCGTTACTATGACTTTTTTTGGGGGGTGGGGGGTGATTTCAATGTAGCGATCAATCCAAATATGGATGGACTTACTGTAGATAGAATAAGATTGCCTCACCTGACACAAGCTGTAAATCACGCTATTAAGATCTTTGCATTAGTTGATATGTGTAGAGTTATGCATCCATGGAAAAAAGTATTATATTCTTGGCCCTTGAGATAGGGTGTACAGAGGATCCTTACATTTAAGCATCATACCACTTCCTTCTCACGTCATAATTTGGTGGCTTTAGAAGACCTGGGACTGTGGGATCCCACACATTGTAGGACATGATGAATGGACTTTCTTTTACTAAATGGCCAAGAGGAGAAAATCTTGAGCGCCAGTTTTGGAATTATATTAACAACTGTAGCCACCCCTGTTAGGCAGAGGTCATTACTGGGAAAATTTTAAATTACAAATTAGAGCTGTCACTCAACAGCATTATAAGGAAAGGAGAGGAAGATGTTTTAAGAAAAAAATGAACTAACTCGTCAAGTGAAAGTAAGGAAGAAGCTTCCAAGCAAGGCAACTGTTCGGATTAGAACTTAAGATGGGAAATTGCTCAGATTAAAAAGGAGATTAAGGCACTTCAGATGGCAGTAATAGAGGAAAGATAGGACAATTGAAAAAGTCAGTCCTTGGCTAAAGACATAATATCCCCAACATTTCTATTACATATAGTTAAAGAAAGGAAACAGACTGTTGCATTTCAGCCGTTAAGGATCTTAGTCATGCTCCACAGCAGAATGTACACATCAATAACAATCTTACGGCCAAGCAGTATAAATTGCTTTATAGCTCAGGTAATGAAAGTAACAAAGAACAGAGGCATGTCTTTATAAATATGGCATCTCTCCCTCATATTTCTTTCTCAATGCATCCATAACAAAAGAGGAAGTCTGTAGGACACTCAAACTCCTCCTGAAAGGGAAGGCTTCAGGGCAAGATTAAATCCTGGAGGACTTCTATACATCTGACTTGAATTTAGTAGATAAAGAATTGCTAGATCTCTATCACTATGCAGAACACACTTGGTCATTTCTCTCCTTGTCTGGAATTGCTTTCTTCCTAAACCAGGTGAAGACCTAAAATTTGCACTGGGATATAGTCCGATATCAATGTTGCAGTCTAAAAAGAAACTTTATGCAAATATTCTAACCTGTAGACAGGCAATAAATTCTATCCAAGTTTTGTTTACCCATCACAGCCAGGTTTTGTTAAGGGTCAACTAGGATGTCCTGTTCTTGTTCATCTGTGGATCAACATAACACAAGTTTGTAAAGCTGTAAAGCCCAGAGCATTCTGATGGCAGAGTTTTATTTCTGCACCTTAGGAATGCCTTTTATTTCCTAAAATGGGCTTGCCTGTGGGATGTTCTTTGAGCATACAGGATTCACAGTGATTCCCTAGATAAATGTAAACTTCTATATAATAACCCCGTGGCAATAGTATAATAAAGAGGGATCACATCATCATTGTTTGGTCCACAGAGGGGAATGTCGCAGGAGAAGCCCTCTCTATTGCTTGTTGTACTTGCTATTAAAGAAGTAGCTGTATAAATTTGCCAGCATCATCTAGGCATAGGCATAACAGTAAATAAATCCTAATAATTACTCATTCTAGAATCTTAAGGAAGAAGCTTATTGGGGCCAATAAATTTAGGGTGCTTAAAGATACCCAACTTATGGTGCCACACTTGGGCCACCACTATTGCTCGAGCTTAGACAGTCAGAATGCTCCATATGCTTATTTAGAAGCCAATAGAAATGTAGGTGGTAACAAATCCATATGTGCACAAGATGAAAAAAAAAAACAAGGTATGGAACCCAGGATCAGTGACTCTGCTGATCTGATGGATATGTTTAGCCATGGTAAGATCTCTTCTTTGTACTCATGGGATAGAATGTTGGACAAATCCTCATATCTAAAGACAATGACACTATACAATGTTTGAACAGATTAAGTAAACAATTTTCTATTGGATTGACTTATGTTAGGTGTCATCAAGCATTATTTTTGTTTCAGGAATGTAAGGATAGAACAGGGGCCAAGATTTGTAAGATATGGTAGTATCTGCAGCTTAAATTACTCCATCACTCCACGACAATGAAAATTCCTTTCCAAATGGGAACAAGCCCTCTGGCACCCCAGGTCTGTGACTTGGTTAGTACTTGAAACTTACAAAGGGGTATGCTTGTGGTTATTTATCATTACCTTATGGAAAATAACATATTGGGAAGATCCACTCAAACTTAAGTGGTCTGTGATATTAAATATTACAATAACCCCAAGTCAGTGGGACAAAATAAAGGAATCATAGCATGCTTTTTCTTACAAGCTTTTATATGGCTTAACTTGTGGAGGGGGGCATCCTCAGATAGCTCAAATTAGAGGGGTGCTTATAGAGAAGCAGACTATATGTATATGATATGGGGCTGCCCAAAAGCAAATGATATGGGAGTTGTTTCAGGATGCTGCTTCTTGGGCCTTAGGGGTCTATTTACTGCTAATAACTGAACATAGTTTTTGGTTTCTGAGGTTAGAATTGTCTAGTATTCAAAATACATATCTCAGAATGGTTGTCCTTACAACTGCAGTCATTATTTTTAGACAGAGGAAATATGACGTTGACAGTATCTTAATGGACTTTGCTTACTATGAACGAAGGCACAAGTACAACAGTGATTATTTACTTAAATAACTTTCTGGAATACTGGTCTATGTTTTATTAAAGCAACAACCAATGACGTGGTGTGGTATATTGAAGATTTACCCACAGATGGTGTGCTTTAATCACGAGGGCGAAGCCCGAGTGATTAAACAAAGGCAGCTGTGGGTAAATATTCAATATACCACAATCACGGAGTCGGTTATTGCTATTATGCAATGACATTATTTAATAAAAAAATACTTACTTTTCCTAAATAATGTCTTTGTATAACAGCAGATTACTGTTCTTCTGCCAGTTGTGGTATACTGCTTCTTCATTTTGATGTACTGCACATGTGTATGGGACTTGCGTTCCCATGCATACCCAGTACATCAATGCTTTGAAATGGAAGCAACAAAAAAGAAAGTCTCCATTGCGCCATTTTCTCTCTTTTTTTAATTGTAAAAAAAAAAAAAAAAAAAAATGGTTTTGAGACAATTTATACCAAGGGAAAAAAGTCCAGGCTACCAGACCTTTTTCCATTGATATATTGTAGGATTTACAATGGGCATGCTGGTTGGGCTGGGCCGATCAGCATGCACGTTTTTGAATAGTAATAGGGAGTCATTGTATAATCTGTATTAATCAATATAGTGGCTGTTACCTTTCTCATTACCCTTGCAATTTTAACTGACTTTTAGGGAGTTAAAATAATAATCAGTTAAGTGTTTGTTCAGTTATTATATTAGAAGTTTGTTATTCTGTGATATGGTTGTATTTTATAAAGGTAATACTGACTGGTGTACTGGAAACTCAGTGTTTTCTTTAGATTATAATAGCATGACAGATTAATTTACTATTTACTTAGTGAATTATTTTATTTCCTTGGACTCTGAGCTTTTGTTTGCCTCTCTGCTTTTTATTTGTGATCTGGCATTTAAGAGACAAAAGCATGGCTTACTGTACTTATGGTATTGTTTTGGCTTTGTGCATTGGTCTCACTGCTTCTGAGTTTACAGCATTGTATATGCCAATGAATAAAGTTTATTTCTTGTAAAAATAAAAGTATTAGAGTAGTGATCCAAGAGGAGTGGAAAGAGTTATTTATGCTGATGGATTATAATGGGATATAACTGCAATGGAGATTAAGGTAGTCTGAAAAAGTATTTTTTCTTAAATTAACAATGCCTGGTTGCTATGAGTGAGAGGAAAGTGACTATAATTACGTGTTGAAAGGCCAGGAGCAGGGCTATATATGGCAGTAGACATTAGGATGCAATCCTATTTGATAATCCCTCGGATTCAGCAAACCTCCGTGCAGGACTAGCGTAGTCCTGCATGGAGGGGACCATGTAGAAGCAAGATGGCAGCGCCATACATAGTAATGAAGGCATGGTGCCTGAGCTCCTAATCCTACATGGTGCGTGTACAAGTGCAGGGGGCATGTCTGAGAACAGAGCTCTCAGAATATACATGCCACTGTAATGAAGAACTGCAGAAAGGTAGTAAGCAATGATGAAGACTGGCCATAGATGTACGCATACCCACAGCAACATCCCCCCCACATGTATAAGAGCAATAGTGTATAAAAAAAATAAAAAAAGATATTCACTGTTAATGAAATGGATGAAGTTCAACTGTAGGTGCGTGGGTTTGTCCATCGCTTAGCTATGGTTAATGTAGCTTAAATAGCAAAAAGAAGATAAAAAGCAAGATATATGAAAATGAAGCAGTACAGCAATACTGTAGTGCACAGAGTGTTCGCCTCACGAGCAGCCAATCCTGGTTTGAGTACAACCACAGTACATTCCATTGCAAATCACTATTATGATCAATATATTTAGTTGTATAACCTAATAAATAACATATAATTGTGAACTGGAGTAGTAAGCTGTGTAATGAATGATAACCCCATACATTTGCCAAATTCTCCACCTCCCCAAGAGCCATTAGACTATTACTGTCTAAAATATAGCAGTAGTAAGGATAAATAAGCACTAAAAAGCAGGTGTATGTCTGTTTGCAGGATGGTAAGCAGTGCCTACATAGAGTAAGCGGATGTCACCGGAAGTTAGCAGTGCTTACCATCACACAGACCCGCTGACAACTACATAAAAGTGCTTCAATCACTCTGTATCCAATGGGCCTTGTTCTGCCCATCAACAAAATAAACAGCCTCTGCAAGGCTCGACCCCACGAGTGTGCACACCATAGCCAATGTGATGTACCTCTAAGCCACCGCAGATGTGCATAATCTTGATGTTTCCACAAACATAGCATCCAGCAATACCATTCAACATTACAGGAAATGTACCTATACATGTTGATGTATGTATGTGTGTGTATATGTCTATAATTAAATAGATATATACCTCTCCCTCTCTGTATTACATATGTATATATATATATATATATATATATATATATATATATATATATATATATATATATATATATATATATATATATATATATATATATATATATATATATATATATATATATATATATATATATATGTATATATATATATATACATATATATATATATATATATATATATATATATATATATATATACATACATATATCTATACGGGTCTACCTCAGATGGTCGACAAGCCATTTGATCGACTTTCATTTGGTCGACAATTTCATTTGTTCGACAGGAAGATTTGCCCCCCTCCCCAATGTTGTGCGACCCTGGAGTTGATATATATAGTTGGGGGGGGTGTGGAGAGTTGTGGGGGGTGTAGGGGGCAAAGCCCCCCACATAAAACTGATTGTCGACCAAATGAACTGTCGACCAAATGAAAGTCGATCATATGGCCTCTCGACCATGTGATAGGGATCCATATATACATACATATACATAAATAACCACATATAAATATATACATATGCATACATCCATACATCTATATATATCTATATATATATATATATATATATATATATATATATATATATATATATATATATATATATATATATATATATATATATATATATATATATATATATATATATATATATATACACACACACAGATATATATCTATAGATATGATACAGCACATAAGAATGACATATAGGACCACAGACACCGCCAATGGGGGTGAGGGGGCTCAATCAACATAGGTGTTACACATACCGATATGCCCCCAGCTAAACAGGTGAAACATACAAACAAACAAACAAAAAAGTAAACAAACCACTGCTTCCTCAACTACAGGCAGGATACTACCAGTAGGAGAAACAGTGTCGACCCGCTAAGTCTAAAGTAGAAACAAAGACAGGAACGTCCCTTGTGGGACAACCAAAAAATTGATGGGTATTTGGGTTCCTTTCTACTACCACAGTTACACATGGCAGAGAAAGTATGTTCTCAGACTTTATGGTTGGAAAAGCCTGATG
The DNA here is from genome assembly GCF_019279795.1 of Protopterus annectens. Lineage (NCBI taxonomy): Eukaryota > Metazoa > Chordata > Ceratodontiformes > Protopteridae > Protopterus > Protopterus annectens. The sequence continues at coordinate 200,689,424 of NC_056726.1, read as the reverse complement.
ATCCTTAGGTCGAGACAATGTACATGATGGGTCCCGAGAAGTGGAGAGTGGGCAGTGTGTAGTGGTGTGGTGAGACTCGACTTGCACCCAGAGAAAGGATGATTGCTGTGGTGGAGGAGCGGGAATGGCGGAGAGAACAATGGGTATGAAATTATGGGTTGAGGCATGCTGGTGTTGGATGGAGTGTTCCTAATTGGACCACCTCATGGATGTAAGCAATAGTGTAGTGGGTAGAGCCTTCGGCTAGTGAGCAGGCATTCCCTGTTCAAGTACCACTGCAGCACAGTCTATTTTACATGGCAAAGCACATTATAACCAATAGTTTTGTTGCAAAACTCACTAAATAACACATATGTATGAACTAGAGTACTGCAGGAAATGCACATGTGAAGTAGCAGTGTCATAATGAATAAGGCACTAGTAACCAGGTGTAAGCACAACTAAGCAGTAGTAAGCATATGTAAGCACTAGTACTCGTGTTATGTGTGTTTGCATGGGGGTAAGCACTGCCTACACAGATTAAGCAATGTAGAGGCTGAGTATAAGAAATTATAACTGGAAGTTAGCACTACTTAGCTCCATGCAAACCCGCACAAACCCGCATACAAGTGCTTTCAAGTGCCTTAATCAGTCTGTATCCAATGGCCCCTGTTCTTCCCAGCAACAAAATAAAACGCCTCTGCAATTCTCAAACCGAGGACCATGCACACCATACACAAAGTTTTTTACCACTAAGCCATGCACAATATGCATAAATCTGATGTTTTCAGAAACATAACATCCATACCTGTCATGCAACAGTACAGAGAATGTATACCAACATCTAGATGTATGTGTGTGTGTAAATATACTAATATGTAAACAGATACAACGTATCGATATATGTAGTTTTATATATATATATATATATATATATATATATATATATATATATATAGTCAGAAATATATACATATATATACATATATACAAACATATATACATGCACATGCTGGCATCTACACATATATATATGTTGACACCTATATGTCCACATATACACAACAAGTTACATATATACGCAGATATATATCTACATAGGTATATGCAGACATAGTTAGAAATATGTAAGCAAATATATAAACCTATATAGGTATATATGGGCATACATCCATAGATAGCAATTGTAGATTAACAGAAACACATATGTCGACATGCAGTGTTAATGGAGTTGGGAGGCCCCAAACAATATATGTCTTGTATGAATTGCCATACCCCCCCAGCCAAACACGTCTGCCCTGCAATACACTACCAAGTGTTGTAGATCCCATAACTAGGACCTGACATGACATGGGCACGATATGTTAACAGTACTACATCCCACCTGTATGATGTCAGGCTGGTATTAGTAACATAACATGCAGTACAGTCTGGCTCCCATGGGAAATGTAAAATGTGGAAGCTATCAACATCCCCAAGATACATATACACAGACACATATATGTAGATACAGATATACATATATATATATATATTTATATTTACATATGTATAGATATACATGTGACTACACATTTGCACGCAGAGATATGTACAGTAAGATACATATGTAGGAGGTGCACAAATTATGGAACAGCCACTATGCCTACAGTTCACACCTGAACAACAGGACACTGTATGGGCCACCCCAACAAATGACAATCATTGCCTAAAACATATACCCACAGAGGTCATAGGAAATAACATCACACACAGGTTTGCAGTAATGGAAAACCTTTATTTGTGTACTATTACAGTTTTATATACTATTGCTACTGTAATTGGGATTGTCTTCACAGACATGGTGTGTGGGGGGGGTCACATCTGCCTTCCACATGTTTGCCATTGGCTACAGACAGACATCCTAAGGACATCATAGTAAAGTACTGCTGCTTGCACGTACAGCTCTTGTTGATGCATCTGAGATATTGGCCAATATGTGTGGACATTCTGACACAGTCTGTACAGTCCAGAGGTATAAGCAGAACCCATAGTGCAAAACATGTGTACCATGCCTGACAACATGGATGTTAACAGCCATGTAGATGGGTATAACACATAACAACTGGTATACATATGCCACCATAGGGTATGCATTCATACACACCTTTCTGGCCTGGCACATAATACCTGCTGGTACAGGTGTGCCATGGCCACATACTACCCACTAGATATTGACATAAATCTGTATGGCATCCCATTGCTCTGTCTGACATACATAACTGTTAAGCGAGGCCCAGCAGCAGTGCATCTTGCAAGTATGTGCACATGACATCTCACTGGGTAAGTACACTAAGCTGCTAGGCATGTAACAATTCACTGTGCAGGCTACAGGCAGACTGGCTCACCACTGGCTTACATCTCCTATGGGGGAATGCACATGTGCCTGCATATATAGCAGGCTGTACAGGTATGTCACAGCACAGGATAAGATACACCTGTGTGAAAGCGCATAACCACAACCAATGAGAACAGAGCCATGGCTACATATGGCAAGCTAGCATACTATTACAGTATATGGGCTATCTGTTCAACACCATCCTCATATGTGCCACTCACACACTATCCCTACATATACTGGGCCACTACACGGTATGGTCTGATGGCTGACTGTGGTATGGGACATGTGTGTGCATGGCCCTACAAACATGTAAGCCAATACAGTAACATACAGTGGAGCAGCATGTAACATCAGATAGGACTGGACCTAGGACGATGATAACTACCACAGTCTGTACACAGGCCAAGGTACATATTAACAATACACACACTGTCAACATTCACCATAAGTACACAGACCTCAGTACTGTACAAACAACCACAGTATGTCCAGGTTATGTCATCAACTATACCCCCACTGTACATAACACGTGTGGCAGTCTGATATCTCACTGGCTTGTTATCAGATATGATGACACTAATTATGATGTACAGCACATATGCACCTCTGCATGCCTGACATATGTGCAAAGGTTGACAGAGTTGGGGCTGGAAGCACATGCACAGGGCCAATATTGACATCTTGCTGTGATAACCTCATACATTTACTGTTGTAACAGGGTTTGTTGCAACATATGTCCTATGAGGGATATGAAGTCAGTAACTGTCACAGCTTTCACCATCTACAGACTGCAATCCTCACAATACTTTCTGCAGTCCACAGATAGATGCTCCATGGGTAACACATGACCCCAAAGGCACAACTCACTGCCCAGACTGCAGATGACCCTGCAGATGGGGATTCCTCATAAACATAGAACTGGCATGGCAGGTATTGAGACATGTAGGACAGCCATATCCACAAACACACACACTGTTAAACCAGCATTACTACAAATGCCATATAGCAGCACTTACAGTCTGTAGTCAGGTGAGGCACATCCCCCTCCTGTGTGTTGGCATGCTTCCACAGTGTATGTTGTTAGAGGTAAATCCCCAATCCATCCGAGATACTGCTTGCCAAACAACAGATCTAGTTCCTGCTCACAGTGAATGAAAAGGGCCAACACCAACATGATGCTCCTAGATACTGGAGTGTGTTTCCATGCAATTGGCTATGTGAATGTTACCACAGCTGTTCCACATGCAATCCGCTAGGGGAGGGCTGCAATTCGTGCAGAGGCCATCAGCTGATCATGAGCATCACTTAAAATACACATGCTGCTGCCTAAGCAAAGCAGGTGTAGGTCTCCACATCCTGCAGAGAGGGAGTGGGAGAGTCAAACAGAGGCTAAGACAAGTCAGGCAGGGGTGGGAGAGTAAAACTTAAGCATGTCTGTGTCACACACCTACCAGCACAGGGTATCAAACCCCTGATGACTATGTAGTGCTATCACAGTTCATTGCAGTTATTGGAAGTACCACATGGGTTACCTGTTGTGGATTCCTCAGAAAATATATGTGATGGTGAGTAACATCTGCAACAGGGATATGGTAGCTATTTGGTAGGTGATGTACACATGCCTGTCCACATGAACAGGTGCACTGTCAACACAGCCACACTCTCACAGACACACACACACATTGACACACTTGGCAGGGCCAGGATTTCAACCCATCAGTAGTGGGATTGCCACAACACATCACTCTGCAGGTATCACATGCACCACACGGGTCATATAGAGGTTGTATGGGCAAAGGGTATAGGGAGGTATCTGACATCAGACAGCATGCGTCAGTATGCCACTGGGGTTTGTAGTCAGTGTGGATGTGATCTTATGCATAATGCAACACACACACAAACACACAGGGTGCCATGCTCTCTGTTGGCCACTGCAATCACTCCATAGGTTCTATCAGTCGCCAATATGCAATCTACTACACACATATTGGCTGTTACCTCGGCATGTGTGTGTGTGTGTGTGTGTGTGTGTGTGTGTGTGTGTGTGTGTGTGTGTGTGTGTGTATGTGACATGGAGTGAGAGTGTGCTCTGGGTAATACTGGGGTTGCTACCTGTGATTGCCTGGCCATGATGTCATGTGCATGGGTATGGGATTGCACCCCAGCTTCTCAGCTATTTCACATCTGGTATCCCTGGACAGTGGACATTGTGATATATGGCCACCATAAAAGGCATTTTCAAAACCCAATCCACATTGGGCCCAGGTGTCACACACATGGGCACACACACACCATGTCTGGGTGTTGAACCCCTACCTACCCAATTTAGTACACTACAGCAGTACGTAGTTATAGTACGCACCACAGAGATTACTGGATTATTCCTTCCCCAAAGGTGTATTCCACATTGGATGACATCAGCAGGTCTGCCAGCATAGGTCATTGGATATGTACTGAGTATGATTAGCCTAAAATGCATTGCTCCCCACACAGACAGTGGAACACACACAAAACATGCACAACCAAAACATGTGGGTACAGAACCCCTAACAGAGATCTATATTACACTACAGCAGTATGCAGTTACAGGACGGGCTATGGAGATTATTGGGCTGTAGTTTCCCAGAGGTGTATTTCTAGGTGGATGTCATCAGCAGCCTTGCCAAAGATGAGCATTTGAATTGTAGTGAGTGTGACTACCCTAAAAAGTATTGCTCTCAACACAGACAGTGTCAGACAGATGCACACATACTTGTCATGTCTTGGAGTAGAACAGCTATCTACCTAATTTATAACACTACAGCAGTATGCAGTTGCAGGACGTGCTACAGAGATTACTGGGCTACATTCTTCCCAGAGGTGTATGTCTAGGTGGATGACATCAGATACATTGCCAAAGTAGAGCATACAAACTGTATGGAGTGTGACTACCCTAAAAGCATTGCTTTCTATACAGACAAGGTCAGACGGACACACAAACACTTGCCATGTCTGGAAGTAGAACAGCCACCTACCTTATTTATCACACTACAGTATGCAGCGACAGACAGGCTATGGAGATTACTGGGCTACATTCTTCCCAGAGGTATATTTCTACGTGGATGACATCAGAAGCTTTGCCAAAGTAGAGCATACACATTGTATGGAGTGTGACTACCCTAAAAGCATTGCTCTTTACACAGACAGGTAAACACACAAATGCTTGCCTTGTCTGGGAGTAGAACAGCTACCTATCAAATTTAACACACCACAGCAGTACGCAGTTACAAGACAAGCTAAGGCAATTACTGGGCTCCTTTCTTCCCAGAGGTGTACGTCTAGGTGGATGACATTAGAAGCTTTGCCAAATTAGAGCATACATTGTATGGAGTGTGACTACCCTAAAAGCAGGTCTCTCTACACAGACAGGGTCAGAAAAACACACACACAAACACTTACCTTATCTGGGAGTAGAACAGATACCTTCCTAATTGATCACACTACAGCAGTACACAGTTATGGACATGCTACAGAGATTACTGGGCTGTATTCTTCCCAGAGGTGTATTTCTAGGTGGATGACATCAGAAGCTTTGCCAAAGTAGAGCATACACATAGTATGGAGTGTGACTACCCTACAAGTATTGCTTTCTATACAGACAGGGTCAGACAGACACACACACAAATACACTTGTCTTGTCTGGGAGTAAAACAGCGACCTACCTACTTTATCATACTACAGCAGTACACAGTTACAGGACGTGCTATGGAAATTACTAGGCTATATCATTCACAGAGGTGTATTTCTTGGTGGATGACATCAGCAGCTTTGCCAAGGTACTACATTTAAATTGTAGGTGGTGTGACTACCCTAAAAAGCATTGCTCTCTACACAGACAAACACACACAGTTGCCATGTTTGAGAACTGAATTCCTATCTAACTACTTTATCACACTACAGTAGTGTGCAGTTATGTGACGCACCACAGAGATTACTGAGATATCCTCACCTAAGGTCCATTTCACAGTAGATGACCTCAGCAGGCTTGTCATAGTGGGGTTATGGGGTGGGCAGTGTGTGTGCATGGGCCATAACCCATTCATCTCGGGGTTGACATGCCACATGTGGGCACAGCCTGGGTCATATTCCACAGGTCCGTGTATACAGCTGCTAGATGACTATTTCCTTGAACAGTCATGTTGCACAGCTGGCACGTGCACCACATACTCTGTAATACTGACAGATACTGGTGGCTAGTATCTGCAGTGTGTGACATCACACCCTCATGTGGTTGTGGGCCTTTGGCTGTGTGCTGGGTGGGAGATCCCTGTATGGCTCCTTGTCATAGTCACCCTCTTCCACACATCTATGTATGTCTATCTTTGGCTTATTATAGTGTGTTGTCCTTATATATATATATGCCTGTATTCCTATCCACTGTGTATGCAAAGCATGTGTGATGCATACTGAGGAGTGTCTGAACTAACATCTGCGGCAGCCAGATATGTCTGGTCCACTTGTGTTTGCAGACATGGCTTTTGTGAGCATGCCCAGTATGACCTTACAGTATGTTGTTGACTGACATTGCCTTCATTACTCTAAGTATCTGGGCATGCCCAGTATGGCCATCTGTACTGCATGTGTGGATCGGGTCCAGGTAGTTTGTACAGCATTGCTGACCTTTGTGTTGTACACCTACAGGTAGCATGCTGTCTCTGCAGGGTCTCCGTCGACCATTTGACATGGACTGTTACTACATTTCTGCATAGGATGGCGGGGCACACCTGACTATTTCTATGTTTCTGCACAAGATTGGGCAGGCACACCCGACTGTTACTATATTTCTACATGGGATGGGGGGGCACACCTGACTCTGTGTGTGTGTGTGTGTGTGTGTGTGTGTGTGTGTGTGTGTGTGTGTGTGTGTGTGTGTGTGTGTATGTGTGTGTATGTGCCTGACTATTTTTACGTTTCTACACAGGATTGAGGGGACACACCTGACTGTTACTGTTTTTCTACGTAGGATGGGGGGGCACACCTGACAATTTCTACGTTTCTACACAAGATTTGGCGGGCACACCTGACTGTTACTATATTTCTACATGGGATGGAGGGGCACACCTGACTATTTCTATGTTTCTACACAGGATTGGGGGGTAGACCTGACTGTGTGTGTGTGTGTGTGTGTGTGTGTGTGTGTGTGTGTGTGTGTGTGTGTGTGTGTGTGTGTGTGCGTGTGTGCATGTCTGCATGTGTGCGTGCGTGTGTGTGTGTGTGTGTGTGTGTGTGTGTGTGTGTGTGTGTGTGTGTGTGTGTGTGTGTGTGCCTGACTATTTTTACGTCTCTACACAGGATTGGGGGGCTCACCTGACTGTTACTATTTTCTACATAGGATGGGGGGGGGCTCACCTGACAATTTCTACGTTTCTACACAGGATTGGGGGGGGGCGCACCTAACTGTTATTATATTTCTACATAGGATGGGGGGCACAGCTGACTATTTCTACATTTCTACACATGATTGGGGAGGCACACCTGACTGTTACTATTTGTCTACGTAGGATGGGAGGAGCACACCTGATACTTACACACATTTGCTAGGACTGTACTGGAATGTTGGGTATTCCATTTCAGTCTGTAGTCCTATCATGCTGGCTAGAGGCATACCAGTGTACTACACATCTTAGCTTTTTACTTACCTATATATTAGTTACTGACTTCCTAGCCTTCAGAACTGACATCCCACTGCCTGACCTGCTGTAGTCTGTCTGTGTAGGCCTGGGGGAAGGGAGGTTACCTATAGGCCTCATTCAGAGACCATAGCACAGCCTTTGTTTGTGTTAGTCTACACCTGTCCTGCTAGCTGTAGCTGGCGTTGGGTATGTGACCCCCCCCCTGACTGGCATGTGTGAGTCACTTACCTTGTGGGTCTCCCAGTACTGAAGGTGGTGCTGCAGGGCTGTCTATGTCAGATGCACATAGTACACTCCCTACACATGGTTAGGAACAGGTAGTGTAATGTTTGGCATCCCTTTTACTGTATGCGAGAGTCAGAGAGAGGTGTTATTCCCTGGGTCCCTCATGTGTCAGTGTACGTGCTATGCATTGCCTCTTTGACAAGGCCAGGGCATACTGGGTAGGCATCCTTCTGCCTACTGAGGCAGGCTCAGGTTGTTCCTTCTCTGAGTCACTGTGCCTGTGCAGGCCTTGGCACTGGTGGGGGCTGTGTGGCCCTGCCTCATGCTGTTCCTGCTGCAGCTGTTTCCACAAGATCATATTGTGTAGCATTGCACATACAAGGAGAATGTGGGTACATGTAGCTGGTGAGTACTGCAAGGCTCCACCAGATGTGTCCAGGCACCGGAACCGTGACTTGAGCATTCCAAACACACGCTGTATAATGATTCTTAATCATGTGTGCGCCTTATTATGGAGTTCTTGTTCGGGTGTGTGTGCATTTCTGATGGGTGTCATCAGCCACAGCTACAATGCATATCCAGCATCCCCCACTACGTGACATGTGGGATGTCCCTATTGGCAAATCTCTGGTACAGCTGCATCGGATTCCAGATGTGGGAATTGTGATAGCTTCCAGGGCAGCCAGCACACACATTCATTATTATGCCCTGAGCATCGCACACAACCTGGCAGTTCATAGGTTCATAGGTTCATAAGTTCATACTAGGCTATCTGCCATGGGGCATTTATAAGCCTAGCCCAATTGTGTTTGGCTTATGCCACCCCTTGATTTGAGTATACTGTGCCCTTTTTAAAGTTTAGTTTATTGTGCCTCTGTCTAATAGTGACACGGAAGTAATCCCCTGGACAAACCTACGATCCCCCATCCACTCATCAAGATTCTTCTTGAAGAGAGTCAGTGAGGTGCTCTGCTTAACATGTATTGGAATTCTATTCCAGAGCGAAGGGAGCCTCTGGGTTATGAATCTGTCCCTCCAGCATGTTCTGTTTATTTCTGTGCTGAGGTTCAAGTCCCTCGAGCACGTGGCTCTAAGGGATTTAGATTTAGTGAGGTGGAGCATGTCCATTAATTCTGGGTTGGACATAGCTTTATATGTCAGGCATAGATCGCCTCGAAGTAGGTGGTATGCAACTAAGTAGAGCTGGAGTTTTTTTAACCGAGCAGCATATGGCATCTGTTTGAGTCCCTTGATCCTCCTGGTGAGGTACTTTTGGGGTCTTTCTAATTGCTGCAGGTGTCAGGTAAGGTACATCCCAAAGGGGTCATTGTATTCTATGATGGGCCTGATGAGGGATGAATAAAGGGGCACGATTACCTCTCTTGATCTAGATGTGAATCCTTTCATGATGAGGTGGGCTATGTAGAAGGTCTTTCTAACCACTTTGGCAATGTGGTTGTCAAAGGAGAGATTGCTATCAACTTGGGTCCCCAGATCTCTAATTACTTTCTCTGTACTTAATGGGTTACCACCTATGTGGTAATTTGTGGGCACATTGTTTTTGCCAAAGGGTATGACTATACACTTTTTGGCATTTAGCTTTAGACCATGGCTCTGGCATCAGTTATCCGTCTCTGCGAGACCTTTTTGAAGGAAGTTTGTGTCAGCTGGAGAGTCGATTATGGCACCCAGTTTGCAGTCATCTGCGAACTTGGTGAGCCATAGTCCTCCCACGTTGGCCTGTACCTCAGAAAAGTAAATACTGAACAAGAGAGGTCCCGGGACAGAACCTTGTGGGATGCCACTTGTGACCGGTTTCAAGTCTGACATGGCTCCAGCAACTTTGACTCTGTGGGTTCTGTCTTTGAGCCAGTTTGCGACCCATCTTGTGACATAGGGGGTTATATTTAGGCTGGATAGCTTATCTATGATGCCCAAGTGGGGTATTGTGTCAAATGCCTTTGCAAGGTCCAGATAGGCTGTGCGGACTACCTTCCCTTCATCTATGGCCTTGATGACTGTTTCGAAGAAGTCTATCAGGTTCAAAAGGCAGGATCTGCCCTTGACGAAGCCAAATTGGGTAGGATCTAGTGTCTGTAGGTCCCCAATGTCTTTGTTTATGAGTTCCATGATGATCCTCTCCATAGCCTTGCATACTAGGCTAGTCAGGCTTATGGGGCGATAGTTTCCAGGGTCCACAGAGGTGCCACCTTTGTGGAGTGGGACCACTGTTGCTGTATGCCATTCTTTGGGCACATATCCTGTAGTGAGGCTGAGATTGTACAACAGTTTTACTTGACGGATTAGTTCTTCTTGGAGTTCATGTAGGATGCAACCCAGGACGCCATCTTGTCCCATGGAAGCAGTGTTTTTTGCTTTGGAGAGGGCAGCCTTCACCTGAGCATCAGAGATGTTTGGGAGGCTGCACTCTGCCGGGATAGATACTTGCTCTTTTGGGGGGTAGGGGGTGGAGAAGTTTGCACTGAACCTGTCTGCCAGGATATTGGCGATGTCTGTGGGTTCAGTGTATTTTTTGTTGTTTAGAATCAACTCAGAACAAATCTGGGAGTTGCATCCCATGTTCCTAACATAACTGAAAAAAGTCTTATGATTGTCTTTAGTGTCCTGTGCAATTTTTCTCTCAAAGCTGGCCTTGGAGGATTTTATGAGGGATCGTAATTTTTTGCTAGTACTGATCAGAGATGCCTTCCCTTTTAGGGATTTTGCTCTATCATGTAGTAGCTTCCTCCTTCTGTTGTACAGTTTATTTATGGCTGGGGTCCACCAGACTGGACGCCTGCCTTTGGATGATTTGGTCTTGATTTTGTTTGGGATAGCATGATCCATGCATTCCTGGAGATGTCCATAGAATGCGTTTATTTAGGATTCTGCAGTTTGGGCCGTAGTTTCCACTGGCCCTGGGGCCTTGAAGGATTCCACTTCAGTTTTGAGAAGTGTGAAGTTCGCTTTTGAGAAGTTTTCACTGTGGTTTTCTGGGCTGAGAGTGGGGTCGGGATGTGGATATCCAGTGAAATTAATTTATGGTCTGATCTTACCAATGAGGGATATACTTCTGGTATGGAGCATAGAGTCCCCATGTTGGTAATGATCAGGTCTAGTATGTTTTCTCCTCTTGTGGGAGTGGTGACTAGTTGTTCCATAGCATTTGAGTTTATAAATTCCAGGAACCTTTGGGCTAAGGTGCTGGGGCTTGAGTAATGCTCCCAGTCTATGTTTGGGTAGTTGAAGTCGCCCAATATAATGGTGTTCGGAGAGATCTTAGTGTTCTCCAATGTTTTCAGGAAAGCCAAGTGGGATTCCTGACTTTGACAGGGTGGTCTGTAGGATGCTATAAACTGAAAAGCAGTCTTGCCCACTGTCGGTTGCACATGGATGGTCTCCGATACTTCGTGCACTGCCACTAACCTGGAGGTGTGGATATCCTTGATATATATGGAAACTCCCCCTCCTTTTGTGGTTCGGTCCAGGTTTTGGGGCTGAAAAGCATGATATGAGGTATAACTTGGTAGTGCTGGGGTGCTCTCTGTAGCCTTGAACCAGGTTTCTGTCACTGCACAGTTGATGGAGGGGAAGCTCTTGCGGTTGACGTAGACCCTACCCCGCTCACCGGGTGGTGCTTTGATGTGTATGTGCATGCATTCTATTGCACCCACTACCTCAGGGTAGTCTGTGCATATTGCTGCCCAACGCCTCACGGGTATTGGGTAAATATACGTGCTCACCGACATGTGCTGACATGGCATTCAGGAACTGGTGGAGTACCCTGGATGCTAATGCCTGTGAAATCCCCATCATATCCCCAGTTGGCCTTTGGAAGGTACCTGCAGCTAGTATTCTTAGGCCTACACTTACCTTGGTATCCTCTATTAGTTCTATGTGTCAGGTGTGGCTGGCATAGCTCAAGAATTTGCTGTAGGAGGTTCCTGTCCACCCTATGGCACTCCACTATCTCCAGCTCATGTAGCCCCTGGTAGGTTACCCTGGGTCTGTACACTGTTCTCTGTCTCTTCAATGTAGGATGGTCAGCAGCCTCTTCCATAAGTTGTATAATAGCTATTGTAGCCCCTATCATTTTGCTGTTGTGAGTGTTAAAAGTTCCCTGCTTGTTTACACCGGTGATGTAGAGTGTGGGAAAAATCAGAGGGGAAGGTGTTTGCTTAGTTTCTAGTAGTGTTCTGGCCTGGGCTGGTCTGCTGCCTGTGTAATTAGCTGATTCTGATACATTTCATCTGCCAGCTAAGCTAGTTCTCCTTGATTACCATCCTACTGCTATTTCCTTTCCCTTTGGCTTCCTGTTGAAGCCTGTGTGCACGTTGCGCAAACAGAGTGCTCAAATGTGCACAATGCTGCTATTTCTAGGTTGCACCTCTTTTTTCTTCCTGTAAATCCCGATGCGTGGTGTGCACACCCACTTAGGCTTTGTAAAGAGTGCTACACAGGTTTAGACCCACCCCCTAGCTAAGCTCTGCTAAGCTAGGAGCAGACCCGAGCCACAGGGCTCCAATCCGCTTACAGTATGCCTGACAACACACCCATGATGTAACCTAACTCCTAGGCTTGCACCAGGCTATTCCTACTCTTACATTGTTGGGACCTGACTCACATGCTGGGGAAAACTGGAATTCACTATTGTTCTCATTTGCATAATATTGCCTGCTAATGCGTAGTTACATGTCTCACACTGAGCCAACCCCCTTAGCAACCGCTACTCACTGGCCGGATTGTCTTCTGCCTACCATTGACTTGCATGGCAGAATACTGATTATAATTAGAATGCTTATTTTAGGTTTATTTTATTATTTCCCCCCAACAATCCCATTGGCGCACCGCTGCCCTACGCTTAAACAGCTGAGATTGGAGATGAAAAAAATAAAAGTTGATTTTTTTTATTTTTTGATTAGTTTGCAATGCCAATGGCCTTATACTTGGCCATTGGCATGCTTCCACATTGATATACAGCCTCTATTTGGAGCTGTCACAGCTCCATTTTGGATTTTGCAGACATGTACTCGGTTACTAACCGAGTACATTTCTGCTGATTGCACTAGTCCTGCACGGACGGTCCTGGATTGCAAAATCACCTCATTTGCATGGATTTCTCTTGCAGCTGGGGTGATTTGCATACAAGGACTTCATCCATGCAGGATTAGTGCAGGTGCTCTCGTGCACCCCCTGCAGGCTGTTGCTGGATTGCACGGCAGACATATTGCCTGCTAGAGCGCCTGCACTGATCCTGCACACCGTGCAGGGTATAACGAATCCGGGGGAATGTGTACCATTTTGATGGACTGAGAGAAGTGGCGTCATACTTAGTTCTGAAGAGGAAGAAGGTGTGGTCAGTTGGGTTTCAATGCAGTGTGAAGAAGGTGATAACTGAGGGTAGGGCAGAGGAGTGACGATGAGCTTAATGAGACTAAGGGGAGTGGGCTTGCCCTACCACAACAACGCAGTTCTGATTGCAGTTTGTATGAATGAGGCCTGCACCTACTTTGTGCAACAAAAGAGAGGATGCCATTATAGAGTATTTTCTGCCAAAGTTGGTTACTCATATGGTATAGGTGCTAGGATGACCATTTTCATTCAAGGCAATAGCCTACATTTCCCGTGCACTAGTATCTTTATATTTAAGATGAAATTCTAATACCTGGGAAAATAGGTAAACTAGGGCAGATAACTGGTGTGGCAAACACCTTCATGCACAAGAGTTTATGACTATATTTACCTATTCTATTTGTGCAGGGAACAGTGTGGATTATATAAACATCCTTACATTGCTTTATGTTTAGTTTTCCAGCTTAAGTCTCTATACAATAAACTACTGATTTATTTTTTTTGGAAGTGAATTGCTGGACATTTCATGAAATCTACAGCAGTTCAATATCTCTGTGTGGAGGAAAGTGCTGAGAGTACATGCACCTCAATTGTCTGGAAATATAATCAAATTAGACTCCTTAACTCTGACCACTGTTGCATTTTCTGGTGACATCTGTAATCAAAAACTTCATCAAATTAAAAAATAAAATTACAGAATTTCTTCCACAACTGCTTTAATGTTCTCTGACAACAGCATGCAATTATTTCATATAATATGAATTGTGACTTTATCCTAGTTTTGTACTCCAGGTGGGCCACTTTTTTCTGACTTCTGTTGCCAAGTCTTTTATAACTAGTGTAAGTAACCCCAGGCAAAGCAAAAATCCTGGCATTATCACTCTCTATACTTTTGAGATTTGGATAGCCCTCCTTTCAGCATTACTTATATCCCAGGATTTGAAAATATTGCTTTTATCCACCCAATGAATGTGTCCTTATCTGCATTCTAGTCAGAAAGTCCCATAGTTCTACCCTTCTACCATTCACACATTCTTTTTGGCCTTCTTGTTCTGTCTTTAGAGGACATATTCCATCCTCCTAGTCAACCCTTTCACCAGTAACTTGATATCAATGTTTTTTAATGCAACTAGCATATACTATCTTGCATCTGCAATGTTACTTACTTATTTCAGGAACACTCTCACCCTGTCTCTTTTCTTTGTTTTTGGGATACTTGTCATGTGCTGCTTTTTCTGTCATATTTCTCTTTCATGGTTTTCCCCTATCACCTCTCCCCAACTGGTATAGCTTCATTGGATAACAATTTGGGACCCATGCTTTTGTATTTCTCATTCCTAGTAAAGTCTCACTGATCTGTTCACTTGACATATTTTGATTTATTTTATTCTGGGATTCCTGCACCCCCCTTTCACCAGTCCTGAAGCTCCCACTGTCTTTATTTTCCTCTCTTTTTGCTCCATATAAATTTGCTAGTAGTGCCCACTAAGGGACTCTGTAATTGCTATTTTTATCATATCTCTAATTTTCTGTGTTATCCTCAGAACCTCTCTGTTGCTTGTTTCCTTTGTATACTTCCTTGATAGGTTTCCCTTGTTTTTTTCCCACTATTCATCATAACCCTTCCATTACCAATGTTCCACTTCATTTGTTGCTGTGGCCTTGCTTTCTAAGTATGCTTTCAGTGCTCCCTCCCACATCTTCAGTTTTACCCTGTCCTTCACTTTGACTCTGCTCAGAAGATGTCAGTCTACATCTGCGTTTACAGAAAATAAATGCAATGTGACTTAGAAACTTGACACATTCTAATTGTCATGTGGGCCTACTGTGCTACCTATCAGCACAAGCTAATATTTCTGAAACTGCTTACCATTTTCCAGTGAAATACTTTTAACATAACAAATATATCATAATAGTCTGGTACAAACTGTATACAGGATGTGCTTTTAGGAGCAAATTTCAGAGGACATTTTTGAGTAGCAATTCATAATTCCAAGAGATTTTTTTTCCTGTCTGGTCATTGCAGATGATTGAAAGCATAACTTTAGAGGCAAAAAAAAAAAAGAAAAAATCAGAATGAATGTGCTAGCCAGGAACTGAGTTGCATACATTTGCAATAAGTATGCCTAGAAATAGTAATATTAAAACAAAAATTCTGAAAGTCAAAACATAATTTGTGTCTTCATTTTTTCATGTAAATGTGTTCACATGTTGTATCTTTCGGCTTTTCCCGGTTATGGATCGCCACAGCGGAACTCCGGTCTGCTAATGATTGGCAGTATATTTTTACATGCCGAGTTGCCAGCTCTGAGGCACAACCTTCAACGAAAGCACGCCCATTCACGCATGTCTCCACACAGAAGACGCTTTAGTTGAGAATCAAACAGGACAAAGTCTTACTGTGAGGCGACAAAGCTACCGCAGCACCACCACCGCAGCTGTAGCTTCAAATACTTTAGCACAAAGGCTTTCCAGGTAGATTTAGTCCCCTCAGAAAGGGCACAACTCCTTTCACAGAGAATTCACATACACTGTCCATAAGGAAAAGATGAGTTGATTAATTTGTCACACATAGGTGCCCCATAAAACTAATACAAATGTGATTGTCTCCCAGGCAAGTAAAATTAATGTTCACTTATCTGTGATCAAATAATAGCACAGTCAGGCACCTTCAAAAGCATACTGACCCCTCCCAAATAATAACCTCCTGACTGGAATTCATCCATGCTTGATAGCCATCAAATAAGGCCACTGTTATATATTTCAAATTCTTTCAACCACTGTCTCTCTTTCTCTTACTTGCATACATGCCTCCACATGCATGTACTTGTATGCAAATACACACCATGCCACACTGCCTTAGACAAAACAGGTAAATATTTTGGCTTATTTACTCTTTGTTTACTGGGTTAGTCTTACAAAGCTAGTGGTCTATTTTCAAAGGAGATCTGAGAGGTATTTTGACTACTAAGGGAACTTTAGCTAGTGCATTAGTGAATTTGCCTTATGCTTTTGGATAGGTGCTCTGTGATCTTTTGCATTCACCTAAGCTACCACCAGCACAAGCAGATGAGACCTCAGGTTAATGTCAAATCCAAAGGGCAATACTACCCAAATGCTGAACAGCAGTTTTAACAATCCCAACACCCAGAATGGAACAGAGACCACAGCCTTCTGTTCTTTTCAGAAACGGGAGCAAGAGCACTACCTGTTGTACCACTAACACTAACTTGGATTTTGTGACCTTAAAGATCCAGTGCCTTGAAAGACATGCAGCCTTCTCTTTATAATATCTTCAGGTTACCACATGTTCGGTGCCTGACCATCTGTCTCAACCATATGAAGTTCAAGTTTTCAAAAACTTGATAATCTGAGCTAAACCCCTATATATATATATATATATATATGTGTGTGTGTGTGTGTGTGTGTGTGTGTGTGTGTGTGTGTGTGTGTGTATGTGTGTGTATGTGCCTGACTATTTTCACTTTTCTACACAGGATTGAGGGGACACACCTGACTGTTACTGTTTTTCTACGTAGGATGGGGGGGCACACCTGACAATTTCTACGTTTCTACACA
Organism: Protopterus annectens; assembly: GCF_019279795.1. NCBI lineage: Eukaryota > Metazoa > Chordata > Ceratodontiformes > Protopteridae > Protopterus > Protopterus annectens. The sequence goes on along the minus strand of NC_056726.1, from coordinate 200,672,237 downwards.
AGATTTGGCGGGCACACCTGACTGTTACTATATTTCTACATGGAATGGAGGGGCACACCTGACTATTTCTATGTTTCTACACAGGATTGGGGGGGGGGGTAGACCTGACTGTGTGTGTGTGTGTGTGTGTGTGTGTGTGTGTGTGTGTGTGTGTGTGTGTGTGTGTGTGTGCCTGACTATTTTTACGTCTCTACACAGGATTGGGGGGCTCACCTGACTGTTACTATTTTCTACATAGGATGGGGGGGGCACACTTGACTATTTCAACATTTCTACACAGGATTTGGGAGGCACACCTAATTGTTATTATATTTCTACATAGGATAGGGGGCACACCTGACTTTTTCTTCCTTTCTACACTTGATTGGGTGGGCACACCTGACTGTTACTATTTGTCTACGTAGGATGGGGGGAGCACAACTGACACTTACACACATTTGCTAGGACTGTACTGGTATGTTGGGTATTCCATTTCAGTCTGTAGTCCTATCATGCTGGCTAGAGGCATACCAGTGTACTACACATCTTAGCTTTTTACTTACCTATATATTAGTTACTGACTTCCTAGCCTTCAGAACTGACATCCCACTGCCTGACCTGCTGTAGTCTGTCTGTGTAGGCCTGGGGGAAGGGAGGTTACCTCTAGGCCTCATTCAGAGACCATAGCACAGCCTTTGTTTGTGTTAGTCTACACCTGTCCTGCTAGCTGTAGCTGGCATTGGGTATGTGACCCCCCCTGACTGGCATGTGTGAGTCACTTACCTTGTGGGTCTCCCAGTACTGAGGGTGGTGCTGCAGGGCTGCCTATGTCAGATGCACATAGTACACTCCCTACACATGGTTAGGAACAGGTAGTGTAATGTTTGGCATCCCTTTTACTGTATGTGAGAGTCAGAGAGAGGTGTTATTCCCTGGGTCCCTCATGTGTCAGTGTATGTGCTATGCATTGCCTCTTTGACAAGGCCAGGGCATACTGGGTAGGCATCCTTCTGCCTACTGAGGCAGGCTCAGGTTGTTCCTCCTCTGAGTCACTGTGCCTGTGCAGGCCTTGGCATTGCTGGGGGCTGTGTGGCCCTGCCTCATGCTGTTCCTGCTGCAGCTGTTTCCACAAGATCATATTGTGTAGCATTGCACATACAAGGAGAATGTGGGTACATGTAGCTGGTGAGTACTGCAAGGCTCCACCAGATGTGTCCAGGCACCAGAACTGTGACTTGAGCATTCCAAACACACGCTCTATAATGTTTCTTGATCATGTGTGTGCCTTATTATGGAGTTCTTGTTCGGGTGTGTGTGCATTTCTGATGGGTGTCATCAGCCACGGCTACAGTGCATATCCAGCATCCCCCACTACGTGACATGTGGGATGTCTCTACTGGCAAATCTCTGGTACAGCTGCATCGGATTCCAGATGTGGGAATTGTGATAGCTTCCAGGGCAGCCAGCACACACATTCATTATTATGCCCTGAGCATCGCACACATCCTGGCAGTTCATAGGTTCATAGGTTCATAAGTTCATACTAGGCTATCTGCCATGGGGCATTTATAAGCCTAGCCCGATTGTGTTTGGCTTATGCCTCCCCTTGATTTGAGTATACTGTGCCCTTTTTAAAGTTTAGTTTACTGTGCCTCTGTCTAATAGTGACAAGGAAGTAATCCCCTGGACAAACCTACGATCCCCCATCCACTCATCAAGATTCTTCTTGAAGAGAGTCAGTGAGGTGCTCTGCCTAACATGTATTGGAATTCTATTCCAGAGCGAAGGGAGCCCCTGGGTTATGAATCTGTCCCTCCAGCATGTTCTGTTTATTTCTGTGCTGAGGTTCAAGTCCCTCGAGCACGTGGCTCTAAGGGATTTAGATTTAGTGAGGTGGAGCATGTCCATTAATTCTGGGTTGGACATAGCTTTATATGTCAGGCATAGATCGCCTCGAAGTAGGTGGTATGCAACTAAGTAGAGCTGGAGTTTTTTTAACCGAGCAGCATATGGCATCTGTTTGAGTCCCTTGATCCTCCTGGTGAGGTACTTTTGAGGTCTTTCTAATTGCTGCAGGTGTCGGGTAAGGTACATCCCAAAGGGGTCATTGTATTCTATGATGGGCCTGATGAGGGATGAATAAAGGCACGATTACCTCTCTTGATCTAGATGTGAATCCTTTCATGACGAGGTGGGCTATGTAGAAGGTCTTTCTAACCACTTTGGCAATGTGGTTGTCAAAGGAGAGATTGCTATCAACTTGGGTCCCCAGATCTCTAATTACTTTCTCTGTACTTAATGGGTTACCACCTATGTGGTAATTTGTGGGCACATTGTTTTTGCCAAAGGGTATGACTATACACTTTTTGGCATTTAGCTTTAGACCATGGCTCTGGCATCAGTTATCCGTCTCTGCAAGACCTTTTTGAAGGATGTTTGTGTCAGCTGGAGAGTCGATTATGGCACCCAGTTTGCAGTCATCTGCAAACTTGGTGAGCCATAGTCCTCCCACATTGGCCTGTACCTCAGAAAAGTAAATACCGAACAAGAGAGGTCCCGGGACAGAACCTTGTGGGATGCCACTTGTGACCGGTTTCAAGTCTGACATGGCTCCAGCAACTTTGACTCTGTGGGTTCTGTCTTTGAGCCAGTTTGCGACCCATCTTGTGACATAGGGGGTTATATTTAGGCTGGATAGCTTATCTATGATGCCCAAGTGGGGTATTGTGTCAAATGCCTTGGCAAGGTCCAGATAGGCTGTGTGGACTACCTTCCTTTCATCTATGGCCTTGATGACTGTTTCGAAGAAGTCGATCAGGTTCAAAAGGCAGGATCTGCCCTTGACGAAGCCAAATTGGGTAGGATCTAGTGTCTGTAGGTCCCCAATGTCTTTGTTTATGAGTTCCATGATGATCCTCTCCATAGCCTTGCATACTAGGCTAGTCAGGCTTATGGGGCGATAGTTTCCAGGGTCCGCAGAGGTGCCACCTTTGTGGAGTGGGACCACTGTTGCTGTATGCCATTCTTTGGGCACATATCCTGTAGTGAGGCTGAGATTGTACAACAGTTTTACTTGAGGGATTAGTTCTTCTTGGAGTTCATGTAGGATGCAACCCAGGACGCCATCTTGTCCCATGGAAGCAGTGTTTTTTGCTTTGGAGAGGGCAGCCTTCACCTGAGCATCAGAGATGTTTGGGAGGCTGCACTCTGCCGGGATAGATACTTGCTCTTTTGGGGGGTAGGGGGTGGATAAGTTTGCACTGAACCTGTCTGCCAGGATATTGGCGATGTCTGTGGGTTCAGTGTATTTTTTGTTGTTTAGAATCAACTCAGAACAAATCTGGGAGTTGCATCCCATGTTCCTAACATAACTGAAAAAAGTCTTATGATTGTCTTTAGTGTCCTGTGCAATTTTTCTCTCAAAGCTGGCCTTGGAGGATTTTATGAGGGATCGTAATTTTTTGCTAGTACTGATCAGAGATGCCTTCCCTTTTAGGGATTTTGCTCTATCATGTAGTAGCTTCCTCCTTCTGTTGTACAGTTTATTTATGGCTGGGGTCCACCAGACTGGACGCCTGCCTTTGGATGATTTGGTCTTGATTTTGTCTGGGATAGCATGATCCATGCATTCCTGGAGATGTCCGTAGAATGCGTTTATATAGGATTCTGCAGTTTGGGCCGTAGTTTCCACTGGCCCTGGGGCCTTGAAGGATTCCACTTCAGTTTTGAGAAGTGTGAAGTTCGCTTTTGAGAAGTTTTTCACTGTGGTTTTCTGGGCTGGGGGTGGGGTCGGGATGTGGATATCCAGTGAAATTAATTTATAGTCTGATCTTACCAATGAGGGATATACTTCTGGTATGGAGCGTAGAGTCCCCATGTTGGTAATGATCAGGTCTAGTATGTTTTCTCCTCTTGTGGGAGTGGTGACTAGTTGTTCCATAGCATTTGAGTTTATAAATTCCAGGAACCTTTGGGCTAAGGTGCTGGGACTTGAGTAATGCTCCCAGTCTATGTTTGGATAGTTGAAGTCGCCCAATATAATGGTGTTCGGAGAGATCTTAGTGTTCTCCAATGTTTTCAGGAAAGCCAAGTGGGATTCCTGACTTTGAGAGGGTGGTCTGTAGGATGCTATAAACTGAAAAGCAGTCTTGCCCACTGTCGGTTGCACATGGATGGTCTCCGATACTTCGTGCACTGCCACTAACCTGGAGGTGTGGATATCCTTGATATATATGGAAACTCCCCCTCCTTTTGTGGTTCGGTCCAGGTTTTGGGGCTGAAAAGCATGATATGAGGTATAACTTGGTAGTGCTGGGGTGCTCTCTGTAGCCTTGAACCAGGTTTCTGTCACTGCACAGTTGATGGAGGGGAAGCTCTTGCGGTTGACGTAGACCCTACCCTGCTCACCGGGTGGTGCTTTGATGTGTATGTGCATGCATTCTATTGCACCCACTACCTCAGGGTAGTCTGTGCATATTGCTGGCCAACGCCTCACGGGTATTGGGGAAATATACGTGCTCACTGACATGTGCTGACATGGCATTCAGGAACTGGTGGAGTACCCTGGATGCTGATGCCTGTGAAATCCCCATCATATCCCCAGTTGGCCTTTGGAAGGTACCTGCAGCTAGTATTCTTAGGCCTACACTTACCTTGGTATCCTCTATTAGTTCTATGTGTCAGGTGTGGCTGGCATAGCTCAAGACTTTGCTGTAGGAGGTTCCTGTCCACCCTATGGCACTCCACTATCTCCAGCTCATGTAGCCCCTGGTAGGTTACCCTGGGTCTGTACACTCTTCTCTGTCTCTTCAATGTAGGTTGGTCAGCAGCCTCTTCCATAGGTTGTATAATAGCTATTGTAACCCCTATCATTTTGCTGTTGTGAGTGTTAAAAGTTCCCTGCTTGTTTACACCGGTGAAGTAGAGTGTGGGAAAAACCAGAGGGGAAGGTGTTTGCTTAGTTTCTAGTAGTGTTCTGGCCTGGGCTGGTCTGCTGTCTGTGTAATTAGCTGATTCTGATGCATTTCATCTGCCAGCTAAGCTAGTTCTCCTTGATTACCGTCCTACTGCTATTTCCTTTCCCTTTGCCTTCCTGTTTAAGCCCGTGTGCACGTTGCGCAAACAGAGTGCTCAAATGTGCACACTGCTGCTATTTCTAGGTTGCACCTCTTTTTTCTTCCTGTAAATCCCAATGCATGGTGTGCACACCCGCTTAGGCTTTGTAAAGAGTGCTACACAGGTTTAGACCCACCCCCTAGCTAAGCTCTGCTAAGCTAGGAGCAGACCCGAGCCACAGGGCTCCAATCCGCTTACAGTATGCCTGACAACACACCCATGATGTCACCTAACTCCTAGGCTTGCACCAGGCTATTCCTACTCTTACATTGTTGGGACCTGACTCACATGCTGGGGAAAACTGGAATTCACTATTGTTCTCATTTGCATAATATTGCCTGCTAATGCGTAGTTACATGTCTCACACTGAGCCAACCCCCTTAGCAACCGCTACTCACTGGCCGGATTGTCTTCTGCCTACCATTGACTTGCATGGCAGAATACTGATTATAATTAGAATGCTTATTTTAGGTTTATTTTATTATTTGCCCCCAATCCCATTGGCGCGCCACTGCCCTACGCTTAAACAGCTGAGATTGGAGATGAAAAAAATAAAAGTTGTTTTTTTATTTTTTGATTAGTTTTCAATGCCAATGGCCTTATACTTGGCCATTGGCATGCTTCCACAGTGATATGCAGCCTCTATTTGGAGCTGTCACAGCTCCATTTTGGATTTTGCAGACATGTACTCGGTTACTAACCGAGTACATTTCTGCTGATTGCACTAGTCCTGCACGGACGGTCCTGGATTGCAAAATCACCTCATTAGCATGGATTTCTCTTGCAACTGGGGTGATTTGCATACAAGGACTTCATCCATGCAGGATTAGTGCAGGTGCTCTCGTGCACCCCCTGCAGGCTGTTGCTGGATTGCACGGCAGACATATTGCCTGCTAGAGCGCCTTCACTGATCCTGCACACCGTGCAGGGTATAACGAATCCGGGGGAATGTGTATAATTTTGATGGACTGAGAGAAGTGGCGTCATACTTAGTTCTGAAGAGGAAGAAGGTGTGGTCAGTTGGGTTTCAATGCAGTGTGAAGAAGGTGATAACTGAGGGTAGGGCAGAGGAGTGACGATGAGCTTAATGAGACTAAGGGGAGTGGGCTTGCCCTACCACAACAACGCAGTTCTGATTGCAGTTTGTATGAATGAGGCCTGCACCTACTTTGTGCAACAAAAGAGAGGATGCCATTATAGAGTATTTTCTGCCAAAGTTGGTTACTCATATGGTATAGGTGCTAGGATGACCATTTTCATTCAAGGCAATAGCCTACATTTCCCGTGCACTAGTATCTTTATGTTTAAGATGAAATTCTAAAACCTGGGAAAATAGGTAAACTAGGGCAGATAACTGGTGTGGCAAACACCTTCATGCACAAGAGTTTATGACTGTATTTACCTATTCTATTTGTGCAGGGAACAGTGTGGATTATATAAACATCCTTACATTGCTTTATGTTTAGTTTTCCAGCTTAAGTCTCTATACAATAAACTACTGATTTATTTTTTTTGGAAGTGAATTGCTGGACATTTCATGAAATCTACAGCAGTTCAATATCTCTGTGTGGAGGAAAGTGCTGAGAGTACATGCACCTCAATTGTCTGGAAATATAATCAAATTAGACTCCCTAACTCTGACCACTGTTGCATTTTCTGGTGACATCTGTACTCAAAAACTTCATCAAATTAAAAAATAAAATCACAGAATTTCTTCCACAACTGCTTTAATGTTCTCTGACAACAGCATGCAATTATTTCATATAATATGAATTGTGACTTTATCCTAGTTTTGTACTCCAGGTGGGCCACTTTTTTCTGACTTCTGTTGCCAAGTCTTTTATAACTAGTGTAAATAACCCCAGGCAAAGCAAAAATCCTGGCATTATCCCTCTCTATACTTTTGTGATTTGGATAGCCCTCCTTTCAGCATTACTTATATCCCAGGATTTGAAAATATTGCTTTTATCCACCCAATGAATGTGTCCTTATCTGCATTCTAGTCAGAAAGTCCCATAGTTCTACCCTTCTACCATTCACACATTCTTTTTGGCATTCTTGTTCTCTTTAGAGGACATATTCCATCCTCCTAGTCAACCCTTTCACCAGTAACTTGATATCAATGTTTTTTAATGCAGCTAGCATATACTATCTTGCTTCTGCAATGTTACCTACTTATTTCAGGAACACTCTCACCCTGTCTCTTTTCTTTGTTTTTGGGATACTTGTCATGTGCTGCTTATTCTGTCATATTTCTCTTTCATGGTTTTCCCTATCACCTCTCCCCAACTGGTATAGCTTCATTGGATAACAATTTGGGACCCATGCTTTTGTATTTCTCATTCCTAGTAAAGTCTCACTGATCTGTTCACTTGACATATTTTGATTTATTTTATTCTGGGATTCCTGCACCCCCCTTCCACCAGTCCTGAAGCTCCCACTGTCTTTATTTTCCTCTCTTCTTGCTCCATATAAATTTGCTAGTAGTGCCCACTAAGGGACTCTGTAATTGCTATTTTTATGTTATCTCTAATTCTCTCTGTTATCCTCAGAACCTCTCTGTTGCTTGTTTCCTTTGTATACTTCCTTGATAGGTTTCCCTTGTTTTTTTCCCACTCTTCATCATAACCCTTCCATTACCAGTGTTCCACTTCATTTGTTGCTGTGGCCTTGCTTTCTAAGTATGCTTTCAGTGCTCCCTCCCACATCTTCAGTTTTACCCTGTCCTTCACTTTGACTCTGCTCAGAAGATGTCAGTCTACATCTGCGTTTACAGAAAATAAATGCAATGTGACTTAGAAACTTGACACATTCTAATTGTCATGTGGGCCTACTGTGCTACCTATCAGCACAAGCTAATATATCTGAAACTGCTTACCATTTTCCAGTGAAATACTTTTAACATAACAAATATATCATAATAGTCTGGTACAAACTGTATACAGGATGTGCTTTTAGGAGCAAATTTCAGAGGACATTTTTGAGTAGCAATTCATAATTCCAAGAGATTTTTTTTCCTGTCTGGTCATTGCAGATGACTGAAAGCATAACTTTAGAGGAAAAAAAAAAAAAGAAAAAATCAGAATGAATGTGCTAGCCAGGAACTGAGTTGCATACATTTGCAATAAGTATGCCTAGAAATAGTAATATTAAAACAAAAATTCTGAAAGTCAAAACATAATTTGTGTCTTCATTTTTTCATGTAAATGTGTTCACATGTTGTATCTTTCGGCTTTTCCCGGTTATGGATCGCCACAGCGGAACTCCGGTCTGCTAATGATTGGCAGTATATTTTTACATGCCGAGTTGCCAGCTCTGAGGCACAACCTTCAACGAAAGCACGCCCATTCACGCATGTCTCCACACAGAAGACGCTTTAGTTGAGAATCAAACAGGACAAAGTCTTACTGTGAGGCGACAAAGCTACCGCAGCACCACCACCGCAGCTGTAGCTTCAAATACTTTAGCACAAAGGCTTTCCAGGTAGATTTAGTCCCCTCAGAAAGGGCACAACTCCTTTCACAGAGAATTCACATACACTGTCCATAAGGAAAAGATGAGTTGATTAATTTGTCACACATAGGTGCCCCATAAAACTAATACAAATGTGATTGTCTCCCAGGCAAGTAAAATTAATGTTCACTTATCTGTGATCAAATAATAGCACAGTCAGGCACCTTCAAAAGCATACTGACCCCTCCCAAATAATAACCTCCTGACTGGAATTCATCCATGCTTGATAGCCATCAAATAAGGCCACTGTTATATATTTCAAATTCTTTCAACCACTGTCTCTCTTTCTCTTACTTGCATACATGCCTCCACATGCATGTACTTGTATGCAAATACACACCATGCCACACTGCCTTAGACAAAACAGGTAAATATTTTGGCTTATTTACTCTTTGTTTACTGGGTTAGTCTTACAAAGCTAGTGGTCTATTTTCAAAGGAGATCTGAGAGGTATTTTGGCTACTAAGGGAACTTTAGCTAGTGCATTAGTGAATTTCCCTTATGCTTTTGGATAGGTGCTCTGTGATCTTTTGCATTCACATAAGCTACCACCAGCATAAGCAGATGAGACCTCAGGTTAATGTCAAATCCAAAGGGCAATACTACCCAAATGCTGAACAGCAGTTTTAACAATCCAAACACCCAGAATGGAACAGAGACCACAGCCTTCTGTTCTTTTCAGAAACGGGAGCAAGAACACTACCTGTTGTACCACTAACACTAACTTGGATCTTGTGACCTTAGAGATCCAGTGCCTTCAAAGACATGCAGCCTTCTCTTTATAATATCTTCAGGTTACCACATGTCCAGTGCCTGACCATCTTTCTCAACCATATGAAGTTCAAGTTTTCAAAAACTTGATAATCTGAGCTAAACCCCTATATATATATATATATATATATATATATATATATATATATATATATATGTGTGTGTGTGTGTGTGTGTGTGTGTGTGTGTGTGTGTGTGTGTGTGTGTGTGTGTGCATACATATATAACTACATATATATGAAATCATGAGTGACACAGTACCATAACTAAGGCCTTTGCTTCACCAACACAGGTTCCACAGTTTGAGCCTGACTGCCAGTAACTGTCAGTCTGGAGCTCACATGTTGCAGCACAGTGTCTCTTTATTATAAGCCTGCTAGGTCAAAAACTTTGCTGTGGTATAACTAGACTTCAGTTATAGTGTTAGAAATATACTTTGTATTTAAGTAGGGGGGTGGGGGGTGCAGGAGGGCTTGCCCCCCCTGCTCAGAGCATTGAGGTATGGTTTTTTTTTTTTTATTATATTTTCAATGTTTCAAACTTCGCTCATATGTTGTCGAACATATGAGGTTTGAAGTTTTGCAACTTTGACTATATAGTATAGACCCGTTTAACACAAGCATGTATCTAAATTCTGTTTGAACATGGCCAAATTTTCAGATTTCCTAGTTATGAGTGCCAAGCATTCTACTATTTGCACCAATTTATATATGAATTTTATTACCTATAGGAGCATTTATTTTAGCCAATTCATCTAATATGACTTGACTCACTTTTTTCCTTTCTCTCTCCCATGTTGCCTCATAAGTAAACTCACTTTAAACATAAAAGCAGGTTATGCACACTTTATGGTCATGCTTTTATTGCACAGTTTGTCCATACTGTGTTTATTTTAAGTGTTTAATATGTTGCTGAGATAATTACAGTTGGACAAATCTCTTCCACATTATGTTTTAATACAAATGAATAAAAGGTGTAGTACATTAAATTAGTTGTCTGACATGTGTGTATAGAGTCTATAATCTCTACAATGGTAAACACTGATTTTGGATTTTTGTTATACCTTAGTCTAAATCAAATGATATGGGGTATGCTTTGTTCGTGGCTACTTCCCTGGAAAAATCAGGAGCAAGAATTTAGCACTAATTGCATTTAATTTTTTCTCTGGCGCATATATATACATATATATATATATATATATATATATATATATATATAAAGCAAAGTATAGGATGTATTTCTATAAAAAGTTCCTCGGTGTTCTTTGGAATTGCTGTCAGTGTATTTTATAAATATATTTACTTGCCCTTTTCCTTGCTTTTGATCCTGTGAAATGATAGTGCACAGCTAGATGTTTATTGTATTAATGTACTTAAAATATTATATATTATTTTTCTTAGCCAGATTAACTATATGTCTAATTGGTTAATCTCCTTTTTATTCACTTTTTGAGTGGATAAGATCACTGGATGCAAATATCCCTTTTTAGGGGATGAATTTGTAGCACTATCTGGTTAACTGACATTCTCAGAGTTACAATGTAGGCAAATGAATGTAAAAGGAATCATACCTCATATCCCGGGTTGCAGAAGTAAGCTTGCAAATAGCTAAGAGCATTATTCTGCCTTTTTGAATATAACTGGCAAAAAAAAAAAACTGCAGTACTTTTTTTCTAGTTGCCTGGTATGACAATCATTTCCTTGGTTATTAATGGCCTTCATAGACCTGTTAAATGCTTTAAACTAATTTAGTGGCTCATAGCTTCAGATCCAGATATGTTGTTTCTTTAGAAAAAACATTTTAGCTTACGCATGGATGAGGAAACTATAGCATGCGTGTCAAAGGTGACATACACAATGACATTTTGATTGACACACCTGAGTTGCCAAAGAAACTGCTTTTGCATTCATTGCTAATGTGAAGTGCACTGAATCATTTTGTGCCAGGAGCTTTTGACATGCCACACCTAAAAGGTTCTTCCTCATTGACTTAAGGGATATTACAGACTGGATAAATCTGCCTGTCCAATTCAAACAGCAGCTTCATTTCTTAAGGGGGAAATTGGTGTAGTCATGCAACCTTTTGCAAGACTGTTTATCATAGATTAAGTTATTCTGAGTCTTCTGGACTTATATCAGTCATAAAAAGTTTTTTGAGGGGAAAACTGCATTTGACTTCTTTTACCTACACTCACGCATGGCAACAGCAGAAGCAGGGTGTAGTTACACCCCTTTACTGATTTTGTACAGGCTTAACCCCAAAATGCCCTAATTAAGGCAAAGTGTAGTTGGTGAACATTCCAACATAGCAAACTTATCAAAATCAAAACTGGATCAAATTAAAGTTGTTCTGCTCAATGCTTTAAGTCCAAACAACAAGCTACATGACCATGTAGCACACCTGCTTTTTTAAGTCATATGTGTCTGTGTATGTATATATATATATATATATATATATATATATATATATATATATATATATATATATATTTAATGAAACATGGTTTAGATGCCCAGAAAGCACTCACTCCATAAATCTAGTATCCGCAATGCCTTCAGAAACAATGGTAACTGAGGTGGAATGCCTATATATGTCTTAGACCATGTCGGCTCAGGACAGATTCCTAGAGATCAACAAATTGAACTCCAAATGACATTAATAAAGGACATCTTCCATGACTCTGGAAGTTCATGTCAATTTCCTAAATATTATGGATGAAGTCTCAATAAATAAGAACTCCATCCTTCTGGAAGACTTAACTTACCCATCAATCAACTGGAGTCTCTACACCTACAATATAGGATACACACAGAAATGTTCAGATCTAATAAATAAAAACTCAATGGGCCACTCTTTCTAGCCCATTTAGTGGACAAAATATTCTTAGCCTGGTACTTACAAATGTAACATCATCATTCACAAGCCATTAGTCACATTGGCCTCATATGAAAACCTATGGAGCACGTTATCTCAGATCTCATTAATCTGGAAATTGAAAATCACTTAATCCTGGACTCTCACAAATTTGGTTTTGTCAAAGGAAGGCCTGCCTCTTTAACATTGTTAACTTCCTTGACATAGTAACTAAAGCAATGGATAGTGGCAGTGCAGTGCATGCAACATATGTAGACCTGCTCAAATGCTTTCACACTATTCTTCACACAGGCATTATTAATAGACTTATAAATCTGAATATAAGTCCATATATCGTGGTGGATAGCTAACTGCTGGTCTTACAGTACCCATATGGTTAGAGTCACATTGCCACTTCTGAAAGTAAATATGTTACCAATGATGTATCACAGGCCTTAGATTTGGGCCTTCTCTTATTTGGCATATATTTCTTAGACCATCTGGCCAGCATTCCTAGCTAACAAAGTTTGCAGATAACTGTAAATTGAGTCCTGTTATTTGATCTTCAACTAACTCATAACTGCTCCAACACAACTTAGACCATGTTAACAATCAGTGCAAGGACACTGATCTCAAATCAAATGTAAAAAATGTAGCATAGTTCATTTTGGCAAACAAAAACAGTTTCACTTGCCATATGGGTGGTATATCCTTCCAATCAGATACTGATGTAAGGGATTTATGCATTCTTGTTGATAATTTCATATCATTTCACCATCAAGTTTTCACAAAAGTTTGAAAAACCTTTTATCTGTATCATCTAATTTCCAAAGGCATTTCATTAGATCCAAAGAAACCTTAACTTCCCTTCACGCCTATAATTGAATATAATGCACCTTTTGCCACATATTTCACTTAACATATCACACAACATGACAGACCTCAGAGATTCATTACTAAAAAGTTCAATGGCCTCAAATATCTTAGTTATCAGGAGAGACTGGCAGCCCTTTCTCTTTACTTAACTTCTTACAGACTCCTCCTTGGAAATCTGTGTCTGGTTTTTCAAGCCATGAAAGATCTATCTCTATTTGAACTCCTCTTCCTTAGCAGAACTAGTGGTACCCTATACATGTGGTTAAATATACTAAACCTTCATCAGTAGATAAAAATGTTAAGTTGACATGATGGATTTCTATATCAATGTATCCCTTACCTACGGAGCAAACATCTACTTTATGTCAAGCAGAGATGCACCCTTGTCACCTTCAGCTTAAACTTAGATAAATGGATTGGCAGCAATACATTCTCCCCTAGTTTATCTTGTTTTGCCTTCCTTGAGGTTAGGAGGATCTTTTGAATATATATATATATATATATATATATATATATATTTTTTTTTTTTTTTTTTTTTTTTTGCTAAGTTTGAAATGATCTACAGACTTAATGTCTAGTACTTACATATGAATCTAGGGACCTATGATTTTTTCATGATGTCTATGATTTTTCTTCTATTTTTTGCTATGCTTTTTGAATAATTGTTGATTTTTTTTTTTGGTAGATCTCTAAGGATTACTGTCAGTAAGTAAATTCGGATATTATAGTTTCATACTTAATTAAAAAAAAAAAAATCAGCGTAAATTTCCTGAGCTATTATCTTTTTAAGTGAAATAGGGTAATATTTGAAAAATGTCCTTGATTTAAGACTTTGTCCCACTTTTATTGTTGGCATTGCCCCAGAATTTTTGAGCAAGGAAGTTAAGAGATACGCAAACTCTTTCTCTCCTACTCTTGTTTTATCTCTTTCACACATACTCACATAAAAATCAGATTCAGAGGCAGAAAGACAGTCTCTTTCACATATACTAAAACACAGATGCAGGCATACACACACACACACACACACACACACACACACACACACACACACACACACACACATTACTATTACTTTATGTTTTATTTCTGTGCTCACTAAATATATTTTATAACCCTGGTTAGTCTGGAAGGGAAAGAAAATGGCAAATCCTTGCATCTGCTGCTGCATTTACTTTGATTACTTAAGTTATTTATTTTATTTTATTCTTTTATTTGCTACTTGCTAAACTGCAGTGTTTAGTGACCGTAAACAAGATGCAGATGTTTATCCTTTTTTAGCGTGTGCTTCATGCATGGGAGCTTATTATACTGATGTGAATCCACAGACTTGATACTGGAATCTCCTTGTATATTAATGCCCTGTTGGAGAGTGCCTGCTCTTCAACAGGGTATTGTTTACAAATCCTACACATTTTTTAATTAAACATAATAAGTATACAACCTAAGAAACAATATAAGTTATCTTATAATGATTGCTGTGCTATTTTCAAATCTACAGCTGAAGCATTGTCCATGTACCATAGTCTGTTTGCCTTCTTATACAGACATTGTAGTTAATCGTATTGCAAAATGTCTAGAAGTTATTAAACATTTGTCCCTGTGTAGATTTTACACTGTATTTTCTCATGTGAAAATACTGCTATTGTTTTAGTTAGTGCATTTTTATTCTTTACTCAGATCCCCTGATAGCTAATTAAAACTGTACTGATTTATTTCTTTTCATTAATGAGTTTGTCCTACTGAGAAAAAAAACAATTTTCTAAGGAAGCCAGCCATGTAGTAGGAACTTTATAGTTTCTCTTGAGTATGCAGTAGTTTTGAGAGCATAATAGGAAAAATGTAATGGAAGGAAAAATTCCATACAAATATGAAAAAACACTACAAAGTCCACCTAGCCAATTATCGAGAGGCTAGTATTGAACTCTTGTTTTGGAAACTTGAAGGAACAACAAAAGTCATTGTGCCAGCCTGTCACTCATTTGTAGAACTTTTCCAGGGCAACACGTCTCTTGGTGAAGGGGGAAATTAGCCTGCTCAACTAATGACTTACAACATTTGGTAGCTATATTATATAATATAAATAGTCACTTAATAGGGTATTAAGGTCAGTGATGAAGAAAGCTGGAGGGCACTGCATAAACTGCATCAGCTGTAAAAGTAATGGAGGGTGGACAGGTAGCTAGTCAATTATTTGGATTTAAGAAATACATGTAAATAGTGTTAACTCAGAATCTTTGTATGACCACTTCTGGGAGTATACAGATTAAACAAAGAAATACCAAAGCCAGAAGTAGGATAATATTTTATCTCCATTCCCAGATATTTGTCAACACTAGGAGTCAGGAATGAACCAAGTTTGTACTATAGGAAGAGAAACAACAAAACAACACAACATAGCCACCTTTGTCAATGAAGAACTGAAAAAACCCCATGAAATCATAGCTATAGCTTATCACAATTTAATGCAAAATGCTTTTGCATTTAGATGTTACACTTAGTACATGTTCATTTCCAAGGATTAATAGTTCGATAACCTCGCTGTTGTATATTTCTAGCATGATATAACTGCATAATGCATGAGTAACTGAAGTCTGCTTTATATAATATAACAAATTAAGTCAAACCAAAAAAGACTCACATGATGCCGGACTGTCCGTGCATCAAAAGAGCACTTGTAACAACAAAAATTCACTCTTAGAACAAATGGGCAACAACCATCCATAGTATATATCCTCAAGGCTATGTGGGCTGGTAAAAATAAAAGAAAAATGTAAATGAATGGAAATAAAACAGACTGAATAAAAAGAAAAAAATATATGTTTGTTAGCATAAAAAACAGTTTAGAGCTTTCATCCTTAAACAATGGACTTCTTCAGAGCCATTAAACAGGAAGTACATCAGTCCTTAAATAGCATCAAAACAATCAATTTCCTATCTAATTAAGCCAATTAATGTCATAAAATTCCAAAAGGTGAATCTCAATGCTATGAATCAGATGCAAAAAGTATAGCATGAATAATGTGCAAAAAGAATAATTTATCACAATAATGACAATATTAAGTTAATAGAATTGCTAGAATCCATTCTTTTTTTTAAAAGATAAATAAATAACAAATTTCAACCATGACCATGTAAAGCATGAAAATAATGACAGTTGTTGTTGTTGTGTCTTTCGGCTTTTCCCGGTTAGGAGTCGCCACAGCGGAACTCCGGTCCACTAATGATTGGCAGTAGATTATTACGTGCCGAGTTACCAGCTCTGACGCACAACCTTCAATGAAGGTATGCCCATTCACGCATGTCTCCATACAGAAGACGCTCTAGCTGAAAATCAAACAAGACAGCGTCTTACTGTGAGGCGACAATGTTACCGCAGCACCACCACCGATGAAAATAATGACAGTGAGCCATTAAAAAACATACAATTATAACTGAGCAGCTTTAAGTTTTAATACAGGCTCAATGGATGTGTTTTCAGTAAGACCTTTATAGTAAGTGGCATTTAATCTAAGTTGCCAGTACAATTTTCCTATTTCCAATTTTGTCTCCCAACAACCCCCTTTAACATCAAAGGGCATTGCTTCAATAATACCAAATAAGGATTAAAAAAGAAAACAACAACAACACAATCCTGGGCATGCCTACAGAATGCATTATACAAATTCATTTTGGTGACAGCATAAACATGCTCATAAATCAGGGGTGGCTTGTGCTATTGGGCTGCAGGACTGCAGCCCCCCCAACTGTACAAAAGAAAGAAAAAACTAAATAAAACAACAAACGCGAGTCCCAGAACTCACACATGCACACTTGCAGCATTTCCCAAGTCCAGACTGCTACTGAACCAGTTCAGAGCATGCGCACAGAATCTGGACTGCTGGTAAGACAGTCTAGATTAGGAATACAGCCTGCAACAGCAGAGATTCCAGAAGTCTATGCAGTTACAACTGTGTTGACTGGAAGTAGATCGGACTGCAACCTAATCCTTATTTGGTATTATTGAAGCAATGCCCTTTGATGTTAAAGGGGGTTGTTGGGAGGAATAATAAAAAGGAAATGTGCAACTTCACACTTCAAGGTCACAGGTGTACTCCTTAAATCCCCGAGCCCAGTGAAACCACACACCAAGCAACGGACCTGGCAACAAATACCTTCTATACAACTTCCAGGAATGAACACCTTCAGGCAGTCCCAAATAAAATCCTCTCAAAACCAAACCAAGCGTCCCAAGGCCAGGGTCCTCAGCCATAAACAAACTTTACAACCATACAAAAAAGCTACAATAGAGGAGAGCAAAATATACAAGGGAAGGCATCTTTGATCCAAGGCATCTTTGATCAGCACTAGCAAGAAACTCACGAAATCAATAATAAAAAAATCCCAGAGATGCTTTGAAGACAATCACAAGGCCTTCTTCAGCTATGTCAGAAACTCAGAAAAACTCTCAGAAACCAGAAACCTGGGTGATATGCTCCAAATGATTAGTCCATTACTCCACCCACATACAACATTCACTGAACCCACAGACATTGTTCACATGCTGGCAGACCCCCCCAAAGCGCAAACTCACCCCCTCTCCCCAAAAGGAGAGATAGCTATCCCAACTGAAAGTAGCCTCCCAAACTGCTCTCTCTCTGCGGAAACAAAGCTGCTCTCTCTAAAGCTAAAAACACAGCATCAATGGTACGGATACAACCCAACCATGAACTCCAGGCGCACATAAGGCAGCTGTTACCACTTAGCCGTGGCCCAGGTTATGTCTTTAAGGAGGCACAGGATCAAGGAGTGGCGTACCTCTCCAGAGCCTGGTATGGTCCTCCACAAAGGAAAAACACCACCTCTCATAAGCTTGGGTAATTACAGCCCCATAAGCAACAAGCCTGGAATGGAAAGGAATGGAGAGGACCCAAATGGAACTCATTGACAAGGACACCTTGGACTTGTTTGGCTTGGCTTTGACCTTGTTTGAGTTTTTCAGGGCAGATCAAGCCCTTTGAAACTGGTAGAAGCTGCATGAAACCAGACTTAAGGCCATTGATGAGGAAACCCAATGACAGCAGCCTACCTTTCGACACAAAAACCAACTTTACCAATACCCAGCACAAGACATACTAGAATGTAATACCAGCTTAAACAGAAAGGCATATGGAACAAGATGGGACGCAGGGTGGCTAAAGGACAAGAACCCACAGGGTTGAGTTGCAGGAGCCATGTCGAGGCTCAGCAGAGTTACAGAGTGGGAGTCCACGAGTCCACGCCCTTAGCCCCTATTGTTAGGCATCTGCTTCTCAACAACAGGCAAACATGCCAGGACAATGGCTGACAAAATGACTGCAAACTGGGATAGTACTGGGTGCCATAGTGGATAGTAGATAGGACACAGACATCCTTCAGAGGGTCTGCCAGAAACTGATAGCTGGTGCCAGAAAAATGGGTAAAAGTTAAGCAAAAAAAGAAAATAGTTCAGGAAAAACAGAAACCACCCCAAACCCCCAAGCTGCACCATACCAGTGGCAACCTGGGAAGCACAGACCCACATTGATCACCTGGGGACCCAGGCCAGGTTGTACAAAGTGGTTCCAAAATTGGACGGCTAAATGAAGACCTTCACCTTCTACCACTGATCCCTGATCATGAAGGATCCAGATCATTACCCTCACCCATTCGGATTTGTTCCCACTACCACCCACATATCAGACCAATGATCATGTAAAGGGACCAATAGGACTGTACCTCACCCGCAGTTTGCAGACCCAAAGACTCTCCAAAAGGATCTCAACCAAACTCATAAACCTGTCAACTGACCTGTCATATGCTGCCAGACTGAAGAAATTCAGTTGCATAGACATGCTCATACCATCTTGACACCCAAGACCATGGCCCAACATACAAGGCCATGAAGGCCAGCCCAAAAGCTCCACCTCAAAACCACCTCAAAATCCAAATCCACTGAGCTTCTGTGGAGAGCAATAGACTTAGAAGCCTTAGCCACTGCTGTATAAATAGGATGTGCTGGAGGGAGACTCCTATACTTAGAGACTCCCATGCTGTGGAACAAAATCCCGGTCCATGGACTGCAGAGCACCTGCGAAATAGGTGTAGCCCCTAACAATGAGACGGGAGTCAGCAGCAAATAGGGCACAACAAACTACTGGACTGTGTCACTTTAAACTAGAGCACAAGCTACTATAAACCACAGTATAGTTAAATGAACGTCTGCAGGCTGCTCTTGCAGGAAGGACAGGACTTTGTCTCTCTCTCTCATGGGTTTTCATTTTGAAACTGGAGAGCTACATGTACTTGTTTATACTAATGGAAGTGTGTGTGTGTATAATGCCTCAGTAGCTAGACAGAAATATACCTGGTGGCTAGTCTCCCCTGTACCTTGGGAGTAGGTAGCAAGAGCTTGAATTCCCTACCCATCACCACTTGTGAACGTTTGCCTCATATTTTTGCTCTGTTCCTCATAAAATCTGTGTTTTCTCTGGATTTTGAATTCACTAAATAATGACAAGCATTTGAATTTCAAACTCCAGATTCTTCAGAAATTACATGGTAACACAAAGCCTTTTATTCTAGCAATTTTCTGTTTATGAGATCAATATTGAGGATGCATTCCCCCATTATTGGCTTTGTCTAGGTTTTTTGTGCTAACAGGTTGAGAGCTATGGTGAGAACTGAATTCACTGAATATGTTTGAGGGCTGTATTCCCCCATTATTTGCTTGGTTTAGATGCTTTGTGCTAAGAAGTTGAGAGCTATGGTGAGAACTGAATTCACTAAATGATACCCATTTAAGTTTCAATCTACCTGCCTTTTGCAAAACAGCTGATTTGGCATAGTGGTATGTTGCTCTAACTGTAATGCACAGGGTCCCTGGTTTCAAGACCTGGCAGTGAAATGCATGGTGGTAACACATTTTATTCTAGCAACTTTCCAAGATTATGCAAGCAATGATGTGTCCCTAGTGTTTGGGCTTTTGTCCCCCCCCCAAAAAAATTTTGGCTTTTCCAGGTTTCTTTTGCTTCACAGTTGAGAGATACAGTTGAGTGTCGAGTGCATTTTACAAGGAGCTGAGAGCTTGAAGAGAAGTTTAGTGCAGCTTATACTGTGTCTGCTTGCATTGTTAATAGCACAACAGGTAGTGTACTTGCTTTCGATGCAGAAGACTATGGCTTCTACTCCCACAGTATATAGCTGCATTAGTGATACTGTACTGTGTTGTACTCTTAGAGGGAGTGGATGCTGCAGTCCTGACAATGTCCTCTTTGACAGAGATACCTAGTAACGATGAACCTGTTATCGGTTTGCCATCCATTCCCTATTGCAATATTACTAGCTTATCATGTTTTTAATGTAGTATAGGCAATTTATTCCTCAAGAGCAACAGTCACTTTATTTGTAGATGAAACAATGAAATATAAATGTGTTTGCTAGTAGCAACCTCTTCATTAGTAACAGATCTCTTTAATGTGGAATTATTTAGATGACTTTTACTTCTGCAGAGATTTTGCACATTTACTGATACTGGTGGATTGTAGAAGTTTGAGTAGACTTTTATGATGGAAATGTTCGGAAGTGGGCAGTTTTGTCATTATTAGTGCATGCATTTTGTTTCATTGTTTACCGGAAAAATGTTCAAAACAATAAATTTAAAATGCCTTCAGAGAAGGCAGAGACGTTTTAAGGCTAAGTCTATTTTCATTGTGAAACTGCATTGCTTTATTTAGCAGATATCTATTAGTGTTTGTGCTGTAAAATGTAAAATAAAACTTTTAAATGAAATCCAAATCATCATAGAAGTTAATCAGTATGCACATTATAGTGTTTATGTTAAATGGGGTAAACTAGCCAAGTAATGGGACATTGGAATAGCTGCAGGGGGGAAGCCTCATTCGACCATGATTTTGTGAAGGGTGACAAACTTAGCCCAGGCTGAACTATACCGCTCAATTGTCCAGATTTTTGCAGAATGAATAGATTTTGTCTTCTTATTTTTCGTTTGTTCCTCAAAACATTTGTGGCTTTCTGGCAAATCATTTAGGAATGAAGTCACTAAATAATGACAAACATTGAGTTTCAGACTTCATACCCTTCAGAAAATTTCATGTTAAAACAAGACCTGTTATTCTGTCAACTAAGTTTATACAAGAGCAATTTTTAGTACTGTTTGTATGTTCCCCCAAGATATTTGGCATTGTCCAGATTTCCTGCATTAAGAGGTTGAGAGGTATGAGAAAATAAATCACTTTATAGAATTAGATATATCCAAGTCTGCAATTTATGGTCAGAATATTGCTCTCCCCTAATAATCCCTCAGCAAAATGGCAAATTTGGAAGAAAATGTGGAGGGTTTACAATTAATAAATAATTGTAATGATCAGAGTAACAGATTACTTTTAATTTCAGAAATGCATGTAGATTCTCTTATTTTGTCAGTTGCTAAAGTTAACAGTACTAATATTAAAAGAGTATTCCTTCTTTGATAGGGTCACAGCTCTATTGTGTGGCTATTTTATATTTTTGCATCACATTTTTGGTCCGTTTTTCATAAAATTGTGGTTTTCTGGCAAATTAGTGGCAAATCATTAAAGACTGAATTTAGAAAATAATGACAGCCATTTGAGTTTCAGATTTGATACCCTTCAGAAAATTCATACTAATGCAAGACCTGCTATTCTATTATCTAAGTTTATAAGAGCAATATTTAAAAAATTGTCCTTATTGTATGACAAATGTGTCAGGGCCATCACTGGCAGCCAGAGACATTTCAAATTGTGACATACTTGTTGCACCCCACTCTCCACCTAGTGACTTTGGATGTGTCCAAGCAAGGCAAGGAGCAGTTATGCAGTGTAAGTGTACAGACTATCCTCCCATCCAAAGTAGACACAAGTACTACAGTGGTTTTTCATCTGTCCTTGAATTTGCAGAATGTTCTGGTTTTCTGTCATATTTTTATACTGTTGATTTATGCTTCTTCTTATTCAGAAAATGCATGTTGTTGCAGAGCCTGTTGCTCTGTGTTTAAGTAGCAATGCTTTAATGATCATCAGGCAAGCTTGTCTGAGACTGTAAGATGCAAGTAAGCTTTAATAAGCATGCTGTTAAAGAATTACCAACATTGAAAGCCTTTTTGTTGTTGCCATGCAGAGAATATTTACATAACTAGATTGCATATAAGCCTTAGGTAATGAAATGCATATGGCAGTATTTGCAATAAAGGACAGGAATACAGTATTTTCAGAAGCTTATTACATTTGTTGGAGACTTGCAGTCATCTTTGCATGCTTTACCCACAAATTAAATAGAATGCCAATCTATCCTGTGTGTTCCATAACCTGTGCGGTAATCCTTTAAGCAATTTATCTTGAGCTTGTTTCTTGTTTGCTGTTCATGTTTTTACTTTGATCATGTTTTCCCCATGAAACAAGTAGATAGCTGTTGTCAGGCAGCAGGTCTTTTTGACTAAGAAATATTTTTACAAGTGGGGGTATCACAGAGATTGCTACTTTCAGCATGTTGCTTGATAAGTTTTATAAAGCTGAATATAAATTATAATTAGAACTGCAGTGCAAGGAGAAGTGGTTTGAGTTGAGTGTTCCTTGTTTTTTTATACTTGATTTTGACTGGCGTTCCAGTAATGTATTTAAAAACTAATTTCTTTTTTCATCTCTCACAAGCTTTTTGTTTCCATCTAGATATTAAGTAAGCTGTCATGTAACAAATGCATTGAAATATATTAATTTGGTTTGATTGGACTCTCATAATTATGGTTTGGCACCCAGGACAGCGTATTTAATTAACGTCCCAGTTTTTGCATTTTTTAGCATAGTCTCACCCCTTTCTAGTTGGCCATTCCCCTTCCCAATGGCCCCACCCATGCTGCTGTCTCCTGCAGCCCCCCGTTTGATTTGAAACCACCAGCCGCCACTATCATAAATCCTTTTCTAAAAACTTTGCTCAGTTTTACCTATATAGTAACTTAAACAATTTTGACAAAGTGCAATATCTATATATATATATATATATATATATATATATATATATACACACACACACACACACACACACACACACACACACACACACACACACACACACACACAGTGGCACAATTACTATCCCCCAATTAAAGTTTAAAATGTGGATTTCCTATGAAGACAAAGATTTTTCCACAATATAGGGGCATTGATGACAGACACCACATTTAGTGGTGCCTTTTCTAACACAAGGGACAATCTGGTGGTGCTCAAAAATAAACTTCAAATTCTTCCCCATTTTAGACACAAAAGATGGAGTGTTACCTAAAATTCTAAAGACATCCTCATTTGTCTTAAATGTACTCCAATTCCTTGTGACTATATATTGAATGTTCTTAACCCAAGTACTATACGTAAAAACTAAAGAATGTGTAAATTTAGGTGTTAATAGGTTGTCAGAGCCCATAGGTTGTGTATTACTCTCTACAGGTTCAGTATCTAGTGATAGTATTGGCTTGTATCTTTTACCCCATTGTTGCCTCACTTCACTAGCTGTGTTGTTAAGGAAATCTTTGGGGTGCCCCCTTTCCAAAAATGTATATGTCACAAATTGGACTTCACTCTCAAAATGAAATGTATCAGAACACATCTGAGCTGCCCTAGCTAACTGACCTTTAAATATGTTATACTTAATGTGTTTGGGGTGATAATTATTGCATTCTAAGTATCCACTAGAAAAAGTTTATTTCCTTTATATTTTTGACCCCAAGCTACCCCATTTTGAAAATTGTCAAATTAAGGTAATCTACTAATCTTCATGAAAATGTCCCGTAAAGGACAGAAAGGTTGTAGTATTGTCTAAATGCACCAAAAAATAGTATGTGTTCACATATCAATACCTTTTCACAAATAAATCAACCAGATATAGTAGATGCATGCGTGTGCCAATTGTTTGAAAATGGGCTGTTCAGAATGTGATCTTTCTCCCAACTGTACAGTAAGTACTAGGTTGGCATAGATCAGGGCACAACTTGCCCAATAGCCACACTGTTGATCTGCCTATAATATTCGCCTTTGAAAGTTATAATATTATTGGTTAGAACAAGTTCTATTAAGTCCACTATGAAATTCATAGTAGGGCCATTGGGTGAAATCAAAGCAGTCATGCTATGCAAAAATAGTTCAAGACTTAAGGTGTGTGTAATAAATAAATCAACTACATCAACCTTAGAAACCCTGCAGAATTACTAAATAACTGTTCTCAAATTTTACTCAAAAAATCCCAGGAGTCCTTTAAATTATGATGAGCTAGTTTAATTGACCCCTTGAGAATGTGATCTATATAAACTGCCAGTGGATATGTTTATTAAACTAGTTCTAGGAGTGTATTTTTGTTGTTACATGTAGTATTTTGATCCTCGGACAGTCCAGCACCACATGAGCCTTTTTTGGTTTTACTTGGTGCTTTTATTAGGCTGCACAGTCACACTTTTTTTTCACTTTTATATAATTCATTACTAATGTTTTTCTTGATAAGCTAGAAAGAGAGAAAATAAAAGTATTTTGTCATTTGGATCGTAAACAAGGCATATTATGTAGACAAATGTGGGAAAATTAATTTATGTTGTAACTGTAGTAATTAATCATGATGTATTTTTAGTGTTTCTCTGTGTAGAAACTCTTTATTACTCATTATTTACTAAGAAAAATAAGAGATACAGATTTATACAAATTTATTTCCTGAATATCACTGTCTACTGATCAGTTGCATAAACAGTTATCAACGTATAAAACTGACAAGGAGTTACAAAACATGGCACTGTCAGTAGGTTTCATAATGAACAGACTGTTAGTCATTATTTAGAAAGAACAATAAGCAACATTTATTTTCACATAACATTTTCCTATTGAGGTCACATCCTACTTAGGTTTTGTATAAACTGATGTGATACCATGAAGTAGATAAGAGTCTAATTAATACATGTAGGATTTATTTCACAAAGTCAAAGCTTTGCTTGTTGATGTTAAGTAACTTATTTTGTAATGATGTACAAAACAGCCGTATTTGTTTATATATATATAGTAGAGAGAGAGAGAGAGAGACATATACAGAGCAAGACAGAGTGAGAGAGAGAGAGAGAGAGAGAGAGAGAGAGAGAGAGAGAGAGAGAGAGAGAGAGAGAGAGAGAGAGCATTCCAACATAATGCATCTCACCTCCTCCTTAAAAATATGATTTAACAACTTGATACTGAACATTGCAACTACCATTTTTATGTGGAAATAATAGAAATGTTTTTATAGTTATGTTATTATATACTGAATAAAACACTGTGCTGTCACAGAGAAGAAAATATACCAGTTTAACCACTTTGAATGTAAATCCTGCTGTCTCAGTAGTCTTAGACACAGCCTAATCTTCTTCTTAAGCTAATCTGTTTTCCACAAGGATTCCATTATAGCTTAAATTAAAATAATAAAGTCATATAGCTGTTTATTTGTAGGAACCTAAGAGTTCTGCTGCTATCAGGGCCATTTATATGTGACTTCTGGAAGACAAGCAGGAAGAACAGAATAGAGTAACCCTGCTGTTAGATAATTTAGAGTGACTGCTGACAAACCTACCTTTTGCACACCACTTGTTATATAAGCCATTATCAAAGTGGTTGTCGATACCATATGCTGAAGTGTTATACATACAAACAAATGCATGTATGTGCATGCACACACACACACACACACACACACACACACACACACACACACACACACACACACACACACACACACACACACACACACACACACACACACACACACACACACACACACACACACACACACACACACACACACACACAGTTTTAAGACTTGTATTGTGTTTATGAAGAAATAAACATTCCTTGAAATCATGTAGCTTGGAATTGCTATGACTACTAATTATAAAGGTCTTCGGAGTTGCAAGTAAAGGGAAGAAATAATTTTAATTGTTCAGACAGCAACAGCTTATTGATTATGTGAACTTGGGGACATTTGTATTATATTTCATTTTCATTTTTAGATCTGAGTCAATATAAATGGCTTTGATCTTCAATTTTGTCTTGCATGGAAATTGCATCTCTGTTTCAGGTCACTGTTGGATGCATTAATGGATAAGGCTATCCAAACTCTACCACGGGGCAGGTTTCTGGCTCCTGTTGTTAACATTTTTAGCAGTATTATTGTGTCCTTTACATATGCAAGTTAAAGAAATGCATATAATGTAGTTTAGTTTTCCTCAAACTGTGTTGATTGCTCCATTTTGTAGTAATGTACTAAAATATTATTGATTAAAATTATATAACACATTGTCTTAATGAACATCTGCATACATGCTTCTGGGGGGAAGATTCAGAGGGTTATTCGTCTAATGGTTATGAGGTTGTGGATAAGGAAATCTTGATGCTGCTGAAAGCTGTTGCAATAAGAGGGATTATTGTTAAGATACTGTGTAGTCTATATCCAGTCACTTCTTTCTTCAAAGCTTACTAGACTGAATCCCATTTTGACTGAATATGCAAGTTGATATTAAGGGTTTTCTTTTACCTAAAATGTTGGTGATCTCAGAGTAAATTGCATTAGTTAGAATGGTGACGCAAGCTCAACTCAGCTCTCTTCTTAGGGATGTGTGGAAGTGTATCCCACCACTCTTAAAAAGTTATCAACACATTGTTTTGTTTTCTTGCTGTGACTGAACACATTATGATTGTGTCTTCCTCCATGAAGCTATATGTTTCCTGTATAGCATCTCCTCTCCAGTGTTATTTCTGAAGAATATTTCTCACTTTTTTCTAAAGGATTTAAATTTGTTCCTGTTAAGACACCAGATATAGCGAAAGTATTACTTGATATTCACCTGTTTACTAGGAAAATTAATTTTCGATTGCTGTTTCCTAAAAACAATATTGGTAATATTGAGCATAAATCTATGGCCTTGAGAAAAAATAGTGTGTTCAACCCTCCCTTGCACCCTTTGGTAGCTAGTTTTGAGAATGTGGTTAAACAGGAGTTGTACCAACTTTGGGCTAATAACAAGAAGTACTACTTTAATTTGAGTTCTAAAGAGAAAGAACTACTTTTTTCTTTAAAACATGACAGATTAATGACCCCAGACAGGGGGGGGTCTTAATTTTTAACAGTGAAGACTATAAAAATCTTATTCAAGGTATTTTCTTTCAGGAGGAAAGCTATTTGCAGGTATCCAAGAATCAGATTAATATTTCCTATTGACATATTGATGGGTTTTGGAAGAATATTTACTAGAACAAAGGATCAGTCAGGAAGTTTACACTTTTCTATTAAATAATTTTCCCAAGGTGCCAAGTATATTTGACATCCCTAAGATCCACAAAGATGTTTTGTCACCCCCATTTAGGCCTATTGTGGCAGCAGGGGGGTCTTAAACACACCATTTGGTAGTCT
The DNA here is from genome assembly GCF_019279795.1 of Protopterus annectens. NCBI lineage: Eukaryota > Metazoa > Chordata > Ceratodontiformes > Protopteridae > Protopterus > Protopterus annectens. Next base: position 200,644,685 of record NC_056726.1, on the reverse strand, counting down.
TTGTGGATCAGTTGGTTAAGCATGTAGTTGAGAGTATGCCACATCTTGTGAAAGATTCTTGGGACTTTTTGGGATGGATTAAGCAAGATTTATGGAATCCTGATCTGATTTTTTTTGACAATAGATGTACAGGATTTATTCTCCTGTATTCCTAGAGAGGAAGGGTTGGATTATTTTGAAAAAATGCTGTTTGATCATTCTAGTTTATCTCCAGAGCATGTACAGCTTGTTTGTGAAATTATGGCCTTGGTTTTAGATAACAACTATATTTTTTTGAAGGGCAATATTTCCAACAAACCAAAGGAGTTGCTATGGGCAGCTTGTGCTCCCATTCATGCAAACCTTGTTTTATTAGGGTGGGAGAAAGAGTTTATTTTTGAAAGTAGGTTTCATTTGGATATTTTGTTTTACAGCAGGTACATGGACGATATTTTTATTTTATGGAAGAGTACCAAGGAAAGGATTGCTGGTTTTGTTGAATATCTAAATGCCACTACCCATTATTTGAAATTTACCTATGAGTGTAATGAGAAAGAAATTCACTATCTTGATACCACCATCATTAAAGATGTGTGTTGTTTTAGATCTAAGGTGTATAGAAAGAAAACTTTTTGTGATTCCTACCTCCATTTCCAAAGTCACCACCCACTATACCAGAAAATAAGTATTGTCAGGGGACAGGCAATCAGAATTTTTAGAATGACTTCCCATCTTGAGGACGTCATTAAGGAATTTAGTTACCTGAGGAACATGTTTCTGGAGAGAGATTATCCACTAGAATTTGTAGAGAGTATTTTACAAGAGGTTATGAAAGAGTGGGGTTCTAAATATGAACCTCTATTAGGTAGAGGTCTTTCTAAAACCAAAAATTGTGAAACAACAGAGAGTTCTACCCATAACTTCTCCCAGGCACGTGTGGTGCAATATAGTACACATTATAATGACATCAGAAATATACTTTGTAAGAATTGGAACATTTTTAGGGGTGACCCTAATATTTTACAAGCAGTGGGTGACCAGCCTATTTTTTGTATTAAAGTGGGCCGCAACTTGAAACTAACCTTGGAGGGTAACATGAATAACAGTAGTGAAAAAATGAATGAATTCATCAAAGCTAGTGTTTGTTGTACACAGTGTAGATAAATACTATCGGCTGCTAGTTTGCAACTTGATAATATCAACCAGGACACAGTGTTTTTCAAAAAAGGTAACTGTCAGACTAGCAAAATAGTTTATCTGGCAAAGTGTAATTCCTGCCCAGGGTTTTATGTTGGGAAAACTGAGAGGGCTGTCAGGTCCAGGATATATGAACACTTATATGACATTAAGAATTCAAAATAAACTAATGCTTTATTTAGGCATAGTAAAATATGTGTTAATTTCTCTGGATTTAAGTTTGGGATATTAGATACCATTGAAATAAACCCCAGGGGTGGCAACTGGAAAAACACTTTAAACAAGCGGGAACTGATGTGGCAGCTTCGTTTGGCAGCTAATCTGTGTCCAGGATTAAATGATTTTATATCTATCTTGCCTGCTTTAAAAGAAAGAGCAGAAAGGGTTTAATTTTATATAATTTCTTTATAGAAATGTATTTTATTGTATTTTTAGTGTTTATAGTGTATGCCTTTAAGGTATTAATTTATTCAAGAGATCTTTTGTTTGACTGGTGGGATTCCTCACCTATCTTGTGACAGTGTAATATATTTAAATCCACATGACTGTTTGTATATTGTTCTGAGGAAGTCAATTTTACTTTGATGAAAGCGCTTAACCTGAAAAATAAACTTGTGTCTACTAGTCCTGCTGTGAATTTATGGTTTTCACATGCAAAACATAAGGGTGAAAAATGCTGTAATGATAAAAGAATAGCACATATGTTTCGTAGTAGAGTGCAATGTAAAACAATGACATGAGCTGGAGAAAATACATGAGGAAAAACACAATAGCCATGTTATTTGTTAAATAGATTAGTATGTGATAAGTGAGACCAGAGGCAATCATAATAAGATATTTAAAGAGATACTACAGATTAATAAACAAAAAACACTGAATGCACTGTGAAGAACTCCACTGAAATTCTTGTCACAGCACATTTAGTGTTTTTTGTTTATTGGTTTAGTATTATACTGGTTGCACAAGAATTTTCCAGTTTTAGTGTTTTGTTTAGATATTAGAGATTACATGATTAGAGACAGAGAGGGGAAACTGAGTGATGTGTTAGTATGAGAGGTGATGTTCACATTATGGTTATAGAAGGAAGACGATGGAGAGAAGGAGATTATAAAAAGAGTTCAGGGTACGGTGTCTTCAGGTAGTTTAGGTGAGTAAAGAGGAAAGAGAAAGATGTAGAGGCAAAGGTCTGCAGAGATAAAATAGATAAGGTAAGCAAGTGGAAAAATGAAAAAAAAAGGAGTGGAGTAGGAGATTGGAGAGGGTTATAAAGTATGATTTAGGTTGAAAGAGGTGAGTGAAGTATAGTGAGTAAGTTCAGCCGGGACTGGCACAGGACCAGATCCAAGATTTAACAAAGAATTTTTTTAGGGAACATTTAAAGTGGGTATGTCAGAAATAGCTCTGCTGGTTAGAGGTAGGGTATTCCAGCTTTTGCTACTGAGTACAAGTATAGGCTTTATCCAGGGGATTTATTTCGTTTATGTATGAGAATAAGCTGTCTGTCGCCTGATCTCAGAGTTCCTTTTAAGGAAATAATATGTTGATTAAGGGGGTAAGAGATGGACAGGCTAATGGTTTGTGTATGATTTTATGTATTATTATAAGTTGAATGTAAGAGAGGTGGAGGGGGAGCTCCAGTCATCTAAGGGTATGCAGAGCTTTACAGTGATGAGTAAGGCAGGATGAATTAGTAGCAAACTTGACAATTTTGTTGTAGCAGCTTTCAAGTTGTTTTTTTTTTTATGGAGGATTGTAAACTGGTTAGAATTGGTGGTCCATAGAGTAGGTAGGGCATAGGTTTTGGCTAGAGTAAATTTTATGGGTGTGCTCAGAAAATGTTTGTTTCTCTATAGCATGCCTAGTTTTAGATGTGTTTTCTTAATATTGTTTTGGATGTGCAGGTCAAATGTAAGATTATTATCTGCTATGACTCATAATTGTTTGGTATGGTGAACTAATTCAACTTCAGTGCCATTTGCTGAAAAAAAATTGAAAGATGCTTTGCTAGGGGTGTGAGTTTTGGGGATAAGCAGGAAGGATTTGTTTTTTTAGGGGGTTGAGTATGAGTGGTGCACTTTTAAGCCTGGCTTCAATGGAGATGACAGCTTGTTGAGTGATTTTTTGGAGGTGAGTTAAGGTGTTTGAAGAGAAGATGATGGTAGAATCATCTGCATATTGAATCAAGGTGCTTTCACAAGAAGATGAATGTAGCTTTTAGATAAAAAAAATATTGAATAGTAGGAGAAGGATGGATCCTTGTGGGACTCCTGTGGAACTGAGAAGGTATGCAGAGCTGGATCCCTGCCATTTTGCAGCTTGTTGCCTTTTGGGAAAGTAGCTAGAGAACCGTTGAGGGAGATGATAGACCCGGGGTGAAAAGTTGATTGAGGAGTTTACTGTTAGAGACCATGTCACAGGCTTTTGATAGATCTAGAAATACTGCAGATACAAGTTTATCAGAGTTGAAAGCTTTATTGACAATGTCTGTAAATGACAGTAATGCAGTGGAGGTGCTGTGGTCTGGCTGAAATCCATGTTGAGTATTAGTGATTAGCTTATTTTGTAAGAGATAGTGAAGAAATTGTTGATGTATAAATCTTTAAGGAATTTTAGAGAGGGAAGACAGGATGGCTATGGAACATAAATTTCTAATGTCAATGGAATTACTTCCTTTATGTAAGGGGATAATATGCACCATTTTTCACAAGTTAGGGACAAAGGATCCTGTTATTGATCTACTAATAAGAATGCTGATGGGGTATGCTATTACATCTGCAGCCAGATTTTGATATTCTGTGGAAGGTTGTTAGCTGAGGAGGAATAATGTTTTAGTTTACATAAAAGATTTTTATGACAGTTATATAAACTGAAAGATAAAGTGAGTGGAGTTGTCTGTATGTGTATTAGAGAGGTAGCAGATAGGTGAGTGTTGTGAAGGAAATGTGGTGTAGGGTCTAAGGTAGTGGAAGCTGGCTGTGTGGAAGGGGGTGTGTTAGGTGAGTTTGAGGTTAAGTATGTATTTAAATATTTAGCTGTTTGAAGAGGGAGATTGTCTGGTTATGGGCTGGAATCCTTTTTTGTACCTGGGCTGATGAGGGAGGATATGGCGAACCAGAATTTTTAGGGTTGTTTTTATGGCTATCTTTTAGCAGAGTATAATAATATTTTTTTTTCTCTATTAACTTGCTTCTTGATTTGGTTTTGTAGCTGTCTGAATAGTTGCCAGATTTTGTCATGATTTTTGTCTGATTTATAACCTTTAAACAGGAAACTAAGGAAGCTATCAGGAGATGTCTAAGTAGGTAGGTTTGGGATTCCTAACATGGAGGCTACCACAGTTTAGCAGGACAGAAGGAAAATTAACTAACAAGAGATATGTGTTGCCATGATAGTTTGGGATTACTGAGATGGAGTTTTACAGATTTTAGAAGGACAGGTAGAATGCCCATCTCAGTTAGTTCCTACTCTTTGCTACACAACATACAGTCTGTAAATGCGGTATTTAAGCACTTTAGAATACACAGCTTGAATATGTAACCTATATGAAAAAACAAGGCAATGACCAAACTCTTTTCACAAACAAAACTGTCTCATATTAACAATTGACTAGACTAGCCAGTAACTATGCTGTTCTTAAAACATAAAACCAGGTACTATAATTGAAACCTTCAGTAGAAGCAAGGAGAAACAAGCAAATATATCTGCTAGAGATTAGCAGCAGAGAGAAAAAAAATAACTCTTAACCGGATGGCAACACACTACAAACTTACTTGCTGTAACTGTACAGTTCATAAAGCAAAAAGTGGGTGCATTCACTGAATCCTACAGCAAAAAGCCAGTAAAAACTTGATCCTGTGACAAAAACTTAAAATATAATTACACCATATGCTAATACTTTGCAACTGGTCATGCAAATAAGCTTGGAAGCATTGTGCTTCAATAAGCGATTCTGATAGAACGAAAAGTAATGTCAGTGGCCTTTATGACTTGCATAGGCTTCATTGGCTTATTGTATATCTGACAGATGGAGTCCATGCCAATTCATCTGGTGCACTACTGCATGTAACAGAGGCGGTATTGTGTCACATTTTCCTTCAAAATGCTGCAGTGTGTTCCACTGAACTGGTACAGTAACACACATATTTGCAGAGTGTTCTCAACAAGGACATTGGTAATCTCAGTTACATGTATGCCTTTTTATTATCCTGCACAATGTACTAACATAACAGTGAGTTTTCACTGATGCACACATTAACACAAGACTTAATGGCAATAATGCATAATGCAGTGATCTGTAGGTTAACACTCAGGAATGCATGGGTGGCGCTCCACTGTGTAACAGCTGTCACTATCACCTCACACATTCCTGTTCAAAACCTGTAGCATCACCTTTGTGATTTCCATTCTGCACAATTCCTTCACTTGTGATTTGTCATACATGTGACAGTGCTATTCCCTTTGGATAGGCTTTATCCAGATTTCTTGAGCTAAGCTGTTGAGAATTATGCATACCACTTAATTTTAAAGGAGTTGCATCCAGTGCTCAAAAAAAAAATATATATATATATATATATATATATATATATATATATATATATATATATATATATATGTGTGTGTGTGTGTGTGTGTGTGTGTGTGTGTGTGTGTCATATATATATATATATATATATATATATATATATATATATATATATATATATATATATATATATACACAAAACAATTTAACAGATAGCCCAAGTGCAATATTGTCCTACATGGTATGTCTTCTTGTGTAAATAATGTCCTTCCAGTGGTATAGAGGCCCTCCTCCTGGAGCACTGGCCCTCAGAACTCCCCACCATGGCTGGGTGTTATTTACACAATAACACACATCTTGTCAGGCATTGTTGCTTGCTTCATATAATATTCATTTATATTGTCATAAATTTCATGTTTTTTTAAATATCTCAACAACCAAGTATTACAGAGAAAACAGTTTAGCTTCATATGAAAACTCTCAACTGGAGGAACAAAATGCTGCTGATGGTATTTGTATAATAACTTGAATGGTTGCTGACATATTTTAAGTTGTTTCGAAATATTACAAACTTAATAGTTACAGTGTTTACTGTGACTTTTAAAATTCAGATAAAGACCCAGAACCAAAAGAATACTACCAGTATAAAAACAGCTTGCACAGAAGAGTTTGCCATTTATGCTTTTTTTGTAACCCTTTTAGTTCGAGGGCATGTACATGTGAGGGCATACTTCGATTCTGTCAATAAGATTATGCTGCTGCCATTGGAAGTTACAGTGGAAACTTCCAGAGCTCCAGTGGAGGGAATGAGTTTAGGAAGAACAGTACATAGTTGTATAGATAGTGAACTGTTTGTCCTATGCAAGCAACCTAGTTTCTGTTGACAAAGAGCAGGAAGCTGACTATATAGGAACTTAAAGTAGTGAATGAAAGAGTATATTAGATATATTAGATTCCAAAGACATGCATCTGGAGCATTTCTCCCCGGGCCTCTGCTGAAAACAGGCTCTGTGGAACCTAGTCAGACATTCTCGGTCAACAAATGTTAAATAAATAAAAATAAATAAATTAGAAAGATGCTTCATAGATGTGCCATGATATGACACTTGAAAATTATGCAAAGATAGTCAAAGAATGAAAAAGTCAATAAACCCTAGCCATGTTGAATATTTCGGTCATAGGTAGCTCTCAGCATGAATCACTTACATAGAACACATGCAGAAAATGAAACAGTGAAAACAGAGAGCCAGCAATAAAAGGAGCCCTAGTGTGGGAGGACGGGGCTGAACAGGAGGTGGGGCATTTCAGTGTTGCGCAACAGGAGAAGGAAGGAAAAAATAAATCTATTTATGCAGAACTACTGAATTTACATTTTTTTGGTTTGTTTACATTGCATGAATGCCGAAATTCCATATAGACATCATTTTTGGATAAAGGTACTACAAACTTCAGGTGTTAAAGTGGTTGATATCAGACATGTTTTGTATTGTTGAAAGAGACTTTTTTGCTATTACTTTGACTTAAATGTTATGGGCAAAGTAAATCAACCTTGCATTTTATTATATATCTTTACTGGCTGAACATATTTAAACCATGGTCAGCATTTTAGTTACAGAATTTTAATTTTCATAAAAACATACCAAAAATACACTCACATTTCTCGTGGTTCATGCTAACTGCCCAATGAAGTTTGATCAGTTAGCACACCTATGAGAAAATGTGAGGGTTGTGGCTAACCTAAGCAGTATGGCCACCTGATAATTTGGATCTAACCATCCTGGGATAAAAAGATTTATTTTGCTTGTTTCTACTCCCCTAAACATTTATTAAGAAAGTGCATTATGGCAGGAAACACAGAAGAAAAACAAGATGAATTTCTTGAAACTTAAAAAGCCATTCTCAACGATTGTTTGCTTCTGGTCCTTTAGTGCTTGACAGCAGTAGACTTTGAAATAGAGTCACACTTGGCACTGTTAACATGTAGAGCAAGTGGAATCAGAAGTTGATGGTTTAACAAAAGACTTGAATACCCTAAAGGAACTTGTGAAGTCACACCTGGCTGCTGCAATTAGAATGAAGAAGATAAATGCTCAGATAGTGATCAAACTTAAATTTAGGTAACCTGTACTTCATATTATCTATGGTATAATCCCAGTTAGTCTCACTAGGAGTGATATGTAATTATTGACCATGGGATGATTTAAGCCAATGTAACAGCAAATAGGATAGGTTAATTCAAGTACCAAAAATAAATTGACTAAGCTGAAAATGGCCAGCAAGGGCAGCTGGCATAGTACACACACCTATGTTGTATCTCTTCAAATGAGTGCTTTCTGACAACTATGACATGATTCATCTCTGTTATCAGCAATTTGTGCAGAGATCTAGAGACTGTGGACTGAACTAGACAGGTGTTCAAATATGATAATATGTACCTAGTATGAGAGTGTCAGGAAGGAAACTGGTAACAAGCAGGAATGGCTTACTTAGATATGGATGTGGGCAATTCTGTTTAGTGGGAGGATTTATGCAGATGGAGTGTTTGGTTCCCCACACTACTGCAGTGCCTTTTGAGGGGACATATGCATTACAAAACAATGCTCAACTTAGCTCTTTAACTGTGTGCCTTCTGACAAATCTGTTATGAGTTCTTCTATGTCATTGGCAGGTACAGACTGTAGGGTATATAGTCAGGTGAGCACATCCAGAAATGTTTGCTTTGTCCAAATGTACACAAACAAAAAATAGCATTACTGACAAGTAATGGCTATCTCCAGATATGATATATTTTATTGTTTTTGATGGGTAGCTGATTCTGATCCCTTAAGTGCTGTACTTCCTTGTAAGCATGTCCAGTTTAACAATATACATTTCACTTCTTCTGTTGCATATCAGGTTGCAAGCCAAAGACACAAAGATAAAGAAGATAGTCAGGCACACTTCATAAGGGATGCCAGCAACAACCTGCTCACAAGTTCATAGGACATCAAAGGCAAATGGATGGAGAAGAAAACCCAACAGAAGCTGTACTTCCCCAGAAACAGCATACAATGAGAGAAGAAGAGGAGCCTGCCATAGAAGAACAAGAACAACACTAAAGAAAATGAAGTCAGGGAAAGCAACAGGCTCAACTGAGGTCACAGCAGATATGATAAAGATGCTGGGTGAGACAGGAGGAGAAAAGGCTCCTGAGGGTACTAATTGCAGTGTGGAGGGAAAGACATATTCTAGATGACTGGAAAATAAGCATATGCATGCCAGTATACAAGAACAAAGGGTACATCCACAACTGCAGACAGTACACACTGCATGAAAGCTCTTGAGTGGGTGATTGAAAAATGGATACACAGAGTAGTAGAAAGTAAGATGGGAGATGAGCAGTTAGGATTCAGATCAGGATGCAGCACAACTGACCTGATGTTTGCAGTGAGACAGATAGTTGAGAAGAAGCTAGAGATGAGGAAATATTCCAACTGGGCATTCCTAGACTTGGACAAAGCATATGACAAGGTTCCAAGAAAGCTAACCTGGGCAGTACTATGGTGGTTTGACGTTTAGGAACATTGGTAGAAATAGTGCAGGGTATGTACAAAGACCCAATGACTCAAGTACAAATATTGTTCACCTCACAGATGGGTTCCCAGTGGGAGTGGGTGTACACCAGAGTTCAGCTCTGAGCCCACTGCTGTTCATACTAGTGATGGACTACATTAGCAAACAGGTTGGAAGGGACAGTTCAACAAAGTTGCTGTATGCAGATGATGTAGCATTACAGGCAGACTCTGAGCAAGAACTCTAGCAAAGTAAAGAGTAATGGAATGCAAAACTGAAGGCACATCAGACAGTGGTAATGGCAGCAAACTGGGAATCAGAAGAAGCTGAGAATTGAGATAGAAGGGGAATATAGTGGAATGGGTAAATAGCTTCAAGTATATGGGAGGATAGTTGAGGAGAAGGGAAGTCTGAATGAAGGATTCAAAGCTAGAATCAGAGAGGCTGCAGCCAGCTGGCATAGAGTGTCAGGTCTAGTCTATAACAGAAGAATATCAAAGAGGTGGAAAAGTAAGGTGCACAAGACAGTGGTGTGACCAGTACTACTGTATGGTACAAAAACCTGGGCAGTAAAGGCAGAGCGGATGAAGAAATTAAAGGTGATGGAAATGAAGTGCATGAGAAGGATGTTAGGATGCACACTGTGGGACAGACGAAGAAATGAGGACATAAGAGCAGAAGCCAAAGTAGCTCCAATTGCAGACAAGATCAAAGAGAACAGATTACAGTGGTTTGGGCTCATGTGCAGAAAAGCAGAAGACAATCTGGTGAAGAAGATTTGGGACAGACATGAAGAAGGTAAGAGGAAACTAGGACATCCAGCAAAGAGGTAGATGGACTGTGTGAAAGATGATCTGTGACAGTCAGGCATGAGTAACAAAAATATTAAGAGTGTGGCACTGAATTGAGAGAGCTGGCAAAAGTTAACATGATACCCCAACCCCAAGTAGAAAAAAATGGGAAAAAGGGGCTGATGATGATGATCTTCCATTTCATGACTGTTAACACAAAGCAACAAAACTATTCAGTGGTTGGAAATAGTAATAGTCATTTTTCATCTTCTGGAAAAAAAAAATCCCTCAGTTTCCTGGCTCTGCTGGCCATCACTTAATGAAAGGTAGAGCTGATGTGACAATGGTAGTGATATAGGTCTGTGTACAAATTTATTTTATCAACTCTTGCAGCTTCCACAATTCAGTGTAACCCTGATGTGCTGTATCAGATTTCTTTGAGATATGTCTGGCGTTATGATCCACTAATTACCAATGTCCATTGCACAATACTCAAGTCACTTGCCAGATTGCAATAATGTTGTCACACCCCCTTTGTATTGTTCTTTTATGACAACTGTTGTACAAAGTGTGACAATATTAAATAAAACAGATGTCATAAGAGTGTGGCTTTGGTAGGCAGCCTTTCCAATCCCATATGATATATACTGAAGCAATGTATGAAAGTCTTTTTGCTAGATAATGATACCTTACGGCACTGATGTGTCCTATTACATTCTCCTTGAATATGACCCTTTCGTAGGGATTGCTGTGTTCATTTCTAAACATGGCCAAATGCATTCATACACGTTCTTGCAGTTGAGCTTCTTCCATATGAGTGATTTCTGACAATAATTCCATCACAGTACAAATTTAATGACATGTCCCACATCTCCAATGCTGATACTTCTCACCTGATATGATTTTCACATCTTGTCCAGTTTATGCATCATAATAAGTTATATACTGCTCCACCTGACATGTGTGGTTGTCTGTATAGAATTCAAGAAGTCTTAAATGCCCATGGTCTCCTAAAAGAGCTTCATTTAATGAGTGTTTGTTATTATGAATCACTTTTTCATTAATGTTCAAGCATCCTCTCACTCAATGACCAGTGCAACATTATCAGCCTTCATTGATCATTTGTTGTTAGGTTTTGCTTTGCTTATGTATTTCTGGGGTCTATATTAGAACACCAAAGTCTTAAAACTTCGAATGTTCTAATATCGACCCCTATTCAGCGAATGCTTAAAATATCAAACATGCAGAACAGCTAATGTTTTCCCAGGGGAAAAAAATTTGCTGTTCCGAAACACAAGCACACCAAAAAAACAGCAATCCACACACATACACTTAAAATCCTACATCTAACCCTACACTAAACTGTACATACACTACTATATATCCACTTACCTTAACCCAAACCCTAAGCCTAAGGTCTGTCACTATCACACACTCACCCCACCCGCGCCCTAACCCTAACTCACCTACCCCCCCTAACTCTAATGTCCATCACAATCACACACTTACCTGACCCACACCCTAACCCTAACTTACCTAACCTGCGCCCTAACCCTCACGTCCACACAATCGCTCACTTACCTGAACCAACCCGTAACTTTCCACCACAGTGCTGAAATAGCGTAGCGACTGAAAAGGCCAACCAAATTCTTTCCCTAGGAAAAACGTCCATGTTCTGCAGCTTTGCTATTTTCGGCATTCGCTGAATAGGGGTCGATATTAGAACATTCAAAGTTTCAAGACTTCGATGTTCTAATATAGACCCATATTTTTGATTTGCCTATCTGATGTTGTGGATTGTGTGCTCACTCAATTCTGACTCTGGTTTGACATGCACACTTTTTTGTTTCCATTGTACAAACATATATGGTCATGCACTTGCTTACCATGATGTGGCCACAAGCTCTCATCGTAGGCTCAAGGTGAGACCCTTCATCATGCTACTTGTCTTGGCTTCATGTACATTTGATTAGCAATATAACTCTTTACACTAACACAATTAAGTTAACTTCTGCATGGTGTATACAGAACATCAGTAAATTCCCAGACCATCTCACCACTTGCTCTGTATCTATTCAATGTACATTGTTTACAAAAAAAACACTAAGAAAAGTATAAAGACAGTGATGTAATGCATGTATGATTGACTTTCTGCAGTTGTTGTAATACTGGCTCACCTAGGTGGTATACACATTCACATGTGTGCATGCATTACAGCACCTACATTAATATTAATATAGGTACAATGGAAATACCACCCTGAAATGCATTTTTGTAGCCCTTTTGGCATAAAAAGGTAATTAGTGAAAAACACATGGCACATAGCAATAGAAACAGTAGTGATGCACTACAAATAAAACTAGTTGGCTGTGCTGGAAGAGGGTGATATTTTTCCTAAGAAAACTTCTTCAGTTTTTATAATTAGAAGGATTAAAGGGAAAGGAAGAGAAGACATGACATACAGCAAAAGAGTAACAAAGAATAACATAAAGGTATGACCTAAGGGACTTCCTCATTAACATCAGCACAAACATCATATGTGTGTGTGTGTGTGTGTGTGTGTGTGTGTGTGTGTGTGTGTGCACACGTGCATATGTGTGTGTGCACACGTGCGTGTGTTTGTGAGTATGTGTGTGTGTGCGTGTGTGTGTGTGTGTGTGTGTGTGTGTGTGTGTGTGTGTGTGTGTGTGTTTATCTTTGAAACATCCTGAGTCAACTGGAAGGTAAAATAACAGAATATAAAATTAATATTCACAGAAGGTAGCAATTACTGACATCCTTTATATGTCACTAAATATTATGTCTGTTAATTTGGATCTGTTCATGTCTCATGCTTCCATGATAGAATACTGTGTTTACTTTTTTCCATAGTAAGACAAATATCCACAATAACTTTGGTTTATTATATATCTTGGTGTAAATCCAATTCATTACTTTAAACATTTAATGATAATCCCTGGGAATCAGCAAGCCATATTTTCCATGCAGGAACAGTGTAGGAGCTCCTGCATGGAAAATGGCCACTGAGAGATCCAGAAAAGTGCCGTTTTCACGTGCAGGAGCGGCCCTACACTCTTCTAGCATGAAAACCAGCAAATATGCAAACCACCACATTTGCTGGTGAAACCCATGCAAATGAGGTGATTTTGCAATCCACCAAGCTGCCAGGTCTCAGTGCTAGAACAGTGTCAGTGCAGAAATGTATTCAGGAAATAACTGAGTACATTTCTGCAACTGACAAAACGGTGGCATGGCAATTCATGGAAAAGCCTGTATTATGTACATTAGACATACCAATGGCCAAACATAAGGTCATTGGCATTGAAAATCAATTAATTATTATGAAAATTTAACCTTTTTAGGATGATCTCAGCTGATTAAGCATAGGGCAGTGGCACACAAACGGGATTGTGCCAAAAATAAAAAAAAGAGGGAAAACTTAATTTTAAGTTAAATCTGCATTTTGCCATCATACTCAATGGCATACAGAATGTAAACAATACCAAGAAGTACTGGTTGTCAAGGGGAAAGGGTCCTTGTTAGTGTAGTAACTAACGACCTACACAATGGGGTATGCAAATGAGGGGAGTTATACTGAATCACAGATTTCTTCAAAGTGTCAGCTTGTACCTAACTGTGTAGGTGCAGCAATACAACAGTGCAAGTGTAAGAGCTGAATGACTTCATAAGGGGGTGTGTCATGCTTGCTATAAGCTCATTGGAGCTCTATGGCCCGTGTTTGCCCTTAGCTAAGCACAGCTAAGGAAGGGGGTATGTCAGATGTGCCTGAGCACTGTGTACATAGCCTAAATGGGTGTGCACCCTGTGCATCAGGATTTAAACAAAAAAAATTAAAAATAAAGAGGAAATGGCAGCACTGTTTACATTTGAGCACTGGGTATGTGCGGCATACCCTGGGGCTTAAATAGGGAGGAACTGGGAAGGGGAAACAGCAGTAGGAAGACAATCAAGGAGAACTAGCATAGCTGGCAGGTGGAATGTATCAGAATCAGCCAAATACACATGCAGCAGCCCAGCACACTATTATAAACTATGCAAACACCTTTCAGACTGGATGTTGTGGAAACAGCAGTAGGAAGGCAATCCAGGAGAACTAGCATAGCTCGCAGGTGGAATGCAACAGAATCAGACAAATACTCTTGCAGCAGCCCAGCACACTACTATAAACTATGCAAACGGAAGGACTGTGGCTGACCAAATTCGCAGATGACTGCAAACTGGGTGCCATAATCGACTCTCCAGCCGACACAAGCATCCTACAAAAGGGCCTCATAGAAACAGACAACTGGTGCTAGAGCCATGGCCTCAAGCTAAACGCCAAAAAATGTATAGTCATCCCCTTTGGCAAAAACAAAGTGCCCACAAATTACCACATAGGTGGTAATCCATTAAGTACGGAAGAAGTAATTAGGGACCTGGGTACCCAAGTTGATAGCAATCTCTCATTTGACAACCACGTGGCCAAAGTGGTTAGAAAAACATTTTATGTAGCCCACCTAATCATGAAGGGATTCACATCTAGATCAGGGGAGGTCATCGTGCCTCTTTACTCATCCCTCATCAGGCCCATAATTGAGTACAATGCCCCTTTTGGGATGTACCTTACCAGACACCTGCAGCAATTGGAAAGACACCAAAAGTACCTCACCAAGAGGATCAAAGGGCTCAAACAGATGCCATATGCTGCCCAGTTAAAGAAACTCCAACTCTACTTAGTGGCATACTGCCTGCTCAGAGGTGATCTGTGCCTGACGTATAAAGCCATGTCCAACCCAGAATTAATGGGCATGCTGCACCTCAGAAAATCCAAATCCAATCGAGCTATGTGCTTGAGAGACTTGAACCTCAGCACTAAAATAAATAGGACATGCTGGAGGGACAGATTCATAACCCAGAGGCTCCCTTCACTCTGGAATAAAATCCTAGTCCAGGTTGTGCAGAGTCCGTCATTGACTCTCTTCAAGAGGAATCTTGATGAGTGGATGGGAGATTGTAGGTTTACCCCGGGTATCACTTCTGTGTCACTGTTAGACAGAGGCAAAGTATACTAACCTCGAAAAAGGGCATAGCAAAATTCATTTAAAATGGGTGGCAAAAGCCAAACACACTCTGGCTAGGCTTATAAATGCCCTAAGGCAGATAGCCTAGTATGAACCTATGAACCTAAACACCCTACAGACTGTTTTTTCCCACAAACTCTACATCACCAGTGTACACAGATGGGGGATTGTTAACTGGCAAAACTAACTAAAAATGTTAGAGGCTGCTGCTGCTTTACTCCATCAATATGTGCTAGAGAATGTGGGTGGTGAGGAGGCGAATGCTGACAACTGACCCACAGTGAGGAGGAGGAGAAGATTGTACAGACTCAGGGTAATCTACCAGAGCCTACATGAGCTGGAGATAGTAGAGTGCTATAGGGTGGACAGGGATGTTCTACAGCAAATCGTTGAGCTGTGCTGGCCATGCCTCACACACAGAACCAACAGAGGGGAACCCATCCCAGTGGATAACATGGTATGTGTAGACTTAAGAATACTAGCCACAGGTACCTTCCAAAGACCAACTGGGGATATCATGGGGGGTCTCACAGGCATCAGCATACAGGGTACTCCACCAGTTCCTGGATGCCATGACACAACATGCCAATGAGCACATATATCTCCCCACTTCCCGTGAGGTGTTGACCAGACGTATGCGTCTCTTCCACTGTATAGCAAAATACCCTAAGGTAGTTGGTGCTATAGACTGCACAAAAATCCATATCAAAGCACCACCCTGCGAGTGGGGTAGGGTCTATATAAACAGCAAAGGCTTCCCCTCCAACTGCCAAGTCATGTGCGATGCCCCAGGCATTGTCATGAATGTGTGTGCTGGCAGCCCTGGAAGCTATCATGATTCCCACATCTGGCATTGCTCACAGCTGTATCAGGTGTTTGCTGTGGAAGACATCCCATATGGCCATCTAGTGGGGGATGCTGGCTATGTACTGGAGCCATGGCTGATGACACCCATCAGAAATGCACACACACCCAAACAAGTACACAATAATGAGGCACACTCACAAACCAGAATCATTGTAGAGTGTGTGTTTGGGATGCTCAAGGCATGGTTCCACTGCCTTGACATATCCGGTGGAGCCTTGCAGTACTCTCCAACCACATGTGCACACATGTTCATAGTATGTGCCATGCTACACAATATGATTCTGTTGAAACAGCTGCAGCTGTAACAGCACGGGGCAGGGCCACACAACCCCCCCCCCATCTTTGCCAAGGTCAGCAAAGGCACAAAGGGAATCAGAGGAGAAACATCCTGAGCCTGCCCCTGTAGGCAGAAGGAGGTGTGCACAGTATGCCCAGACCTTGGGGAAGAGGCAACACATAGCACACACACACTGACACTGCAGGGGCCCAGAGACTGATATCTCTCTCTGACTCACACATACAGTAAAAGGGATGCCAAACATGACACTACCTGAACTTTACCATGTATAGGGAGTGTACTATGTGCATCCAACATAGTCAGCCCTCCAGCACCATCCTCAATACTGGCCCAGCAACAAGGTAAGTCACCCTTTCTATCAGTTACTGAATGGAGTATTATGTTCTCATTCTTGTATGCTTGTATGATATGAATGCAAGCATGCAAGGGAATTGGGTGGCTGAATGGGATAGCAGCAGACAGCTATATGGGACAGCAGGAATAATACTGGTGTCAACATACTAGGTAGCACTATAGAAGGTGACAACCCCCACTGCAGTACATGTGATGGCCCAAATAACTGTGGGTGTCAATAGGTCACACGCATGGATGTCAATGAGGGTCACATACCCACCACCAGCCTCACCCAGCAGGACAGGTGTAGATTACCATAAAGAAAGCATGAGCTAAGGCCCCCAAATGATGGTAATGGTAAACAGCCCCCCCACCAGACCTACACAGACATACTACAACAGGTCTGGCAGTTGCGTTCTAGTTCTGAAGAATCTGAAACTGAAATGTATGCCATTAAGATCTAACATGTGTACTTTACTGATATGGCTCCTTTCCACATGATAGGTCACAATACAATATGAAATGGAAGCCAACAGAGTAACCAAAATACTAGTACAGTCATTGCAAATGTTTAAAGTCTGCAGGTGTGCACCCCCCCCCCCCAAACACACACACACAATTCCACATAGAAATGAAGTAGCAGATGGCCTGCAGCACTCTCAAATGGCCTACAGTCCTCTGGCAAAGGCCATGCCTCATCCATAGTGCCAGTGAATGTAATGTCAGGGGGTCCCAACTAACAACCTAACACAGTAAACAGAAAACAAATGCAAGGCCATGCTGACAAATGCCAGTAGCATGTCTCCCCATGTCCTACTGCAAGTACTGTGGACCAGGCCATAAATACTACTGGGATAAAGGCCCAACTATAGAGATACCTCTGAGATATTGCATATATAATGTTAGGAAGAGGAGAAAGTTACGGGGGGGGGGGGTGTAGAAGCATGGATGTCATGGAGCGTGTCAAGTCTGAAACTCTAATGTCTGCCCATACCACTCCCAAACTGCAAACCCATGAATGAATAGCCACAAAACTGCTCGTAAACCACAATGTGAAGGTAAACTGATGAGATATGAGTCCTGCCTCTGAATAACCTGGGTGTATCTGTACAGCTGAGAGGTATGGCCCCAGCAGGATATGGCCATTTCGTGAAGTTGAGAAAAGCACAAGGAGAGGATCCCCAGCCAGCATACTAACAAGGTGCTGGATCATGTACACAGAACCAGCAGTCTGTTGTCTGTAGCTATCCCTCTACAATGGCAGGTGTCTCCCAAAATGTGTAGTCTATATGCCTCAGAATATTGGTCTCAGCTTCATTCATTTTGTATTTCCCTGGTAAATAACTGTGAGCAAAGAATGATAACTATCAGTAGTTGATGACATGATACATCACAGTGTAAAACAGTACATATGTCAGAAAATCTATGCTACAACCAAACATGTCACACAAGCAGCACAGACAGCAATAGTTACAGTATCCCCGTATGTTATGCCCATTGTGTCTCCATATTGGCAACCTATCTACAGATATCCTGCAGAAAGAGTTTGCCAAGTGTAGTTGTTGCACACAAAACCCTGGACTGGAGTCCAACCCTCCCTTGAATGGATGCACACACTCAATATAGATGATTATACTGTGCATGCTCCTATACTTAGAGAAATGAAGCCCATATCTCATAACACAGTGGACTACAGATATTGGTTATTTGCAGCTGTCTGTGCAGACACACACCAAATTGTGCACCATTGATACTTCACACACACATTGGATAGGAATACTCACACATATCTAAGGCCAACATAATATAATATGTCAAACATACAAACACAGAGATGTGGGGAAGAGAAAGACAGACAGCAACAGAGAGAATCCCATTATGTGGCCTTCCCCACCCAGTACGCATCCCATTGGCCTATATCATATGATGTGCTGATGTCATTCACTGTATAAATACCTTTGTTTAGCTTGCAGCCCTATAGTCTCAGTGGTGCTTGTGATAACTGTCTAACACTACAGTACAAATAAGTATTAACGTAGAAGTTGTAATCTCAGTCCTGTCAAATGTAAAATTGTGTGTGAGTGTGTGTCTGTGTGCGTGTGTGTGTGTGTGTGTGTGTGTGTGTGTGTGTGTGTGTGTGTGTGTGTGTGTGTGTTTGTGTGTGTGTGTGTTTCTATATTAATATGGTTGAGGCCATTCACACTCACTAAACTTCCCTTACCCCTCCTTCAACACTACTGCTAATGTTACTCACCTTCAAATATACCTTTGGACAACTCTCCAACATATAAGCTCTGTGGCAGTTGTGATAACTGTGCAATACTGTAGTGTAGCAAACTACTGAGGTAGGAGTTCTCATCCTGGTTCTGGCAACTATGAAAATGTGTAAGAGAGTGTGTGTGTTTTTGTAGAGACCTGATTTTGTGGTCATTCACACTTGCTATACTTCCCTTACCCCTCCTTTAGCGCTGCTGCTGATGTCACTCACCTTAGAGGTATGTTTGGATAATGTTCTGCCTATAATCTCTGTTGCACATGTGATAAATGCAGAACAATGTAGTAGCAATAACTACATAGGTAGAATTTGAATCTCATTTCTTGCAAGTGTTTGTGTGTGTGTGTGTGTACATGTATACATCTGTACCTTAAAGACTTTGACCCCATTTACACCCAGTACACTTCTCGGTGCCTGACTTTAGCAGTCCTGCAGATATCATTCACCTTAGAAGTACTGTTGGCAATCCTAAACCATGTAAGGTCAGTGGTGTGTGTGGTAAATGCATAACATAATGGTCTGAAAACATAGATAGAGGTTTCAACCTCACTACTGGCAAATGTAAATGTCTGTGCAGGGTAAAATATTTTGTGAAATCTCTCACCCACTACATTACCCAATGCCAGTATTTACAAGGGCTGGTGATGTTCCTCACCCTATAAGTACCTTGGAACAACATCCATCCTATAAGCTCCATGGCTCATGTGATAAATGCGTAACAATGTAGTAGCAATACATAGCTAGGTAGGGGTTTGAAACTCAGTACTGGCAGGTGTGTGTGTGTGTGTGTGTGTGTGTGTGTGTGTGTGTGTGTGTGTGTGTGTGTGTGTGTGGGTGTGTGTGTGTGTGTGAATAGTAATCTCAATGTGTCTGGTTGGTGAATATCCTCTGTGACTGTGGTTATTAGCACTTAGAGGTGTGTCCAAACCACAATATGTACCATTCTGCATTCTACAACAGATGTTGGAAATCAACATATACCTATGTACAACCGTCAGTCCTACAATCTGTGAGGCATATGCAGTCACTGTGTCACAGACCGGGGATTTCCATGCACATACTGTACCCTGCCTATGACATGGTGGATGTATTACCACACTGCCATACCATGTGGTCTTGCTGCACGGCCACATTCTGGTGACACACAGATGCCTAGAATGGAAATGGGATACAGCATGTGAGAATACATTCACTCAGAACTTCACTTGTGGGGGGAGATAGGGGTAAAGCTGGCACTTATTGTGTTGCCAAGACTGTGGCCCATATGAACTGTCTCAGGATAGGTATTAGCATTATGCAGTAACTCGCAGCACTTGTGTTTAATGCTGTGGAGGTTGTTGATGTAACTATCAAAGACAGTTGTGACTGTTGTCAGTATCTGCTGTGCGTCTGCCATCATAGATGGTTGTAGGGGATTCCATGAGGCATCCAAAGTTGTGTTTGAGGCTAATAAGGGAGTTCAACAGTCATGGGACACCACCTTTCTCTGCAACAGTGTCCTCCTTCCGATATACACTTTAGTAATGGCAGAGGATCATTGCATTGTCTCGCAGTGTTTGGAGGATGGTGTCTGTGTTCTTTTGGCTCAGGCTAGTGCCATGCATTCATGTACCTGTTTGTACAGTGCCACAATCATGCAGCTATTTTCCATTGCCATGGGTGCAGTGAAGAAATCCACCCCTGTTTGCATGGCTGCAAGGTGGTTTCCTTTGTGGGGGGTGTGACTGACATGTTAAGTTCCATATTGATTACAGCCTGTGTGAATCTCACCATACAGGGATTGATATTTGTGGATGAGCAACAGTCCCACATTTAAGTAGTCAACACAGGTCAAGGTTGTTGCATCCTCTACCAGGGGTCAGCATGAGCTGGTCCAGGGCAATGGAAATGATGAATCCCAGAAGTGTTGGGCCACTGTACTGGCACTTCGCTACTTTCACCAGGTGATGGAGGGGTAGTTGAAGACTCATACTATGTCAGTGTTGCATTGGACCATCATAGATGGCAGGGTGTTGATGAATGTGCATTGACAGTCTAGGGACATAGATGTGGATGCATAGCAGGCTGTGGTCTGGATTGCACTATTATCCCAAGGCAGTTGTACCAGAAATATCTCCAATGCATTATGATTCCAATACTAGTCTGGAGGTGTTCCTAGCCATAATGAATATGGAGACAACACAACCTGTAGAGGTGGGGTGCAGTCCATGTTTGGGGGCTGACAAATGTGGAATGTGTCATAGCCTGATACTGCAGGTCTGCTGTATGCTGCTGTGAACCACCACTCCATTACAGCAGACATGTGTCCTCCACTCCAATGACTGTTATGAGTAACTACATCCTGACAGTTAGATGTCTACTGTTGAGCAGCATGACCCTCAGATTCCATACATGTGTAGCAGTTATGGTGGTAATAACATTAGGAACACTGCCGAATAAGGCATCATAGAGGTGGCAATACACTTATCCAGTACCTGAAAACCTAGTGGTGACAGATGTAGGACATCTGTGGCAAGTCATTTGGTTTTGTCAATCATGTCATCCCAAGCAGAGAGGTACTAGATCCCCTGAGAATGACGCATAACATGTAAGCCAATGTTGCAGTCAATCATCTGTTGATAGTACCGCAGCATTGTTCTGGGTGGCAGTGGTACACTACCCAGGGCTAATCTCACACCTGCCTGGACCACATAATCAGAGAGTTCAACCATGTCTCTTGTCATGTAGTCCAGGGAGGTGAATCCCAAGTCATTCACACCCACATGGAGACAGAGGGATACTCATAGCTGTTGTGGAGTGCCATATCTGGTTGTGTCATGTGTTGGATGCTGGCATTTAATAGATATTTGGCTGTTACCTGCTCCATATTCAACTTAGAGAGTGGGATATGTATGTGCCTCAGTATTGAGTTACCCATGATCACTGTATTGTGCAAGGTGGTTAGCCTTAGGCGCTTAGGTTGAGGGGCACACTGTGTAGGTTAAATATGTGTCCCTTGGCTTGTGTCATTTCACTGTGTTTGAGTGGGTGTCTGTCTTGCTGGTTTGTGCTGTTTAGGTAAATGTCCATTGAGTGCCTCTGGAAAGGTGGGTGTGTGACTTTGTACTGTATGTCATGGCTGTCAAAGTGGGTGTCATGGTCAGCTATATGTTCCACATGGTGTGGTGTAGGCGTTGATCTTATCCTTTTGACCTGCTAGTCCAGTCTTTGCTGGAGAGTGCATATTTCCACATTGGGTGATATATGGGGAACCCTCACAGGTCTGAGTGTTTGGAGTTTAGAGGGGAGGGCTGTCTGTGTACATGAGGCAGTTGCAACACTGCCTCAGAATGGACAAGTGTTCCAGGTTAATGGGTGAAAGCACAGATAACTGCCCTATAAACATGCCAGGAGGGGTGGACATAACTAGTAAGTACTGGAGCTACAGCTGTGATGAATGAGTACTGCTGATGGCTCCCAGGTGTGCCACACTTCTTGATACAATAACCTACTGAAGTGCCAAGCCATAATTTTAGTTGATGTGCAAGACAGGAAGAACTAGCATGATGTACGGGTGGAAGAGAAGGCAGACTGTCTGCTACCTGTAATACTTTGCCACAGCTGTGCAGTTATCAGCAGCGTTGGCCATGTGAAAGCTCAGTAAGCTCTGTAAAGCATGAGGTAACTGTGTAATACTATAGTAGACATACCTAGATAGGCAGTAGTTAACTATATAACACTATAGTAGACACACCTAGATAGGTAGGAGTTCTAATTCCAATACTGGCAAGTGTGTGTGTTTGTGTGTGTGTGTGTGTGTGTGTGTGTGTGTGTGTGTGTGTGGGCGAGTGTGTGTGTGTGCATGCACTCACGTGTGTGTGTGTGTGTGTGTGTGTGTGTGTGTGTGTGTGTGTGTGTGTGTGTGTGTGAATCATGTACTGTCTGGCTTATACCATTTTTGACCTGTGTACTACCCTTTACACTTCCCTTCACTCCAATATAGTAGGCCTCTTGTTGTCACCCACCTTAGGACCTTTGGAATAGGTGGAAATGTATAAGCTCTGTGGCGCATCTGATAAATGTGTAGCACTATAGCAGGAATAACTAGATAAGCAGGAGTTCTAATTACTATACTGGCAAGTGTGTGTGTGTGTGTGTGTGTGTGTGTGTGTGTGTGTGTGTGTGTGTGTGTGTGTGTATCATGTACTGTCTGGCTTATACCATTTTTGATCTGTGTACTACCCTTTACATTTCCCTTCACTTGAATTTAGTAGTCCTGTTGATGTCATCAACCTTAGAAGTACCTTTGGAAGAGGTGAAAATGTATAAGCTCTGTGGCACATCTGATAACTGCATAGCACTGTAGAAGGAATACCTAGATAGGCAGGAGTTCTAAATCTAATGCTGGCAACTGTTTGTGTGTGTGTGAGGATCATACCCTATGTGACTTATATCATTTTTATGTGTATGCCATATACAGCTGGTGACCACCTTCCACTGCCATTACTTTAAATAGTGTGGTAACAGCATCTGCCTCACATGCAGCAGGTTAAACCATTGTACAATCCTCTGTACAGATGTGTCTGGAATATCCATATGTTTGTAACCTATTTTTATTTTATTTATTTTATTTATTTATTTTACATTTGTTAACCAGGATAGTCCCACTGGATTCATGTCCATTTTCAGTGGAGGCCCAGGGGGAAAAGCTCCAAGGTAAGCAGATACAATAAAACAATGAAAACATATTAAAAATATGGTATAGACAAAGAATACATAAGCAAACATGAATAGACAAGTTCAACAGGTTAGAGTTACTCCCTGGTGACAGTCAAGGGTAAGGTCAACAGTAATTAATAGATTTTTCACATTCATGATGAGAGTTAGCTAGGCTTGTTGTAGTGGCAAAGCCAATTTAGTGTCAGATGTTGTTTGAGTCTAGTTTTAAATTGGCTTAGGGAGGAGAGCAATGTAATATCAGCTGGAAGTGAGTTCCAGGCTCTGCCTGCAGAGTTTGCAAAGAGGGAATCACCAGCTGCATTGTTAATTTTGATTGTCTGAATTAGTATTCTGTTAGAGGATTGAAGCAGTCATGGATTGTTATAGGGGATGATAAGATTTTTAAGTGTCAGTGTATTATTTGGATTATAAAGGATTTTATTAGCCATACTCAATAAGTTATATTGGATTAGACTATGTAGCTCAAGCCACGCAAGCTGGTTAAGTTTGATACAGTGGTGTGTCCTAAAAGGCAGGCCAGTGCCAAACCTGGCAATGTGATTACAGCAGGTTGAGAGTTTATTAAGTACACTCTTGTTTAGATTAGGGAGTAGGGGATGCATATAGAAGTGTTGAAAGTAGGTGAAAGTGAGCTTTGGCAATTTTGACTGGAGGGGTGAGGAAGGCTTTTATTCTGTAAATTATCCCTAGATTTTTATTGATGGTTTTGATGGATTGGTTTACATGTAGGTTGTATTTTAGGTTATTATCAATAATGACACCTAATAGTTTTGTAGAGGGGTTGGGGGAGATAATTGTGCCATCATTTGCATTTATGGTAAAGCAATGAGTGAGAAGGTCACTGAAAAAACAATCAGAGTTTTCATTTTTGCATTTATGGTAAAGGTAAAAGCAACAGACATTTGTGTTGGTGAGAACAGCAGCATTTTAGTTTTTTTGGGATTTAGTATCAATCAATGTTCAGAGAGCCAGTTTTCAATAGTATTAAAGGTGGACTGAGTAGCAGACCATAAATATGTAAGATATGTAGCTGAGAAAATCAGGGTGGAGTCATCAGCATATTGGATACAGATGACATATGGGATGACAGTATACAAGTCGTTAATAAAGATGGAAAACAGTAGATGGCCTAGTATGGAGCCTTGTGTACTCCAATGGTGTTAGGTCATACGTTAGAGAGCTTGTTCTGCCAAAGAACAGCCTGCTGTCTCCCACTGAGGTAGCATTCAAACCATTGAAGGGCTTTAGAATCTAGATAGAAAGTTTGCAGGGTGTGAATCAGAGGTTGGTGGTCAACCATGTCAAATGCCTTGGAAAGATCCAAGAAGAGGGCTGAGGATATGTGGGTTGGGAAGGTAGTCTAATGGTTAAGGTGTTTGCCTTACAAACACAATGTATAGGGTTTGAGTCGCACAAGGGATAATTGGCTAGGCTTAAAATGGCTCGCAATGGCAGTTAGCTAAGTACTAATCTATGGACCTATGATTATTGTTACAGTTATTGTTTATTCTACTGGTAAATGTTAGTAGGGCTGATGTAGTGCTGTGATGTGGATGGAAGCCGTGTTGGGTATCTGCCATGAGGTCATTCTGGATTAGGTGGTGCATGAGTTGTTTGTGTATACATTTTTCCATAATCTTTGCAAGTGGAGAAAGTATAGCTATTGGTCTATTATTGGAAAATTCAGTGGTGGAGCCTCCTTTTGTGTAGTGGGGTTACATAGGATGTTTTCCAAATGGTGCGGATTTTAGCCTATGCTATGGTAGGATTAATTAGTACTGATACTGGGCAGGCAATAGCATCAGCTGATTTTTGAAGGTACTCAGTGGGGAGGTGATCAGCAGAGAGTGTGGTAGGTTTTAATTTTTTTATCAAGGTATGGATAAGTGATGTGGACACTGGTTGGAAGCTGATGAGAGTAGGTTTATAGAGATGGTACTATCAGGGCCAGTGGAGCTAGGAGGTAATTGGCTAGCTAGGGCTTGAATTGTCTCAGTAAAGAAATGGTTAAAACTATCTGAAACATCCTCGGGGGGGGGGGTTATCAATGGTACCAGTGGGGATAGGGGTAGAAGTTTTTCCAGGATGACGTAGATTATTCAGACCTGCCTAGAACTTCTGAGGATTGTTCTGGTTTGCTGTTTGCAAATTACAATAGTATTGTTTTTTGTCTTGTAAAATGGATTTTCTTAGTTTCATTCCTAGCTTGCCTGTATTTAACATGATCTTGGGAGTCTTTAGTAGAGTGCCATAGAGCCCAAAATTAGTTTCTACTGGTAATGTTTAGTCTAGACTCTTTAGAAAGCCATGGTGCAATTTTTGCTTTTGTTCTCTTTGAATGGGCAGGTGCATACAAATCAAGGATTTCAAGAAATTTGTTGTTAAAATATGCCACTGCCTCCTCTAAGGGGAGGTGTTTTAGAATAGACCAGTTACAGGAGTTAAGTTCCTGTTGGAATTTGGCAGAGTCAAAGTCTTTTTTGTTTCTGACTTTTCTGGGTAAGGGTTGTTGGGGTTTAATGGCTTTGTTCTTAACTATATAAGTGAGAAGGTGGTCACTTAGGTCATCGGGGAGGGTACTAGCGTTGTACAGTTGGAGGTTACTATTTACAAGTACCCAGCTGAGTATGCTTTCTTTTTGGTTAGGTTTACCTAGCCTGGTAGGGGTGGTTATGATTTGTGTAAATGCATGCAGATTAATATGGGTAGATGGGGGTTCTGAGGAACAGGTGCCTCAGTCTATGTTAAAATCTCTGAGTAGCAGGGTTTCTTGGGGGTAATGATATGATAGCCAGTGTGGGGTATCTTCAAGTGTGGCTATATTGTTACCTGGGTGAATATACATGCAGATGATGTTGATGCATTTACTTTTGTTAAGTTGCAATCTAGTGGCAAAAATTTAGGAGTTATTAATCTGAGGTGGTTGAGTAAAATCTATTGTCACATTCAACTCAGATTTGTAGAGTATAGCTACCCCAACCCCCCCTTCCTGGAAACACGATCCAGCCTGTTTATGTTATACCCAGGTGGTAACACTTCATTGTTGGTAGTGTTAGGTATTAACCAGGTTTCAGATAGACATAGAATCTCAGGGGAGTAGACAGCCAGGAGTGCATGCAGTTCATGTACCTTGTTATTAATGTTTCTACTATTGAGATGACAGTCCAGGAGAGAGTTACTTGGTCTATTGATTATAGTTTTACAGCTTAGGTTACAAGTTGAGAGGGTGTATATATCAGAAGTGGATGGGCCAGGGCTGGGGTGAATAACACCACTGTGTATTAGGCTATGTCTGTGCTTAGTGATAAGCTTCAGGAGTTTGTTTATATGTTTGTAGTATTGTCTAGATCTAGGTCTAATGTGCCAGGGGTTGGTATGCTGAAAGAGTGAACAAGATGTAGAGTTGGACCCGTTATTATTAACATGGTTGAAGGTAGGATGCTTTACAGCTGGGGTGATAGTATGGCCTTTTGGGTACTGATAACCAATGACAAACTGGTTTTCTTACAAGGTGAGTAAATAAGTGGCCAGCAGAATGGGTAGTAAAGAGGAGTATAGCATTATGAGAGGAGAAGTATAGTAGTTAGATCTGTTGTTTTCATGGCACAACAGCAGAAGATCTGATGGTAAATTTAGAGGTAATACAGTGGGTGGAGAAAGTATGTTAGGTGAAAGCTGATAGGATGTTATAACAGGGTGGAGAGAGTATGTTAGGTGAAAGTTAATAGGATGTCATAACAGGGGTGTGGCTGAAGAACTATAAATTTAGTGGTACTGGGGGTGAGTGGGAATTTGGGGCAGGAAGGAGCACAGAGCGAGCCCAAGCAGAGAGAGGGCAAGTGTAGCGGGTCTAACACTGACTACAAGTGTTTTCTTAGGCTTCCTGGAGCTGTATGGTATGTATTTAGTGTTAACTTATTGGCTGTGCTTTTAAACTGTATTTTTAAACTATATTTTACACTAAGTTATACGCTATGTTTTAGACTGTGTTTTATACTCTTGCAGAGTATTTTCTAGCTGTAGGTTATGAGTTTAGAGTACCATTTTCAGAGCATTAGGTGGGAGCATCAGGTCATTCAGTTACACACAAAAAGACAATAAAAAATCCATACAATGAAGAAACTAACATTGCACCATGTCGGCCAAGGGGGGAAGAGAGAGGGAAATCCTAAGCACCTAGATTTGAAAATGATGCCTGTACTAAGTTGTAGCAGTTTAACCTGTATGAGGAAAGAGGGGGTGCAGAAAAGAGAAGGCAGTAGGAGTGGTTAGAGGAATACCTTCATTGACTCAAGACACCACACCAGAGGTAGGTTGAATGTAAGGGCCTAAAATCTGCACTCAGCATGTTAGTGTCACTTGCACTCAGCACATTAATTTTACTTATGTTTAGCAGGAAAGACAGACCAACAGTATACAGTGTTGAGGATTTTTACAAGGGTTGCCTGTTCAAATGTTAGACAAGTAAGTAAAACTTTCAACAGGAATCTGTGTCTGAGTGTTAGAAAGCCAGAAAGGTACAACGTATACCTGTAAAAATTAGGGTCAGAGAGACAAATGTAAGAGTTAGTGTCCTTTAGTTACAGGGGAAGGAGACAAACACTCAAGTAGAAAAGAGCCCTATGGCTGACCAAATGGTGGCTTGCTTAATTATACAGCAGCACTGCAAGAGAAAGCTTAACAAATGCTTTTTATATGTGTAAGCTACTCTGAATAATTGCTGGGAGAAACAGTTTTTGTTGTGGTGGCCAATTGTAATCCTGTAGACAACATTATGCAGGAGCTGCAGTATGTTACTGTAGGTAAATGTGAAGTTCAATCTGATTAATTGCTGGGAGAAACAGTTTTTGTTGTGGTGGTCAATTGCAGTACTGTAGACACCATTATGCAGGAGCTGCAGTATGGTAGTGTAGATAAATGTGAAGTTCAATCTGATTAATTGCTGGGAGAAACAGTTTTTGTTGTGGTGGTCAATTGCAGTACTGTAGACACCGTTATGCAGGAGTTGAAGTATGTTGGTGTAGGTAAATGTGAAGTTCAAACTGAGTCACATCAGGTCAGCAGGAAGAGAGAGGGAAATCCTAAGCACCTAGATTAACCTCTTCCAAAGGTACTTCTAAGGTGGGTGACATCAACAGGACTACTAAATTGGAGTGAAGGGAAGTGTAAAGGGTAGTACACAGGTCGAAAATGGTATAAGCCAGACAGTATTGTGGTATAAGCCAGACAACCTATACGTGGTCAGAAGTGGTATGTGTGCCTTAACAATACCCATGTATGTGATATTATAGCCAAGTAGGCCACAGTGAGTGTACTGACACATATGGCAGCATGTGGTAGCATACCTGGCTGAATCATCATGCTGATATGACATCTGCCACCCTCACAGGTGACAAGCCTTGTAGGTGCAATACATGTGTCCAGATGCTTGGTTTTACAAGTGAACTGTTCCTGTTATGGGTCACATTAAAGGCTGGAGGAGGTGTGGACTGTCATATTGTGGTCCTAATTAGTATGTAACAGGAACACCTTGCATCTTAAATGGGGTGTGTACACAATTTAGATCCACTGTATACCACTAATGTTTCATGCATGACCCCACCTTTGACCGTTTGTTCAGCACAATTTGCTGGCCTCTGTCCAAATTTCTTGGCACTAATAAGTTGTGAGGTATGCTACAGGAATGTTGAATTCACGTCAGTTAGGCCCCAGTGGTGACCACTGTCATGCAATACAGTTAACCCCAGCACAAGTGAACATGCACAACAAGCAATATAGCTATTACATAAAGCAATATAGCTATTACTGATGGTTGTGTGCATAAAGAATTGCATGCACTTCACAGGCCTGGGATATTGCCAGGCAACAACAGAACAATGTCATACTCACCAGCTTCAGGCTGCTGTCCCATATGTAGACTGGGGGTCCTAGGTAGTTGTGAGAGGGAGTTATTATCAGCAGACTCACATGTGGCCTTGGTACAGGATGGATGCAGCTTGTCTGCACATCTACAGTACTGATAGCAATAATACACAATGTCCTAACCCCATCCACAACTGCAATCCGACCTGACACATGCATGTAGATACAATACAGATACATGTATGTCTGATACATTAGTGTACTAATCCCCACTGGTCCCTTACCTGCATGCTTCTCATCCAGTGTGTGTGTTGTGCAACCCACCTCCACAATGCTTCCCTCAGCAACATGGCTTGTGCATTGGGCGTGTGCCCCAAGCTTGGTGAGGAGCTCCTCGGTGGGTGTCAGTGGGGACTGGATGGCTGGTCCCCCACCTGTGACTAACCGGTCCCTCGCTACAGCAGCAACCCATTGATGGGCATGGCGGATGAGGTCAGTGGCCCGATGCTGCACATGCTCATAAGTTCTGCTATGCAGGCTGGCATAATTTTCCCTGTGGACCAAACTGTTCCACAGGGCAGTCCTCTCCCACAAATCTTCTGCTTTTCATCCAATTAACATGGCATAATGTCCAATCAGGAAATACAAATGGAAGGTAGCCAGACAACCACTCAGCAGGTACAAGTAATGACAGTTTATTGGGTTCTCAATAAAACCACACTCGAAAACACGATAGTCCACCCAGGTATTGATCCACAAATAAACCACTGATTAAGCACTTTCGTTGGAATAACAAACTTCATCAGAAGTTGATGAAGAAGATGATGATGATCAGTACCTGGGTGGACTATTGTGTTTTCGAGTGTGGTTTTATTGATAACCCAATAAACTGTCATTACTTTTACCTGCTGAGTGGTTGTCTGGCTACCTTCCATTTCCTGGTTTGTGTTTCTTTTGGACAGAACATAATGTCCAATCACTAATTGGGTGATGATGTCAGTTTCCCCAACAAAGAATGCTGGTAGGTGAGCATCTGCATGGTACCTGGAAGACAAACAGGAAAAAGGTCCCAGGACCTCATATGGTTGTCAAAATGCACATCAACAGTGGTTATTACTTGCAAATAATCCAAACTACACCAAAATCCTCCAACTATCATTGCTATAGCAGCTTGTATATGTCTTTCCCTGAGCTATCTTATTCCCCTCCAGTGTTGGACACTTGATTGTAAAATCCTCTATTCTCTATTAATTTCTTTGTAGAAACATGACAGTGGGCATCTTCCATGTGGATGGTATGTGGATGGTGGCAGGTCTGTGTTTGACTGTGGTGTGTGATGGAGCTGTGAGTACATGCCTGTGTTCATGTAGGAGGCAGACAGTTATGTTATTATACCACATGGAGATGTTGTTGCCATCAGTAGGCAATATGTACATGCTCACCATTGCTGAGGGGTGGAGTGTAGTTGATGTGCCTATCCCCCTGTACAACTGGGGTGGACAGGGTGGTGATGTTCACACCTAACCCGTGTGATGCAGGTTGCATATATCCATGGTATGTGTGTATGAGGTGTTTTTTACCCCTAGTACAGGGTGAATTGTGTTGTTTCAGCTGAAACTTACAACATATGTGGAGACACAGTTGCAGTTGTCCTTGGTGGTGTGGATATGTCTGATTTATAGTCACAGTCAGCCTTAAAGGAGGTCACCTGTGAACTTACATGCTTGCTCAGATATAGGTGGACTTGCTTCCAAGTTGTTTCCTGCACCTATGTGTCCATGTACTGCCAATGTAGCAACCTATTATGTGGTTTGTATATTGCTTTGCTGCTGTCCACCAAAGGGAATTACTCTACCTTGCTGGAGGCTGGATATACAGGTCAGGTACTGCTGTATCCATATAGCTACAGTGGATATAAAGGGTACACACCCCTGATACACTGCCTGGTATTTGTGCAATTGGAACATGACACCACAATAACTTATTTCGTAACAATTTCCACCTGTAGTGTGACCTATAGCCTGGACAATTCAATTGAAAATATAACAATCTGGTCTGTGAAAACATATGGAAAAAATACTCAGTACAATAAGCCAGTTGAATGAATGTGCATACCCTTAAACTGATATGTTGTGTATGCACCTCTTGAGATGGTTACAGTATTTGTCTGTCTTGGTCTGGACCCTAACATCATGGCACATCTTCATGTGGCAATAGTTGATCACCTTCCTAGAAACACCTTTGATTGTATTTCAATGGAATTGTACAGGTTAGGGGTCACATTCAAGATGAGAAACATTATGAAATGATCTTCTGTGGTCTGATTGTAATACAGCACACATACCTGACATTCCAACAGGGGTGTGTACACTTGTGATATCCACTGTATATAGGTGCTGATAAAGCTGGTAGTGGTAGTCATGGATAGAGGGTCATAACACAAGTGGACACTTCTATGATTAATACCTAATACTCATGCCTACTGTAGTACCCATATCACTGTCAAGACAATGCAACAACCAGGAGCTGTACACAGTTAAGTCGATTGTATGCACTGACACTGATATTACACACATGTGCAACATGCACACCCTATGTACCTGAATGCTTGAAACCCATGTGATTAATTTTGTGCCTTCCAGCTGAACATATGCATGCATACAAGTGCTCAGGGGATACCTGGTATATATTTCTATTGTATGTTAGTATGGCACACTGTATTTGCAGTCTTGCTGCTCAATCATACTTCTCAACCTGTTAGAGCAGTACGTCTGGATAATGGCATACATAAATGGGTGTCAAAAGGGACATCAGTATTGATACTGTATTAATATAGCTGGATTATACATTAGTACTGCACAGTAGGGTTTGACATCACTGTAATAACTTGGAAGATGTCCAACAGTCATAAGTAAGCTATTATGTTACAATGTCATTGCTCATAGACATGCCAATGGTTTTGCTGACATAACACAGTTATATGTGTATGTGACTATAGATATCAGTCACAAATGTGCTTATTGTCTAGCAGAACACTGTACAGTTAAATGCTATTAATTCAGTAGATCACATGCAGATCAACACATATGTCTGCAACAGTACTTTATTATGCACATGTCCTCTATAGGTCTCTTAGCTTTAAAAGGCAAACATGTGCCATACTCATAATCACAGGTAACATGGATATGGAAAACATCACATTAACTTGCCCTAGCAGTAACACAGTCACAACTGTTTGACAGACACCTCAGTGGTTCTCATATATGAGCGCTCCTTTCACAGAGTGAGTCAGGCTCCTGGGCTGTGATCCTACCTTGCAACCTCTCAGAGCATCAAATCAGGACAAAGCCTAAAATGATGGGGGGATAAATAGGGACAGACTTTAAATATTCCTGTTACAAACATAGGAAGTTTGTAGAATAATGCACTTTGCATTAGGGTGAATATTATTAAAGATGTGGCGTCTTAAACTCAAGTGTTTGTCATTACCTGATGACTTCAATCCTCAGCAATTTGCCAGAAAAGTGCAGATTTCAGGAGGAACAGACAAAAATATATGATGGCAAAATGTGGGCATTCTTCGAAGATCTGTACAGTTGAGAGGTATGTCTGTGATATCTCCCACTGCAGACAGGGCCAGTTGCTATGGCCATAGCAGCTGTTTAGCAGGACATTAGTACAACAAATCTTGTTGGGACATATATTCCTCTACATCATATTTCCCATTATTATAGACCAAGTACTACATTCATTTACTCGCGTACATGTTCCACTTAACTTTTTTCTTTCTTCTCTTTTCCACTTTATGTTTCATTTGTTATATCTCTCTCTCTCTCTCTCTCTCTCTCTCTCTCTCTGTGCACTACAGGGATAGAGCTGGTTTGAATAGGTAGCAGCATGGCATTTGTAGGTGATGCTCATGACCAGGTGATGGCCTGTGCACCTGTTGGGGTTCCCCACTTGCTAATTGCATGCAGAGCAGCTGTGTAATTCTTCCAATAGCCAATGCCATGGCAACACACTCCTATAAATGAGTACTCCATGTGGGTGTTGGCCCTTTCCCTTATTTGTGAGGAAGACATCCTGGAGTTGTATGAGCTACTACCTCTTACAACAAGACTTGTGGAGACAAGCCACCTAAATGGTGGAGAAGGTTCAAGACTTAGGGACATAATGTGAGTATTGCCATTATATGTTTGGAATACTGATAGTTTAACAGGGTCTGTCTGTACATGGTACTTCTGAATGGTTTTAGTCTGACAAAGTTCTCTGTCTGCATAGCTCTCAACTGTAGGGCCATCCACATAATGGCCACAGGTTAGCCTGATATGTATGGGCTGTTCCCCAGACAGGTGTTGTCCTTGGCAAATCAGTAATGTAAATGGTAACAGTAATTTGTTTTTCTCACTTTAGGTCCTTCAGAAAAGATATGTTACAACAAACCCTGTAACACCAGCAACTTTCTCAGTGTATAACATCAATATTTTAAGTATGGCTACGTATTTGGGCCTCTGTCCACCAATTATGTCAGGCTTTTTCCAGATGTCATACTGTAGTAGGTTGACAGGTATACTGGTCTATCATTATTTAGTGCTGTAATTCCTGCTGAGGGGAAAGGCTGGGAAACATGTTGAAGTCTGTACATTCAAGAGATTGGTGTATAGAGAATGCTCTTACATGCCTTAGTAACATATTTTATGTGGAGGACAGTGACACATGTTTTAAAACTAGGCTGTTAAAACATGTGATACATATCACTGATAGGAAATATAGCCATACATTTGAATAAATCTCACCATGGGGACAGCAGTGGGTCCCGAGTTACTGTTTTTGGAAAAATTTGTTCCTCAGTTTGATGAAACATTCATAAAAGGACAATTGTTATGTACAGAATCAATGTATTAATATTAACTGTGATACGCATCTCGTAGGGTGTCAAATGAGAAGTGTAATTGGAGGCTGTGTATTAAATTATGTAATTAGGTGTTAATTGCTTCTTGTGATTAAGGCATGTATTGCTGGTAATGTTTTACTTCTTGAAGGCTTTGGACAAAACATCAGAGTATAATAAGCATGTATGAATTACTGGCTGGTTGTATTTTTTATTTTTCTTTGCTATGTTCAGACATTTTATTTATTTTGCTAAGAGGATGTTGTATGTCTGGCCATTGTGTATGGCCTATCATGATTTTGTAGTAGTGTACTGTTCACTTAATTATTTGGACTGTGTGTGGGGGGGGCAGATGTGAATGTCATGACTGCTTTCGTATACAATTGTGCATGCTGCCCCAGTTGTGGGTGGAATATCAGCAGCATATGTTTGTATGGACATTTTGGGACATGTATATATATATATATATATATATATATATATATATATATATATATATATATATATCACCTCAGCATTTATTGGTAATATATCTATATATTGTTGTACACATATATGATTCTCCCTTCATCTCTCTATCTCTCTCTCTCTCTATCTTTCTCTCTATGTATGTTTCTAGATATATATATATATATATATATATATATATATATATATATATATATATACACACACACACACACACACACACACACATATATATATATATATATATATATATATATATATATATATATATACATATTTATAGATACCAATCCTTCCTAATTGCACAGTGTCTCTTCCCTATTGTAATCTGGTTGTATAGAAGGGTATGTTTGAGAAAACATCCTAAAGCCATATAACTGAGGTGGCTTACTGGTAAATTGCATTGTTATGATGTGCAGGGTCCAGGGTTCAACACCTGCAACGACTGTTTATTTTGTTGGTAGGCAGAACAAGGTGTGTTGGATGCAGAGTGGTTAAGGCAGTTTTGAGCTGCTTTAAGCATGTTTGCATGGGTTTGTGTGAAGATAAGTGGTGCTAATGTATGGTTAAATGAATAGGCGCTTACATCATGTAGGCTTTCCTTACCAGTGAGCAAATCTGCTTAGCATTTACATTTAAGCAATGCTTACACCTGCTAAGCATAACCAGGGATCACATTCCAGTCATATAAAATATCAGGGTAATGACATCTTTAATAAGTGATTTAATTCCCTGTATATAACATGATTCTATGTGCTGTCATTACAGTAGCAATGGGTGTGAGTATACTGTATGGGACACCTGAGTATACATGGGTGGTACCACAATCTTTTCTCTTTGTATTTGTTTCATACATGGGTAGTATCCCAGGTTATATGCAGTCACACTTGCATGTTACACCAGCTACAGCACACTGGTTGACAAATATAGTTTAACCCATATTGTATCATTATGTTGCTACTTTTAACAGTGCTTTTCCAAGTAAGAATAGCTTGCAGATTGTAGTACTGGAACCATTAAGTACTGACTATCTTGTTCTTGGTGTTTGAGCTGTATGTTTTTATGTATCTCCTATTGGATATTGATCTGATATTTTGATATTAACTGCAGACTACTATGTATTTTGGACATGTCATTGAGGACTGTTGTCATGTAGTAATGACATACCTTTCAGTTTCAGCCATCTATCTTTCAAAATATTCATCCTAATGCATAACCTGTTGGCTATCTACTTTCTGTCTATCCTTTGTACAGATGTGCAGATGTCAGGTATTGCTACTGTCATACCACTATGTAGGTACCCACATTGTATTGTGCTGTGGGCCTGGACAATGTTGCTAGTTCTGACATATGGGACATCCCTTAACGTGGGCCTTGCCCTTTTCTTTGTCTGTGTGAGGGACATTACAGAGGTGGTGGCCTACAGATTCACATACAGTAGATGGCAATACATCACAGGACAGGACATGTGGAGACAGCCAGCCAAAATGTGGGAAATATCCCTAGATTTGTGAACAGATTCTATGTCATCAGTGCTTTTATACATGTGGTGGATTGATAGATTGACAGGGTTTGTGAGGACATGCATTTACTGAGTGATGTCACAACTCACAGTGATATGTCTCTGACATTGCTCTCCACTGGCACACTGTCCACAGACTGGCCACATGTCTGCCTGTTATGTTTTGTCTGTTTCCTAGACAGTTGGTGTCCTTGGTAAATCAGTCGTGGAGTCTGGGGAATGCAGTCAGTAAATACTCACATCTAATGGTATTACCAGTGTCATATTCCTCATAAAGGACGGTACAACCAACCCAGTGACATCTGCAACTGTCTCAATATATCCAAAACTGAAAAACTTCCAAAAAACACAAGCCCCATGATAGAAGATCACTTCAGGATGAACAAATAAATTTATTGACACGTCTGGTACCTCGGCATTTCACCTTCTCATGGAATACTGCATTGACACAAAACCATCCTTATATACACCAATTAATCAATTAAATAATCCATAATTAATCTATTAAAGAAAACCCACAAACATTTAAACAGATACAACCCTATAGCAACTATAAATATGTGCAGATATCAATATATTCATCAAAAATAAATAAATACATGCAAAACTGTTTACACATTTAAAAAGTCAGATTATTATCTAAATTCATGACATTGGGAAAAATGTATGATAATTAATAATCATCTTACACTCAAGTCTAAGTTCCCTTTTGAAATTTCCCCTGTTAGCCTTAGGCCATGCTAAAACACTAAAGAAAAAGCTGCTAAATGAACCCTCATGTTCGGCAAAAAGTGGGCAGCTACCTGGCTCTCCAGTTTCTGTCTTGTAACATCCCCCAAATGTTCTAAAATATGAACCTTACCTTCCTAGTGGTCTGTCCTATATATCAGCATGTGGGATTGTAACCACAGTCAGTTACATAAATTACCCCACAACTATTACAATTATAAAATTCCCTGGTTGTATAAGACTTCCCATTAATTTTACAACTATGTAAATTCCTAACCCGGTTACAAACTGAACAGTTCCCACAATGATGTGTGCCCATTTTACTGTCCACTAAACCATGAGTATCCCCATGGGGGATTTTCTAATTAAGTAGTTATTTAAGATTACTATATCTCCCATATGAAAATGTAATATGTTTTGGCAACAGAAAACCTATAGAATTATTCTCACTAACAATCTCCCAAGCCTGCCTGACTGTCCTTTTCAACATAGGAGAAAATTCAGAGTACCTAGTGATGAAAAATAACCTTTCATCACCATCACACACCTCTGAAAATTTCCCCATTGATTGTTTCCACAATCCTGTGGTCCAACCCCCTGCACCCCTCAAAACCCTAACTCTTCCCTTCTGAAGGGTACTATCAGCATAACTACAATCACACAATCTAACATATACTTCATGCAGATATTTATCTTTAAAGTTTGGTTCAGAGGTATTGTTAAAAATCCTCTTAAATTCCCCATATGGCAAAGAATCTATAAAGTGAGAGGGCTGCATACTAGTAGCATGCAAAACATTATTAACAGTGGTGGGCTTCCTAAATGGCCTGTGTTGAATCTTCTGCCTAGCATCAACATAAAAAACTACATCCAAAAATTCAATACTGTATTAGTCAGTGCTCCAGCTAAACTTCAGTCCATGGTGATTATTGTTAAGTGAACACATAAATTCCAAAAATTCCTCTTTCCTACCCTTAGAAATGAACACCAAGTCATCTAAATATCTTTTATAAAATGAATCATTGCTCAGAAAATATTCCTTCATTACCATAAATTGTCTTTCAAAATCCCCCATGTAAATAATGGCGTATCTCGGGGTGAAGGCCGCCCCCATCTCCGTACCCTTCTTTTGCAAGAAAAATTCATTCTTGCATCTAAAATAATTAGGAGTTAAACAAAACTCAAGAAGGATTAACAAAAACTATGAGCAAGGTCCTTCCCCCAATATTTTGGCCACGGATTCCATACCCAGTCTTATGTCAATGTTAGTATACAGGACATTTACATTCACTGTTGCCCAAAAATTATTTTCCTTCCACTCCAGGTCACAAAGATCCTGACACACTTTTTGTGTGTTCTTGACATGAGAAGAAACCATGGTCAAATACTTTTAAGATGAAAATCCAAAAAAATATTCACATGTTCCAAAAAAGACCCTATGCCAGAAATAATAAGTCTACTTGGGGTATTAGAGATATTTTTATGTACCTTGGGGATGGCATACAAAAAAGGATGCTTTGGTGTCTTAACAAAACATTTCTTAATATCACTAGATTTCAAAAAATCCAGCTTTTCCCCACATTCCAGTATCTCATCCAGTTCCTCAGAAAACCTCTGGATGGGATTATATTGTAGCTTAACATAATAACCCTCCTCAGATAGTATTCTCAGCACCATATCATCATACTGGGATGCATTCATCAACACCCAGTTGTCCCCTTTGTCG
Source organism: Protopterus annectens (assembly GCF_019279795.1). Lineage (NCBI taxonomy): Eukaryota > Metazoa > Chordata > Ceratodontiformes > Protopteridae > Protopterus > Protopterus annectens. The sequence continues at coordinate 200,605,873 of NC_056726.1, read as the reverse complement.
GCTAATTTGAAAACAATCTTATCCAAATTAGACTGTAACTTCTGTAATACCTGCCATTCCTCTTTTCTACGATTATAAGAATAACATTTTTTTTTACAAATTACCAAAATCATTCTCAACTTTTTTACAAACCAAATTCTCAAAAATATTAATGGCATTATTTAACCTGGGAGGCATAAATGTGCTGTTGGAGAGTAAATTAAGCATGTCAAGGTGTCCATAACCTGTGCAAAAACCCCCATGATCTGCATTAGATTCAACACAATTAATAACATCCCCTTCACCAAATTCCACAAACTGTTGATATATTTCCATATCATGGACACTTAAGTTAAGCAAATCCATCTCCTCATCATCAGAAAATTCAACATTACATACGCTACTAGCTGAAGGTCTCTGTTTGACGTGAAAAAATACTTTTAATATCAATTTACGGCAGAACTTTTTTAACATCCAATATAATGTCGGCTAAAGAAGGTACTCTAGTAGGAATGAATGTTGGCCCTCTTAAAAGTACGTTTTCCACGTACTCAGAAATATTTAAACCTGACAAATTAATAATTTTGACTGCTGATTAACATCATTGCAAAAAGCATTACTATCTGATTCAAACTGTGAATTAATACACACATTGTCCATCAAACTGTCTTTATTCAAAACGGCAGAATCAGGAGATCAAAGTCTTACTTCTATTTGTTGTTCTGTTTCCCCCATATTCTCTTGGGCTATACTTGCTGCTGAAATGGCTGCTGAACTCTCATCACATTTTTTGTCTCCGAGACATCTTCTGAACTGGTTTCCTCAAAGGCAACACTCTTCCTGCCAGCACTCAATTCCCCAGATGAAACGTAAGAATCACAAACGTCATATGCAGTCCATTTACCAGACCTCAATCTATTTTGGTGTCCCCTATGTGAACGAGCATAAACCAAATTATTCTCAAAGTCCTTTATGTCTCTGGACAATTTCCTCCTTTTCCGCACCGCCACATTGGCCTCCACTTTTTGTACACTAGTATTAACATCACAAAAAAGTTGCTGTTATCTTTGGGGGGAGACTTCCATTAAATGTTTGTTCTGCAATGTAGTAATCTCCCCCCTCAACTTATCTATATTTCTAACATTCCTCTTGATAAGTATATGCAACCAAGCAAGTGTACAATCCAAAGAGGCGTGCTTTCACTCAATCAATAGATCGCTTTCCTCTTCTGTGAAATCCCCAGCTGGTAAGCGATCAATACGAAGACCCTGTGGAGTAATATTAAGTGAAACATACTTCTCCAAAAGTTCTAAATCATAAAAAATAGTCACCTCTTTAGGCATTAGCCTCTCCAATAGCTGAAAATTCTCCAATTCACCAATTTCAGCGGTAGAAGCCCAGGGATCTATGGAAGCCAGCTTTAACTCACATTCATGGATCAAATCAGCAAACAGGGTACTAGAAACAGTACCTGATAATTCAGTGGTCCCCATCCTCACGGAATAAATGATAAACCACAACAATCAACATTCGAAACCAAAAACCTTCCAAAAACCACAAGACCCACAATAGAAGACCACTGCAGGATTACTGACACTTCTGGTACCTCAGCATTTCGCCTTCTCATGGAATACTGCATTGACACAAAACCATCCTTATATACATATACCAGATACCAATTAATCAATTAAATAATCCATAATTAATCTATTAAAGAAAACACACAAACATTTAAACAGATACAACCCTAAAACAACTATAAATATGTGCAAATATTAATATATACATAAAAATAAATAAATACATGCAAAAAACTCTTCTTTAAACATTTAAAAAGTCAGATTATTGTCTAAATGCATGCCATTAGGAAACAATGTATGATAATTAATAATCATCCTACACACAAGTCTTTTAAGTTCCCTTTTGAAATTTCCCCTGTTAGCCTCAGGCCATGCTAAAACGCTAAAGTAAATGCTGCTAAATGACCCCTCATCTTTGGACAAAAAGTGGGCAGCTACCTTGCTCTCCAATTTATGGCTTCTAACATCCCCCAAATGTTCAAAAATACGAACCTTTACCTTCCTAGTGGTCTGTCCTATATACCAGCATGTGGGATGGCAACCACAGCCAATTACATAAGTTACCCCGCAACTATTACAGCTTGCATTTTTTTGAAACTGTCTCAATGTATGACAGCAGTATGTCCAATCTACCCCTGTGTTTGTGCCTCTGTTCCCACCTAGTGATATAGGGGTTGATGCCTAGCTTAGTGAGTTATTGCATGATTCCTGAGTGGGGAATGTTATAAAATGCTTTGGCCAGATTCAATAAATATTAACTTAGCCAAGGCTGGGTAAGTCTTGATGTTTCAGGAGACAAAGTTGTAGAAAATGAGTCTGGCAGCCAGAACAACCTATTCACTTTGCTTCATCAACACTGAAAATATGCATGTAATGATTAGTTGGTACTGGTGAGTTGGTACCCAAGATTATTGCCCACCTGCCATGCCCTGCTTACAAGTTTGCCCATTGGTGTTGTACAGCTATTTTTCAATAAAAACATAGAAATTTGCAATGTAATACAGTGTTAAAATGTTGAAATTATACTCCCATATAGAAAGGCAGGAAAGGGAGTAACATGCGACAAATATTTTAATCAATCATCACTGCTCATCTAAACACACATATATATATATATATATATATATATATATATATATATATATATATATATATATATATATACATTACATATACAGTATATATAACTGTCTTTCAGCTTTTCCTGGTTAGGGGTTGCCATAGCGGAACTCCAGTCTGCTAATGATTGGCAGTGAATTCTTTCAGTGTCAAGTTGCCAGCCCAGCACCCAATCTTCAAGGAAGGCACACCCACACATGCACCTGCATGTCTTTAAATTCATTTAACTGCAAGGAGAGCATGCAGACTCTGCAGAAAAGGCACTCTAGCCAAGAATCAAACCAGGGAACCTCTTGCTGAGGCAACAGCACTAACCACTGCACCACCGCAGTCTCGAATAGACATTGTGTGTGTGTATATAGTTGATGGACATCTTGCTTTAGAAAAATAAATAAATAAGTAAATAAATAAAATAACAGTGCTTTCATGGTTTTATTTCTTCTCTGACTACCTAACTTATCCAGTTCTTGACTGTGGGGGATGACTGCTATCCCACCATTCAGTAGGCAAAAGGTAGCAAAAAATCCCACATAAGATGGCAGTCAGTTTTGGGATGCACATGCGTACACACTCACTGCACACCCACACATCTAGGAACCATCTGGGAGGTCATCATTTCACCTGTGCAATGCCTTTGAGGGTGAGAAAGAATCTAGGTTACCCAAAAAATCCTTTTATCTTCATGATAAAGCTGGAAGGAAAATAAAGCAAAGTGCACAGCATAATCACAGATGAAATAATGATGCCACAAGGGAATTATGTGAAGCTCAGAATATAGCTGTATTTTAGAATTTTCATAAACAGTTAAAATAAGTCTGGAAACAAATTAATCAAATATTGTATTATAAAATAAAAAAAAAAAAACAAGAAACATGTTACTCAAAGCTAATGTTGACATTTAAAAAAAATCTACCTTTTTCCAACAAAAAATCCATCAAAACTTAAAATAAAATACACAGTGGAAAAATGAAGCTTAACACCCCCCCCCCCATACACCCACATCCACACACACACAAACACACAAGTTTGCTGAATCCAGTGGATTGCACCAAGTTCCATGCAAGAATTGTGGCTAACCAAGTAATATGCACGTATGCCCCATTCTAAAGAGAATACCTCACCACAAGGAAGACATGATCTGAAACATTAGCCCTGCCAAAATCAGTCATGTCAAAGCTCTATTTTAGGAAAACTCATTAATAAAATAAGGTATAGAAGTGCATTACCAATGCACATTTCTGAAAAATATACAATCTCAATGGTACTTTCAGTAATAAGTGGAAATGTCTAAAGAAAGACAAATGTGCATCAGTAGTTATGTCTGTAAGGTGACAAAAATCAACAAACAGCTATGGATATATGCATAATTTGTAGATGGTCATCCATAAATGCAACCATTGCAATTTGCTGAATCCAATGTAATCCACAAAACTTATAACATGAAAATTAATTAAGTAAAGCAAAAGGGAATCAGAACTACTTCCCATGTCTAACAGTAGCTAATAATCGGTGTGGGGTATGTGGGGGGGGGTCATAAGTAATGCACGCACACAAAGAAATAGAGTGATAGAAAAGCAGATGTGGGATGAGAGTGAAGGAGAGGGACATACAAGAAGTATGATGAAAAAGGATTGTCAGAGGGAGAGGCAGAGGAGCATTGATAATATCTTTTTGGTTAGAATAGGTGCTGTTTTTTTTGTTTCTCTGAGAACAGAGGGAATGGAAAAGACATGGAAAGTGGAAGAGAGCAAAATAGCAAGTATAAACATATAACAAATATCACAAGTCATGACAAAGGTTGGAAATACACACCAAGGAGAGGTAAGGTCTGCCGACAGCACACATACAGACTATACAACACAAGTGAAGAAAAACTGACAACCAGGGTAGGGCTGAATACCTGTCATGGTACAATGCAAAAAATACATATGTACCAGTGCACGAAGCATTGCTGAGATGTTACAAATTGAACCAGAATGAGTATGACTAATGGTAGGTGAGTGTTGGAGTACCACTGACATCCCTTGTGGATCTGACAACATAAATCCATGTTTCATTTATCACTGAAGAAATGATCTATCCCTTCCTCTTCCTCTTACCCATATACATAGTCTTCCTCACACAAAATGTCATACCACAGACTTGTAGAACTGCTCTAATTATACCCCTCCAAAAGCAAACTAATCCAAGAGATACTTCTCACTGCCATCCAATATCCATCTTCCCAGTTCAGGGCAAACTTCTTGAAAAGATGGTCTATACTCAGTCCTCCCTCTATATTCAGCAGTACCAAATGGTCTTCTCCAAACAACATGGATTCTGGCCTGGGCAAATTATTTTTATAGCACGTTGGCCCCTACCTGATGACATCTTCTTAAATTCTGATAGTGGTCTCCTTACTGGTGCCTTATTTATAGACCTGACAAAGGCATTTGACCTCATGGACCACTATCTTCTCCAAAATAAACTAACTGAAATCGGTATCAGTCCAGGACTCTGCTCCCTGGTTTAAAAACATTCTCACTAACAGACACGTCAGAGTAAAAATAGGATTCTCCCAATCAGATCCTATTAACAAAGGAGTATCACAAGGATTCATTCTTGCCCCTCTTGTCTTCTCTGTATTCATTAACAAACTTTTTGACCTCCCCCATCTTACACCTATCCTTTATGTTGATGGTATGATCTTTTACTGACCAGGTCACTCTCACATCAACATTCTGTGCCAACTGCAGTCGGACTTACATAAGCTCCAGCAATGGTTCATAAACCAGAAACTACTTCTCAACTCCACCAAGACCAAAACAATGATTGATTTTTGTAACTCCACAGAAAACTCACCAAGCACCTGACTCTTTAACTAGCTTTGGCCTACATGGGAACAACCTCCACCTTCAAATACCTAGGACAATGACTTGATCAGTCTATAAACTTCCATTTCCAAATAGATAAAGTGAGAACCAAAATAAACTCCATCCTCTTCTGGACCAAAAAGATCTATCACAACCAATCAGAACAGCTTTCTCAACTTGACTATGGAAACTCAATTTTTGTATCTGGCAACAAGAAAAGCATTCACATGTTCCAGACTATCTTAGCAATATCTTCTGATTCTTTACAAACTTGCCCCTCTGGGAGCATCATTGTATCACCCTAGAAAAAGCTAAATGGCCACCCATAAATCAAAGATCTAACCTGCTTTAGGATCACAACTCTATAAACTACTCCTACTCCACACATTTACTCCCCTTGCAGCTAGACTTCACAAAAAAAGGCTCCTCATAAAAAGGCTCCTCATACAACCTTAGATGCCACTCACAAGCTGCAACAACTCTCATTACCCCTAGAACCAAACTTCACAGCACTGCACATGTTTTCTCCTTTCAGGAACCTGCTCTTTGGCACGCTCTCCCCATCAAAATTAAGGAAATCAACACTTATTCCAAATTCAGAATGCAACTCAAAAACCACATCTCCATCCAAGCAAAATGCTCTTAATTCAACACAGAACATATCACCTAACCTATCTCCTTTCTTAGTCTTCTCTCTCAAGAGTCATTGAAGAATGACCCACGTTAGAAAATAACACACACACACACACACACACACACACACACACACACACACACACACACACACACACACACACACACACACACACACATATGTGCTTGTTCACTGGAATGCATATACACATTTTTTTTCTATGTAATTAGTCTAAACTATTCTGTTATTGCTTACATTTCTGTATTTTTTATTTGTGAAATATTTTGTGTTTCACCTAGGCTGAGCCGGAAATTGGTTAATGTTAATCAGTACACTACCTCAGTAAACAAATATAAACAAATACCACTAAAGGGGATTGCCATCCTTGCAATACACAGGCTTGTCAGCAGTGCAGGTGAAAAACCAAGCAATAGCATAGATGAACAGTTAACCAAGAACAATGCCAAACAGCAGACATATGCCATGCCAGAAGCAGCGCAGATGGGTTGTCAGGTGTACAACATATATAAAATGGCATGACATAATCCATATGAAAAAAAGGTTCATCACACATGCCATATGGCATGATATGTGCATTGTACATTATGACGTACGTCAGAAAAGCATGGCAGCAATATGGGATGTCTGCACAATTGTGCTTAGACTGTAAATATTTGAAAATGGAAAACACCATGGTGGCAGCATTACAAAAGTGGATCACATACCAACACCAGTAACATGGAATATGAAGTAAATAGTGATACATGAAAGTTAAAAAATGCACATCTGTGCATAGGCAGAAAGCATATAAATCCCTGGGTAATGCACAACAAACAAGTACAACATAAACTATGTGTACAACACGCAAGTACAATATAAACACTGATGGAATCTGTTCAGTTGCTACCACCTTGTGTCTATATTGCCTTACATATATGATAACCATCATGGTGGCACAAGGTAATATACTGGAAGGTTAACATACACATAACAGATGCCACATATATGTGAAACAAGTAGGCCAGGGAGATGGACAACACAGGCAAACATCATTGCAGAAATGACAGCATGAGAAACTGGGTAGAAAAATAAAGCAGGACAACCTTAGCTAAGTAGATACAATGCACATGCATGCGTCTACAACACTAATGGGCTGCAAGTCCTTGCAAGGAGCATTGATGCAAATGGCCAATATCTGTCACATGAGCATAGTGCATTGGGAGTGGCTATAAACATATTTGTATAAAAATGATACAAAAAACACTATAATATGCAATAGTTAAACAGCAAATGGCATAAGTACACAAGAAAAGTAGGTATGAGTACCATATACAAATATATACTGCCACACAAACATAATACAACAGGTGGCACAATTACCTTTATTGATATAAATATAATCATACATGTGTAGGACTGATCAGTAGGGAGTTCTGTGTGCATAAGTACAGTACACAAAAATGGAATAATGGTATGTTACCACTTTTATATTACAAGGGTGGCTGTGTGTTGATTATATTATGACCATACATATGTACTTCCATGTAAATCAGTTCATATGTGCTGCAAATGTACACACATGGACATGTTTGGAAATCTGTGTATACATGTCATAATATGAGCTAGTATCAAAAGGCTGGCTATTTACATAAGCAAGATAATCACTGACAAGCGGGTCATGAATTATGCTAAACAATCACCTTTTTATATTCACTAAGGGACTGGTGAGTGTCAATGCAGTATGTCAAGGATACGTGATCATATGAACCAACCACAGTATTTTAATTCAACATGGCAAAGTACATACTGCACACAATGTCATTGTAGCAGTGGGACAGCATGACCCAAAATATTACATGAATTATAAAATCAAAGACATGTCATGTTGGTGAAGACAGTAATAACCAATATACAAACAGATGCAATGTGTACACATGAATAACATGGAATAACATGTACAAATAAACACACTTGACCAACCTCACTGTGTTATGTGAGAAGAACTGGAATAATGTAGCATCTGAGGTACTGTCAGCCTTCTTAAGTATATACAACACAGGCAGAGTAATCTTATCCCACTCACATTATTAGCTGTGACAGTTATATCTGTCACATTCAGATCCAGATTATAACAGCGATAACAATATTATGCTGCACAGCATGCATAGGAGTAAACAAACACACACACACACACACACACACACACACACACACACACACACACACACACACACACACACACACACACACTTAAGGAGTATCACTCCTGCCCATTTGGAGCAATGCAGGCAGTGATGACAGCACAATCATGTAAATAATAACGGTTAATGGTTGTTAACATTTGGTAATGTGTGTCATACTGCACAAGCAATATAATCACATGATATGTGCAGTGTACATTATGACACAGATCAGAAATGTATGACAGCAGTATAGGATGTCTGCACAATTGTGCCTAGATCGTAAATATCTGAATATGGAAAACACCATGGTGGCAGCATTACAAAAGTGGATCACATAGATAATACTTATACTTATGAACAACCACCCTGATGGGGGTTGAACATCTTAAGAATCTCTCTATTGATCTCCCAGAAGGAGTTGCACATTGCCTGCATAATATCCTGAAAGAAGTTATCCATCAGGTCCCTCATCTGCATTATGGAAGACTTCTGTCACTATGTCCTACCTTTAGTTCTGAAAATCACCTGCCTGGTTTGGTGGTGCTGTCTTCTAAGGAACAATGACATGCAGGTCCTAGTCTGTCATCATCATCACCCCCCCCCTGTCACTTTCATCATCATGTTCCTCAGACTCCCACTTGGCTGGCACAGGGCTGGCAGTTCATCATCATCATTGTCTGACTGTCAGCATGGGTCCCCTCACTCTGTCAAAGTTCAACAAAGGAAAAAAAAAACATTCTACATACATAATAGATATTAACTTAAAATCTATGAATAACTAACTTATACAGTCTACATGTTGCAACTATTATGGATGTATGTGATGTTAAATTACTGTATGCCTTTCTCCAAACGTTAACTCCATATGTGATGTAAGGGATACATCCTATCCATACTAATTACAAAATGCAGTGTAATGTTCATTACAAGTCTGTAATAAAACACAATGTGATGTGCACAAACATAATTGTAGAGTATATTAACCACATCATAATGTATTAAACAGGACACATGAAATGCATTCTCAAGTTACATTACACTGCAGTACATGTGTAGTGACACTGTAATCATCAACAGATCTGGCCCATAAGGGTTTATTTATATGTTGTTTAACAAAGAAGACACAAAAACTTTAATAATAAGTGCAATGTCATGATTATTCAACATTTTTAATGTCATAATGGCTAGAAGGCCATGTATGGGCCAGTGTGCCCATTATATGTTCTCATTATGTTACTCCTGTACCTTACATGGCATGCAGTACTCAATTTATCAGACATACTGCTATTACTTGTACATTTACTGACAAATCAGCCTTCAGTATGCATGTAAAACGCACATGTGTACAGCACACAGATATACATATCAGTAAGTCTCAAGACAAGCATACCATGCAATACTGACATGGGATTCCATTTCAAAAGATTTAGCCCAGTGTAAGCTGATACTGACAATAACCTTTGGTAATGTTACTCCCAGTGTACTCATGTTGCCAGGTAGGTCTTACACCAATGTTAGTCAGAGACTCTGAAAGCAACATCTTATGAATATGTCTCCTTATTTGTTATTCAATGTGTGCCTCATTCATTTAAATTTCTACTACAAGTTATCATTATTTGTCAATAATGTGTTATATTTACATCCCATGATTAACATATGTGTTTAAAATATATTCTAAGATTAACAAAAAAAGGTACACTTAAAATGTATACTAAATGAGATGAGCAATGCAACACAGTTAACGGATCACATCATAACATCATATAATTGAAAAGGAATTTGAAGGTTTTGAATAACTGCACAATCACAAGCACAGCAACAGCATGTAATAGCTAGAAACTATGTATATGACACACATACATAACTGTCCCTCAACAAATGTATCATTGTCACTATCTACATTTGTATTATGCTTCAATATGTGCCTGCAAAGGTAAAAACATGCAATGACAATCATATATATATATATATATATATATATATATACTATGCAACACATCAGACATACAACAAAACCAAGACTATCTTGCTTGTGGCACAAGAATGACAGAAAGTGGTATTTAATGTGTTTAACAAACCAGCATATTGCAGTTATACAGCATTGCAAGAAAAGTCGAACACAAGAAGTGCATGCCATTAAAAGTCTGCCGAATGAATTAAGAAGGATGAGACAGCAGACATCTATTCAACAATAAAATTGCAGGCTAATTCACTGAAAACCACTGCCACACATGCAAGTTTGCAACTCCTTACTGTTCAAACAGCAGTAACACTACAAGCAAAGTACAGTTGTGTAAGCTGAACTTACCATAAGAGTAGATGTTTGAATAATCACTGCTGCAGTAGCCTTAGTCATATGGGTTATATCCTGCCAAGAATATAATGGTCTTCCAGCTTCCAAAGCTTCAGAGTACCTTTGATGCACTCAAACTGTTAAGCAGCTTGAGATAGCTAACCAAAAGACAAGTTTGGGTGCAAAGCTCTTAGAACTTTCCTGCCAGCAGAAAGAGTGAGGATCAGCCATCCATAATGCCTGGAACTCTGAAACATAAATGTTCACACCCTGGCCTAAAAAACATACCAAAATTAAGAAGGCTGAAGGGAGGGAGTGGCTAATGCAGCAGCAATCATTCAGATATCTACTATTATGTTAATTTTTATTTACACAGCTATATTATGTTCATCATATTGATCACTGCTGCAGTAGCCTTAGCTATATGAGTAGATTAGCATAGCTAACTATATTTGGGAGGTGGAAGTAGAACAGTGCAGGAACCCCTAAAGAATGGGCTTAGCAAAGCTTGATCTGGGTGTAGAGAAACAACTAACCTTATAATGCTTTGTAAAGATATGTATAAAGGACCAAGTAGCAGCTTCTAGAATATTTAAAGAATCCAACCCTTTCCAAAATGCCATAGATGAAGCCAACACCCTAGTAGAGGGCCTTGACCCTACCTGGAATAGATTTGTTTTGGTGAGTATAACAAAAAGTAAGTCTTAGACAACCAAATGGAAATAGTATGTTTTGACACAAGTTGTCCCTTCTTACTTTCACAGGAAATAAACAATTGGTCAAAAGATCAAAAAGACATACTTATGTCAAGACAGTACCTGAGTTGTCAGTGGACATCTGAGGTATGGGGTATCTTTTCTCACTCATATTTAGATTCAGTAAAGAAAAAGAGGAGAAGGATAGTTTGGCTCATAGTAAATTTGGGTACCACTTTAGGTATCAAAAAATAATTTGTTATCAAATAAAGACTGTCTATATGGAAAACGAGGTAGGGTTGACTCATCATAGGTTCATTGGTAGGTACTAGGCTATCAGCCCAAGGGCCTATGTAAGCCTAGTCAACAAGGTTCCCTGGCTTACGCCACCCAAGAAAGTTATTTTCCTGTGCCTCTGTCAAGCAGAGACACAGAAGTGATCCCCGGGATGTATTTCCTATTTTCCATCCACTCATCAAGATTTTTATTGAAGAGTGCTAATGAAGAACTTTGCTTGATATAGATGGGTAGCCTGTTCCAGAGTATGGGAAGTCTCTGGGACAGGAATCTATCCCTCCAGCATGTCCTGTTTATTGTGGTGACAAGGTTTAGGTCTGTAGAGCATGTAGCTCAGAGGGATTGGGATTTCTTTAGGTGTAGCATGTCCAACAGCTCTGGGATTGACATAGCTTTATATGTTTGGCAAAGATCACCTCGGAGTAAACGATATGCTATGGAGTAAAGCTGGAGTTTTTTGAGGTGGTCAGTGTAGGGCATTTGTTTGAGGCCAGTAATCTTCTTTGTGAGGTACTTCTGTGGCCTTTCCAGCTGCTGCAGATGTCTTGAGAGGTACATTCCAAAAGGGGTGTTGTAGTCTATAATGGGTCTAATGAGTGTTGAGTAAAGGGGAACAATGACCTCTTTTTTTCCTGGATGAGAACCCTTTTATGATGAGGTGTGCCATGTAGAAGGACTTCCTGACTACTGTGGCAATGTGACTATCAAAGGAGAGACTACTGTCCACCTGGGTCCCAAGGTCTCTTATCACACATTCTTTGTTATGTAGATTGCTGCCTATGTGGTAGTTCATAGGTACAGAGTTTTTACCAAAGGGGATGACACTGCACTTTTTGGCATTGAGCTTGAGGCCATGGCTCTGACACCAGGCATCTCTCTCAGTGAGGCCCTTCTGTTGGATGTCCAACATGATTTGTGGACTTGACTATGGCTCCTAGTTTGCAGACATCTGCAGACTTCATTAGCCAGAGGCCTTCTGCGTTAGCCAGTACTTCAGACAAGTAGATACTGATAAAATCTGATGAAGTCCCCACTTTAAGGGATGAACGTGCTAAATCTGTGTCTTTGTACGTTGGAAGAATAAAAACAGCTTGGACTGAAGAGTTTGGCTGACTGAACATGTTTCTTACTGCTTCACAGTGTATGTTTTGGACTTTTTTTAGAAGTGTAAAATATGCAGTGTATAAGTTACCAAACAAATATAGATCTTACTCATTTTAATTTTTCCAAGTCTTTTGGGTTTCTAATACCATGACAGGAATGGATCTCATTCCTAAATCAAAGTATGCTTGAAGGTCATAAAATCAGTATTGTTTCAATCTTTGATGTTAGCCAAAAGTACTCATCATACCTGCATTTGCCCAGAACTGACTACTTCTGCAACTCATATGGAGTTGCATGTATGGTAACATATGTTAATATAACTGTAAATTCTATTTTTATAAGACCTTTGTTCCTACTACTATTGGAACTGTCTGGGTATCTATCCTTTTTCCACATTCTCCTCATTTCTGCCTGCAAACCCTGGTATTTTATGACTTTGTGTATCTCTGTACATAAGACACTGTAATTATATTGGGTGTAGCAACTTCAATGATAAATGCTACTTTTGTCTTCTTTTCAAGGACTACTATAGCTGGTTTTCTTGCATCTGTTTTTTGAACTGTTGGTAATGTATGATCCCACATAATATAAACTGCACCATTTTCTATAATGCTTTGCAACTCATGTTTCCACTGCTTCTCAGCTACTTCACTATTACAATGTTTGCACAAACCTCAATGCAACAGTCTAGCCATTATTATGCTTTTCAGTATACAGGCCTCAGGCCTCTGCTATTAGTGTATCACACCAAACAACAAGATGTGCGACTGTTTCCAATTCTGTTTTATAGAACTTGCATTTGTTTGTTTCTCTGATATATTTAATGGACTTTGTAATCCAGCATGTATGTAGTCTACTATCCTGGGCCACCAATATTAACCTTTCATCTTTTGGTTTAAACTCACCTTTCTGTATCATATGTTCATAGGTGTTTACTAGGCTAATGACCGCAAGGACCTTTTTAAGCACAGCCATGCAGGCTTAACTTGTTGGATCTTCCATATGTGACATAGAATATCACATGAATCACCAGTAACATTTGTACAAAAATAGGCACCACTGGAATTTAACCCCACACACAGAAGAACAACAGTCACTGTGCCCTTTTGCTTAATCAGTTGAGCTAAGGGACATCAGAGGTCAGTCAATGTTCTAAAAGCAGATAGTATGGAATAGCAGTAATACTTAAATATGTGAAGTCCATATTGATATACAGTCATAATTAACAGTTCTGCATAATATGTACATTGGCTCAGTATAGCTGCTAACCTCAAAATGCATTGACATTGTTAACTTTAATGAGTAGAACTAAACTTCCTCCATGCAAATTACTGTTATCAGTACAGACACCCATATAATACACTAGAAACATAATCTCACAGAAAGGCATATGCTTACTACATACATGCATGGTAATGGAGGTGGTAAGTGAGGATTATGTGTCTTATGGTAGTCATCTAGTGGCTGGCATTGGCTCTCTGCATTCCTTAGATATAGGATTATCATTGTGGTGTGGACCTGCATGACAGTCCAGTAGATCCCAGTCAATCTGTGTGCTCCCTCACAATCCAGTTCCAGATGTCAGTCAACACGAAGTTCCTGGGCCATGTTCTCATTCTCTGGTCATGTCCAGCACAGAGGCTGAGCAACTAGGTGATCTTCTCCTCTGCCCAATTCAGTGCCAGGACCCACAAAAGCCTCTTCTTGTATGACATCCTCACTATTGCATTTGAAAGTTGTAGTAAAATGCCTTGCAAAAATGGTTAACTTAGGTCTCAGTTCGCAGGTAGCGATGGTATAATAAGAATATGTATCAATATTACATTTTAAAGTTGGAGTATATAGGATAGTAGCAGACTATTGGAGGCATGTGTTGCAGATATTTCTGTTTACTGATACCACTTGGACAATTGTATTGAACACCGTATCCTTGTGTCTAGCTATTGGTTATTGCACTGAGATTCGAGAACTTATGGATGTTCACTAATGGGCTTCCAAAACATTGAATGTTTATAGGAGACTTCTAGGCAAAGAGCTTAATAGTCCTTATAAGCCTAGCCAATATAACTCAAAATTTTACCCAGTATATGGCCCCTAGGGGCAACAAGGTGGTGTGGATTTGTGCCTGTGCCTTGAGTATCTTACAGATTGCCACTGTCCATGAGAGACATAGGTGCTACTCTGTGAATTTGTGTTCAGGCTACTATCTATCTGTTTACCTAGATCTATCACTTCCAAGTCTGCTCTTAAGGGCGCTATTGATGTTGTAATTTGAAGGGGTATTTGACTTTCCAAAAGGTATGATAATGCATTTTCCCATTTAGTTTTAGGCCATGGCTGTGGCACCGATCATTTGTTTGATCTAGACCCTTCTGAAGGATATCTACATCATTGGGGGATTCAGTGATTGACCACATTTTGCAGTTGTCAGCAAACATTGTCATCCAGAAGCCTTACACATTAGCCTTCACTTCAGAGAAGTATATTCCAAACAGGGATGGTCCCAGCACTGACCCTTGTGGTACTCCAATAGTAACTGGCATTTTGCTGGATCTGGATTCACTCATTTTAACCACATGTCCTGTGTGTGAGCCAAATGGCTATCCGTCTGGTGGCGCAGTGATTTATGCCCAGTTTTGTCAATTGATAATACCTGAGTAAGGAATTGTGTCAAATGCCTTGGCCAGGGTGAGGAAGGTGGTATGCAATGCTTTACCCTCATCCATGGCATTAGTGCCTTTCTCAAAGAAATTGCTTGGATTCAGTAGGCATGATTTGCCCTTGACAAAACTAAATTGGATCATGACCAGTGTTTGAAGGTTTCCTATGTCATTTATCAGATCCAAGATTATTCTTTCAATGACCTTACATATAAGAATAGTCAAACTTATTGGTCTTTAATTTCCCATATCAGTAGGTGGTCCCTCTTTATGCAGAGGGATGACTGTTGGTGTCCTCCACTCTATTTGGAAAAAAGTCAGTCCAGAGGCTGTGATTAAATACAGATCCTAATGGGCCTGATAAGTCCTGATTTAAGCTGTTTAAGAGGCAACCTTGTAAATTGTCAGGCCATATAGGAGTGTTTTTAGCTTTAGAGAGCACAGTGGCAACCAGTTCTTTGGTGATAATTGGCAGTGGAGTAGCAGAGAGTATTTCTTGGGGGAGATGTGGTGGTGATGGGGAGGTGAAATTTGAGCTTAATTTGTTGGCCAACAGATTTGCATGTCTCCTGGCTAAGTTTAGGTGTTGACTTTAGCTGATGCCATCTACAACTACATTGTTGGGTGTAGTCCTTAGGATTGCAGACATTATTAAAAAATGCCTTATGGTTATCCTTAGCTTTGGAGGTTATTTTTATGTTAAAGTCAGCTTACAGAGACTTGACTAGTTCCCTGGTTGGTTTATTTAGACTAACAAGGGACCTTTTTCTCTGCTGTCCACATTTCTCTTTACTTTTAAAAGGACTTTTGTTCTTTTGTTGTACAACCTATTAATACTAGCAGTCCACCAGGGTGGCTTGTTTTTGCAGTTTGACGTGGATTTATTTTGATCTTGTACTGACATTTCTATGCAGTTGTTTATATAGTCGTATAGGGTTTTGTATATGCCTCTGTATTGGTTTCTGTGTTTTCTGGATTAGGGGGTGCTTGGAAACTAGCTATGCCATCCCTTAATAGAGGGTAATTTACCTTAGAGAAGTTCTTCAAGCTTTGGAGTTTAGCTGGGGGACTAGATTTTCCTTTATGTCAAAGGAGACCACTTTGAGATCTGATCTTGCCAGTGAGTATGTCACACTAGGTTTGAGGTCCAGCACTTTCCCATATTTGTTAGTACCATATCTAGGATATTTGTTGCCCTAGTAGGAGTGCAGATTAGCTGCTCCAGGGCATTTGAATTTACAAAGTCAAGATATCTTTGGGCCTGCATGTTAGTGGTTTCCTAGTTAATGGAGGAGTTAAATCACCCATGAGTATGGTATTGGGATAGGGAGTTAGTGACTCTAATAAGCTTATGTGTGATGTACGGGTTTCCTCATTCATGGTGAGGAACCTGTAGCTAACAAGGCTATGCTAATGGATTTTTCCCATGGTTAGTTGTACATGGTGCAGCTCAACTCAAGCATGTCATGTTGTTTGACCACCCTTGAGGTGTGTAGGTATACCTTTGCCCTTTGCTCTTTCATACTGATAAAATGAGTGCTTTCATCTACTTGTTTTAATCTGAAGAGTCTGCAGAAAAGAAATGGATGAAAGTGATCCCTTTTCAATAAAAAATCATGCCTTGAGCTAATGGGCATATGTGGGGTTTTTTGTTTTGTTTTTGTTTTTGATGGTTTTACAGTTACAGTTTTTTTTTTTTTGGTTAAACCCTTATTAATTATGTATGACACAAATTGTATTTAAAAGCTATGTGTGCTTAGCTGCTTTCACTCTGGGGTATAGCTGACTTGCACTTAACTTCCAAAGGTAAGCTGTCATCTCCTGATTTTGCTGTGGTGGACTACAGTGCTATTATCATATTCCTATTTGTCAATATGCTGTATAAAATAATTGAAACGTTTTCATGCCTATGCGGTTTGAAATTCACTGCATTAGGATCTGTCTGTTAAATAAAGAAGGGGGTGTACTTCAACGATATGCAGAAATATGGGGATATGTCCATCAGTGCAAGGAGCTTTTCCCCAAATGTAGTTGTATGGATAAAACTAAAACAGCCCTGCTGAACTACAGATATGGAAAGAATTAAAATATATCCTTAGTCATTGCAGAATAACCTGTAACATCTGGCATATGTTTATGAACGCAAACAACTTACAGAGATTTTCACAAGTCGTATTTTCAGTGACTAAAATATGAATATTCTCTGATGCTTATTTATATAGTAATAGTTATGAATATATTCAATAAGATACAGGCAAAATTAGGATGGCCTAGCATTTACATTGTTTCTTGTGGTAATATGTAGTGGTGACTGTATAGCAGTTCATATTCCTATTTTACTGCGCTGTTTCTTTTTACATTTTTAATAGGAGTGCTGCATATCATATAATGGCATCCCCATTTGTTATGATGTTTATGTATCTATATTAGTTCACAGAAAGCTATTTTCAGTGAACACCTCTTTGTCAACCCATATTCAGTGAAAATCACTTCTGCGATTTACAGAATTTTCCAAGCGCAATGAAACAATTGCCCAGCAGCACAATGGAAACCACAACTAACTAAATCAAGCCCACCCCCACTATATATACCAACTCCAAGATTGTACTACAGTGAGGAAAAGGGCAAAGTTTTTATATGGATCGACAAAGAGCTGTTTGCTGGCCATAACTTTCAGCGAACTAATATTGTCCCGATATCTGTCACTAACTGTGATAATATCTGAGATGCATGCTACATTCTTGAGGTAGAATTGTTACTTGTGTTTGTATGTGCATGTATGTGTGGCAACACCAGTATTATTGTACTGGAGTTGTGGTACATTGGTTATGAATCTGGCCCTTACTTTTTACAATATCCTTTGACATGGGTTCAAATCCCACCTTTCTATATATGACCAATGCAACCTTGTTAAATGGATTGGTAGAGGTGCTGATATTGTTAGGCCATATGAATCACCAATTCATATTATCTTAATATAACAGTGGTATACATGAGATGGATTGTTTTTCATAAGTATGAACTGTGAATAAGAGACAAATCATTCGTTTGCTGATATCCTGGATCTGACTTGTGTACACTTAACTGTGCTACAGATCATGTAGCACAGCAGCTGCTTGTGTTACATGACACTTTCATGTCAATATGTGAGCCCCTATATAAATTCTAAGATGTACATACCACCCTTTCTTCCAGATGTCAAATCTCAATAGGAGAGACAATTTCTTACGCAGAAAAAATAAAATAGTAATCAAGGCTTCTTGGACATAAAAGCAATAATTTGTAGGGGACTCAAGTGTGGATGGATCTATCACACATGATCAGTGCTGTAGGTGGTCTTGATAGATCTAGGGAGGCTGATAGATCTATGGAAGCATGTTTACCATGCTGTTGTGACATGACCCTCCATGCAGCCAAAAAACTGCTACTAACAGAGGATGAGGAATGTCACTGGAGGTGGGCCACCATTCCCTGTCCCAGATGAGAAAACAATGTCCCTGGCCTCCCATTATGCCACAAGCAAGAGCTGGATACTGAGGGATGTATTGAGGCTGGTGCCCGAGGATGTACAGGCATATCCAATGTTGACAAACACTGTAGCATAGACTAATTCTCATTGAAGGACACTCATTCCCAATTCTTACCATTATATTATAGAATCATAGAAACATAGGGAATTACTAGGCTAATGGTCCTAGGACCCTTCCAAGCCCAGCAAAGTTCTGCACTTATTTCCATGATTAGCATCTGTTGCCCCTGTCTAAGAGAGACACAGGTGGAACCCCTGAGGTGAATATAAGGTTACCCATCCAATCGTCCAGATTGTGCTTGAAGAGGGCCAAAGAGGTGCTTTGTTTCATGTGAATTGGGAGTCTGTTACACAGGTGTGGTAACCTCTGGGAGCCAAATCTGTCCCTCTAGCAGGTTCTATTAATGTCACATACCAGGTTAAGGTCATTAGAGCAAATAACCGGTGAGCCATTGGACTTGCAGATATGCAGCATTTCCAATAAAGCAAAGTTAGAGATTAACTAATAAGCAAGGCAGAGATTGCCTCTCAGTAGTCTGTATGAAAAGGAGTAAAGTGGCAGTGATTTCAGCTGATCCACATAGGACAGATGCTGAATACCTTAAATTTGCTTTGTGAGGAATTTTTGTGGTCTTTCCAATTGCTGCAGGTGGCTGGAAAGGTACATACCAAAAAAGGCATTGTACTCAAATATTGGCCTGATGAGCGAAGACTACAGGGAGATTATAACTTCTTTTTTCCTGGAGGCAATGCCCTTACTTATGAGATGAGCAATACATAATGCCCTTCTTACCACTGGGGAGACATGATGATCAAAGGTAAGGTTGCTTTCAATCTGTGTGCTCAGGTCTGTCATTACTGAGTGCATGCTTAGTGTGTTTCTATTGATGTGGCAGTCAGCAGGAACATCACTCTTACCGAGACAGATGATAATACTTTTTTTGAAATGAAGTAAAATACTGCGCGACTCACCACCAAAGATATAAAATATCACTCTTTTATTGTGGAAACGAACAGATAAGCACTTTCACGTACCGAAGTACGCTTCATCAGATCTACTTAATGGTGGTAATCCCATCACTTTTATATCCAACTTAAAAAGTAATTAATCAATTATTCAATCAATTATTTTAAAACATTCTTAAAAGGGACATGACACAATCTTTATATTGAACAATAGAAAAAATGACAAGAAGCTGTAAAACCATATATATTAAACATAGAGACCCTATTAATATCCTACCTATAAATTACCAGCTGAAAAACATATTTATCTATTCACTCGAATTAAACTATATATTGTGTATATGAGCATTAAAATATAAACATTAAAATATATGTATAATAAACTCTGTCAAACTTAGATGATATGCTTATATAAAAGTAGAATGAAATATATACATGAAATATATAAAAACTGTATTTAAAACAAATCAATATTATATATATATACTATCAGTTACCTAGTAAAAAACATATTTATCTATTCCCCTAGGTTCAGCTATATGATGTATATGTGAAAGTTGAAAATATATGAACATTGATAATATATATATGAATACCTTCAAATGTAGATAATTTATATGTATAAAAATTAGAATAAATGCATGCATATTAAATATACCAACATTATATATGCTGACATGTATAAAACTTAAATAAGCTAAAAATTCATTTATATAATTCAATGTTGTTAAATAAATAAATGAATAAATAGATGAATAAATAAATAAATAAATGCAAAATATATATGGGGATTTAATATATAACCCTGTGTCTTACTACATGTCAAAGTCATTATTCATTTATATACCCTGGCATCCAAAACCGGTCTCAGGGATAAAGTGTGATTGAGGCCCGGGGATAAATGTGCCCCCAACCTAAAAATCCAGTCTAACTCTGTAGTGGCTAACAAATTCATATTATCTCCACCTCTTTTATTAAGATCCACTACCTGTAGGACCCTAAAACTAAACATATGTCCTTCACATTCAAGGATATGTCTGGCTAATGCATTGAATTCATTACATCTTCTAATATCATAAGTGTGATTATAAATTCTTTGTTTAAACTTTCTTTTAGTCATGCCTATATAGAATGCATCACATTTCAAACAAGTTGCTAAGTATATCACATTCTTTGTTTCACATGTGGCATGACATTTAGGAGTAAATACAAAATTCATCTTAGGGTGTTCAAAGGTCTGTATAGTTGTTATATGTTGACACATGTTGCATTTACCACAAGGGAAAGTCCCTGCCCTTGGAGTATACTTATATTGTTTAATAGCTTTCTTATTCTCTTTAAAACATAATAGCCGTTTAAGGTTAAGAGAATTCCTAAAAGCAAACCTAGGTTTCTCCCCCACCAAAGCCTTAACTGTTTCATCCATTGTGAGTACATTCCAATTTCTACTAATGATGTTCTTTAATTCATTAATATCATTTATATATTGCATAGTATACATTAATCCTCTATTAGGGCGTTTATAAATAATCCTTGTTTTATAGCCGTAGCCCTCCCTCACTGGCTGTGATACACCCAAGACACTTTCTTTTATCTCACACACTAACTTCCTGTCATAGCCTCTATCCAAAAACAGATTTTGCATATGTTCTGCTTCTTTTAGCAATGAATCTCTTTCTTTACATAATCTCGTTAGCCTAACATATTGACTTTTTATAATCCCTGGAAATATATGCCTAGGGAGCATACTATTGTAACTCAACAGGGTGTTCTTCCAACAGGGTTTCCTATAGAGCGTATACCCAATATGTCTCCTATCTGTAAGTGTCAGGCTTATATCTAGAAAATTTATAGTCTCTTGTGACCATTCCATAGTAAATCTTAAGAATTCTGTAGTGGATTCTAAATAAGTCAAAAAGTCTTGAAACTCAATGTTATTCCCCTCCCACAAAATTATAATATCATCCACAAATCTCCTATAAAGCTTTACCTTCTCAAAATGTGGATTATTAAATAAATTATGTTTTTCCCAATAAAATACTACTAAGTTAGTGTAGGTATTGGCTACGGGGGTGCCCATGGCAACCCCCCATTTTTGTAAAAAATAGTTGTTGCCAAAAATAAACACGTTGTTCTCAAGAACTATATCTAACAATTGATATAGTAGAATTTGTTTATCTATGCTAAAATCTGTATCACAGTTAAGAACTTCTCTCAAAGCTTGCACCCCATAATTGTTAGGTATGGTTGTGAAGAGGTTCTTGACATCTAAAGTCACTAATATAAAATCATGGGCTTGGGGATCTATTTCCAACTGATTTATGTCATCCAATAATTGATATGTATCCTTCAATATAGTTGGAATTGCATCAACTATGGGTCTCAACATATTTTCTAGATATTTAGATATAGTAGAAGTTGCCCAACCTCTACCTGAAACTATTGGGCGTAAAGGTATAGGAAAAATGCACTTGTGTATCTTTGGTAATCCCTTAATAGATGGAATAAATGGAGATTCAATATATAAAAAGTCATACGTTTCCTTATTTATCTGCCTACACATTAACAGATCATATATAGTATCATGTATATTCAAAATAATGCGTTCTATCTCACTACATGTTATCACCTTATATATATTGTCATCTTGTAATAAGGCCTCCATACTTTTAACATAATCAGAGGTGTCTAAAAGGACAACACCTCCTCCTTTGTCTGCTGGTTTCATAGTTAATGTCATATCATCCCTTAAAGTCTCTAAAGAACCAGCTTCCATACTAGTCATGTTATAATATTTACTTTTCTCTTTCGCAGTGTTAGAATAATGGTTATAGAAATCACGTTCACATGTTCTTATAAAGCATTCTACACTCAAAGGTAATGAAGGTGTAAAACTGCTTTTCTTTCTTATTTTATCAACACTAGTATTTTCAACAGAAACTTCATTGCTTTTAAAGATCACTTTCAATGCAACAGATCGCCCAAATAGCCTTAATTTTACTGGGTTGAGATGGTATAAAACCCAATCCTTTGTTCAATAAAGCTATGTCAGATTCAGTTAAATTATATTTAGAGAAATTAAAAATCAAAGAGCTCAGTTCACTGCATTCTTCTTCTGTCCGTACCTGTCCTCCGAGAACTTCCTCTTCTTTCGACCCCTGCTTTGTGAGCGATTCCTCAAATAATTCGACTGTTTTATCGGGTAGGGTAAAAAACACACATCCTCATGGCATGCTGCTGTGCTTTTGGGATATGCTCCTAGCCTTGTATCTTTGGCAGTATTCCGAAGCATTTGCTGATTCGGTGGTGGAGTATCCATATTAGAAGCTGGAAATACCCCTGCCGTATCGTCGACTAATCTATCCAGCATGGCTGTGATAGAAACAGTTTCAACTTCATGACGCTCACGATTTTGATGCTGTAGAGCCACACCAGGTCTCATTCCAGTTGCCATGGTTGCATCTGAATACAACCCATTATGCGCCCTCGGCCAAACAAAGATATGGCCCAATGTAAAGTCATTGTGATCTCTACACAGTTTTCATTGTTTAATACATTTCAATTTCTCACTGTAGATATTAACTTGTGAATAAATGTTCTCTAGCTTTCTTGTACAATAGTCTGACACAAAGCGTTCACATAAATCCTTACGTGAAGCTTCCACCTTATTTTGCAACTCTAATTCAATGGGTGCGAAGTATTCAAGTAGCAGCTTTATATAATTAAACCCAAGTTCAATGTTTAAGTCCTGCCATTTTTTCAGCAAGACAGGGTGTTGTTTGCCATAAGTAGGCATACATAAGACTTGGAATAACTTTGAAGTGCATGCAAGCCTCTAGATGTCTCCGTTGCCAAGAATATCACTGTAGTTTAAACAAATCATTTTCTAGCTCTTTTGATAGACAGTTAAACTCAGTTACATTGTCATTATTACCTGATGCCAAAGGTATATTCATCTGGGTTTGTAAGTCCAAAGACAAAAGAAAATAAGATTATCCCAGTTACGTTGGTTATCTCTGGATCCTGGATTATAGTCCAATTCAATCGATGGTGTATCCATGGCGTGGGACCTCCAGTGACAAAAAGCAAAGGAATCCTATAGTACAAATCTCCGCAAGGTCCCCAAAGAGTTTAGCAGTCAGGCAATGCGAAGAAATGAAGTAAAATACTGCAAGACTCACCACCAAAGATATAAAATATTACTCTTTTATTGTGGAAACGAACAGATAAGTGCTTTCACATACCAAAGTATGCTTCATCAGATCTACTTAATGGTGGTAATCCCATCACTTTTATATCCAACTTAAAAAGTAATTAATCAATTATTCAATCAATTATTTTAAAACATTCTTAAAAGGGACATGACAAAATCTTTATATTGAACAATAGAAAATTATAGATAATACTTTTTTTGCATTAGGTTTAAGGTGGTGACTTTGGCACCAATCATTTGTTTGTGTAAGACCCTCTTGTAGGATGTTGACATTGTTTGGAGATTCTATGACAACTCCCAGTTTACAGTCATCAGCAAACTCTGTCAGCCACACAACTTTAGTTTTTGCTTGTACTTTGGAGAAATAGATTCCTAACAGTAGAGGTCTCAGGATTGATCCCTGTAGAACACCACTGGTTACAGGTCTGCTGTTGGAGGTGGAGTCCCCTATTTTGACTGTATGGGTTCTATCGGTGTGCCAGTTTGTGACCCACCTAATGACATAAGGGTTTATACCTAGTTGGGTGAGTTTATCAATAATACCTGAGTGGGGATAGTATCAAAAGCCTTGGCCAAGTCCAGGCAGGCAGAGTTTTCCCCTAATCCAGGGTTCTGGTGACTGTCTTAAAGAAGTCTACCAGAATTAACAGGCATGATCTCCCTTTGACAAACCAAACTGAAAAGGGTCAGGTGTTTAAAAATTACCTATATCTTTATTGATAAGGTCCATGATGATTCACTCCATGGCCTTGCAGATAAGGCTAGTCAGGCTAATAGGTCTATAGTTCCTGGGGTCAGTGGAAGCCCTGCACTTGTGCAAGGGGATAATGGTAGCCATTTTCCATTCAGCTGGGATGAAGCCGGTGCTTAGACTATGATTGAAAACAGTACCCGATGGTGTTGCTAATTCTTATTGGAGCCCATGTAAGACCCAGCCTGGGATGTTATCAGGTTTCATAGAAGTTGTGTTTTTAACTTTAGAGAGGGCATTTATGACCTGCTCTCTAGAGATACAAGGTGGGAGACAGTTGTAAGGAATGTAATGGGGTATATGTGGTAGGGACAGGGGAGTAAAGTTTTTACAGAACCTGTAGGCTAACAGGTTTGCTATGTCCACAGACTTAGTTTATGTGGTATCATTAACTACCAATTTGGTGCAAATCAGTGTCTTACTTTTTAGGCTATGGATGTAACTAAAGAATGCCTTATTTATTTAACATTTGTTTACCAGGAAAGTCTTACTTGGAACGAGTCAATTTTCAGCGTAGGCCCAAGGAGAAATGCTCCAGCCGCATGTCTTTGTAACGTGGGAAGAAACCAGAACACCCAAAGGAAACCCACACAAATGCAGGGAGGACATGCAGACTCTGCACAGAAGGCACCCCAGCTGAGAATAAAACCAGAGAATCACTTGCTGTGAGGTGACAATGTTAATTGCTGCACCACTGTGATGCCCACCTTATGGTTATCCTTAGCTGAGGATGCTAATTTGGATTCATAGTTTGCTTTGCAGGATTTCACAAGAAGACTTATTTGCTTGTTTAAGCTGAGGATGGAGTGCTTCCAGTTCAAGGCATGCTCCCTCTTACTTTTGGACAACAATTTCTTCCTTTTATTGTAAAGCCTGTTAACGGCAGTTGTCCACCAGGCAGATTTGCTTTTCCTTGAAGAGATTGTTTTGGTCCTGTCAGGTAAGGCCAAATCAATGCAGTTATACTGGTGTTTGAAAAAGCATTAGTGTATGACTCTGCATAATTGCCATTTCCATCTAAGGGGGTGGTGCAGTGAAGCAATTTATACCATCTTTTAGAAGGATACAATCTACTATGGAGAAGTTTTTTTAGTTTGAAAGAATGTCTGATGTGGATACACACTGTAAATTTTATAGCCTGCTGTCTTACCAGCACAGTACAGCCATTATACTCACAGCAACATGTGTGATGTCATGATTTGCAGTTGCATAGGTCCCTCAAAATCTGAACAGCAGCAACACGTCATGTAAACATCTCCATATCCTGTTAGTGTGATCCATAACTGTGAAGTATACTGAGAAGTGATTGGTTCTATGTCATGTTAGCCTACAGAGACATCATTACAAAATACTGGCCAAGAGGCTGCATGTACAGACACACCTGGTAAGGTTGTTCATATGGTTGATATTGTGCAGCACTGTTTTTCACACCTGTTATCTAGGATATTACTGTTGTCATGTTCCCTGCACAGGTGCATCTAGCTGACATGTGCACTGTTTGTCATGTATGTGTCTCCATATCTTATTAATGTGATCGGCAGTTGTTGTGTTCCACTGCTTCCTATTAATATTACAGAGTATACTTACATGTTGTTGTTTGTGTGCCATGTTATTATGCAGGATCCACATTACAACAGATCATACACTCCCCAGCCATGGAGGACATACCTGATAATGCAGTCTATATGGTTGATACATTTCAGTATTGATAATTACATCTGTCCCCTTCATGACCACTGAGGTATTGTTCACCTGCATAGGACACCTGTAATCTGCACATTTGTTATGTCTTATACCTCAGGTGGAATACTACATGATGCCTTGTATGGGCTTAAGAATGATTAGTGTATGTCTACCATTTCACATAACAGTGGCATTTCAACTCTCCCTGCTAGCAGATGGCATGTCAGGTAGGTTTTAGGAGTTTCATTGACCTCATCTGTCATATTTCTTTGATATGTATATTACATGGCATATCTCTGTTATAGAGGGTCTTTGAACCACCCACACAACAATGACCTAGTAAGTCCATGTCATTATTAGTACTGTAGTTTTGTATTTCTCACAGATTTCAGTACTGTGCTGCATCACTTGATTTATCTGAAGACATGTGACATCTGTCTCTTTTTGTAGCACATCCATTACCTGCATTCTCCAGTTAGCCCATCCACTGATACCAAGGTGGGAGGTGATGTGCCCAATTGTGGTAATACAGCTTATGGCACATGAGTCACTGCATTGTGTTCATTGCCTGGCCAGGAACTGGAAGGCCATGTGGTTCATGGTGTAGCCTCTGATAGGATGGATAATGTGGCTGGCCATTCTGATTATTTGGATACATCATATGATAGACATGTTGATGATTGTAACCCACTGTTTCATGCAGATTCTGGTAAAGATTGTGACTTTTCCCCACAATGGGCCAGTACTGCCCATACTACATGTGGGAGTGTGACTGATGTGCATGGACATGTGTCAGAGGGTGTCCACTTACTATTACATGCACATGAATGTTCATAGTGATGTGATGGATCTGACTTGTGTGCACTTGCCTGTGCCACAGACCATGTAGCAAAGTTGCTATTTGCGTTACATGAAGGTCAGGAATGTAGACATGGGGAGATCATGACAGCACTGGCTGCACAGTGTGACAGTGTGGTATCTGTTGCATGCTCTGTTCAAAGCCTTGTTACAATGGTGCTATAACAGTGCCATAGTATGAAATGGATATTATATGCCCTAACTGTACTAAGCAGATTACCTCCAGTGGGGAGAGGCAGACCGTCTCTCATTAGACCCTTGCAAGGCCCTCAATGTCTGGGCTACAATGCACACACACACCTGATGTTGGTCACTGATCTGTGAGCCCAGCAGTTATGTCTAGACTGTCACAGTACAGTACTTCTCCTACTCACAACATGTCCCAAAATGCTAGTGTCACCACATCTAACTCCTTGGTACAGCACTATAAGTAGAGTGTTTCTGCATGTGGCAGGGTCATACAGGGCCATGGCATGACCTCATCAGACTGGATGCCCTAGACTGTGTTAGAGTCAGTGATGGGAGTAACGCATTGCAAAAGGAATGCATTACTATAATATGTTACATTTTTAAGTAACTAGTAATATTATGCATTACTTGTCAATATAGTAATGCAGTAATTGTAATATGTTACTTTTTAAATAACTAGTAGCATAAATGTGAATTACTTTTGTGTTACTTTTTGCTTAAATTCAGCCATGTAGCTGGGGAGCAAGAGGGGCAGTCCACAATGCAGACTTCCTAAACCACAAAAAAAGAACCTTCTTAACACTGTGGCATGTTCTCCTTCAAGGAGGACCATACGTGTGTCATATGTGTGGACGCACGCCACTGCAGAAGTAAACTTACTGGCATGCGGAATTCAAGTAAAGTTGTAAAGTCATCATCACTTGCAGGCAGGAATTGTAAACAGCCATTCTGATAGAGTGCAAGTGAAGGTAAGATGTATTTGTAAAATATTCTTGCTATTTTATTCCACTGGATTTGTTTCAGATTTGCATAAACTATTATAATGGCGTAAACACTGTCTTGTTCTTGTATATACACTATTATAGTGTTTATATTGTGTTTTTTCCATTGTTACATGTGGAACTTTTATCCCCCTGCACTCTCCAAAAAAGGAGTTAACAGCCTCAGTCCTCTGCTACATTTCTAGCTAAGCTGTATTTTTTATTCTATCTCAAATCCACCAATTACTTTTGCAACTAAAAAGTTCATGCAGTATCATCAACACTGGTAGCACTGGTTGATTTCGATCAGAAACTGTAAGTGCACATTTACCTGTTTTCCAAAAGTCACTCTACACTGTATATATGTGAGTATTTATCACTAAAAATTGCATAGAACCACATGCATATTTTTCCTCCAAAAGCCTTTCCATTTGAGAACACATTTTGAGATAAACTTGGAGTTCATGAAATATGTGAACTGTCACTATAAGAACGTAACGCCAACTCCTTTCCTCTTACCATTTCAACTATACCGACAGATTTTAATTACTAGATGCTGGGGAGAGGACTGAACATGCTAAAAAGGGGTGGAGGGAGAGGATACAGCAGTGTTTTCTACTGATCAGTTTAGCAGTAAGGATTTTGTACATAAGAACTACTGACTTTGTGTTTAATTTGCAAATAAATCACATCTAAGTTTATTTCAGCTTAAAAATACCTAGCAAAATATATATTCAACATCTTCAGAACAAAATTACATCAGTCAAGGTTTCCTGTTTTGATTGCAAGTTAGATTACTGTATCGGCCATCCAGGAAACTAAGATGCCATATCTTATATTCTTATCTTTACTGTGCCAGGAAATGGTGGTAAAAACTTTGGGCTACTTAACCTTTTGATTATTACAGCTTACCTTTTTAGTTGATGTTATAATTCTGACTGCAACATTATAGGCTCTTCAAAAGTTTGAAAAAGACAGGTTGCAACTGCCTTAGCCTTAGTTTTGCTGCCATGATTACTGAGTGTCTGCAGGCATGATGTTAGTATCTTCTCTGGAGAAGAACATTTGGAGAAATGCTGTTCTTTGTTTACCATACTGCTATCCAGATCTTTGTTTAATGAGTTAATATAGATCAGAACCTCTTACCTCTAAAACCAGGGGCAAGCATAAATAGCTGCTAAGTCCCTGCAGCAGGATCAATTTAAAATACTGGCACATTTAGTTTAGTAGAACAAGATTATTTTAATTAATATGTGTTTTCTAAGGAAAATACATTTGTAATATTCATATCTGCAATTATTTACTGATTGTAACCCTCCCCATTCTAGCACATGAGCAGGCATTTTAGGAGGAAAATAAAAATTATCTATCAAATCAGGGAATCTGAAGAGCAGGGGCAGTTCAGATGTGGGGAAGTAGTTCACAAAACATGTAAGGCAAAAGAAAAGCTGACATGTATTACACACTAATTGTATTTAACCATGTTTCCAGACACTTTGTTTCTTTCTCCATTTGTTAATGTTTTAAATAAAATATATTTTTTAAAATGATTGCTTTTTGTGATTAATTTATCCAGTGGTATGCTTATGGTTTGATACTTCATAAACTTGAAAGTGGTTAATTTACTAAAAAGGTTAGCAAATCTGAATATATTTTATAGGCTGCATAACAGGTGCCATTATATTGTTGTTTAATTTCATGAAGTGATTGATTGAAACATAGCTTATTTATCTGTTTGGTTGCTTACTAATTCCATTTACTAACTGGAAATGTACAAATGGGAAATTCCATTTTTGTTGGAGTCACAGAGTAAAAGCCACAGAGACATAGCACAACCATGTAGACAAGACAATATTCATTAAAATAATTGTGGATAAAGACATTAAAATACAAGGAATATATGTGAGAACAACAGTGGAAAAGGAATTAACAGATGTGTTGCATGCATAAGTAAATAAAAATGAGAATACATGTTAAATTGATACATTAAACACCTGACTGATAAATGGAAACATAACAGATATTTGTATTAACTAACACCAGATAACTTCAATGTCAGGACAGAGAAATAAAGAATAAAACCACAATGGAAATATTATGATTGAACACAGGTGTAGTAACCAGATATTATAGGAAAAACAGAAAGATCCAAGCACCATTTTGTTTGCCCTTGCAGTCTGCTGATCATTAGCCCTCTTCCAGCCAATCAGCTCATTCCTTCCTCATCATCAGGAAGACTGCCAGGAGAGGACATCATTCAGGCAGTCAACAGGGAATGTTCAGCTGTTTGCTTGCTGGCCCTTACCTCCTGCATGTACTCAACCAAGCTCCAGGGGATGTCATGCTATGAGCTGCCTGCAGAGGTTATCCCCTCACTTCTGCAAGGGGTATATTCTCCAGGCAGTACCCCCCCAAAGAAACACAAGAACCTGACTAATGTGCTCATAAAGCTGCATAATCCCCCCGCCCCCCACTAGAGAGGCAAGCAGACCACACTCCTTCACTCCACTCCTCTCTTCCTGGCTCTCCCATGGTCACCCAAGTTACAGTACAAGTCCATCCTTTTGTGCCATGGAACCAAGCAAACACACCTTTCTTTACCATTATATGGATACTAAGTTATATCACACTGATAGTTTAACTGCACCTGTAAACAGTTTTTAATGAAATCTTTAAAAAAATGTTTTTCAGATATGTACCTCTGTGAGTTAGCATATTCCAAAGTTTATCAAAAAAATCTGAAATAGTTGGTGTCTCCATACCCATTTTTCTGTTGGCATTGAGTACATACCCAAACTACTGCATTAGTTTACCAAGGAATATTTATTTGTTTTTATTTATATTTTGTTACTGAGCTGGCCCTCCTGGGCAAAGATCACTGTCAGAGGGGGACCTGGAATAATGAAGTTATTTGACTTACAAGATAGATTTACAGTACAGTCATCAAACAATTATAAACTGGAGTTCCATACAATAAAGCAAAAACAAGTGACATTTTGCAAAATGGACTTTATGATTCTTGGAATTTAAGAAGACGAGTAAAGAGAACTATAAAGTTATGATGATGATGATGAGTAAAATGAATTAAGGGCTTAAAGGCAGAGGGAAAGAGAAGTAGCTGAAAGGAGGAAGAGAAATGTAGGCTTTAAGTAAAGTATGTGTGAACCTTGATAGACATGAAAGTTATGGTCTTCACATTACGCTATGAAACATAGAGATGATTAGAAAGCAAACATAATTATATGGCACCACATCTGGGACAGGCTTAAGAGTGGCATAGTGGTACAGCAGGTAGTGTTCTTACCTCACAACAAGAGGTTTTCTGGTTCACTTCTCAGCTGTGGTGCCTTCTGTGCAGAGTCTGCATGTCCTCCCTGTGGTCGAGTGAACTTTAAAGGCATGCAGGTAGGTGCATGTGCATGTGTGTGCCTTCTGTAAAGGTTAGGTGCTGGGCTGGCAACTCGACACCATAAAAATCCACTGCCAATCAATGGCAGACTGGTGATCCGGTGTGGTGACACCTAACCAGGAAAAGCCAAAAGAAAGAGTTAAATTCTTCACACTCTGTAAACAGCCATGGAATTCAACAAGGATGGATTTGGTAAGTAATCAAACCTGGGGTGGCGGGGTGTCTGTTTTCAAGGAGTCCTGGTGCAGAATTTCTTTATTTGTCTTTTCTGATGGGAGGAAAACAGATGTATCTGAGGTGTTCCCTACAGTTAGATCAGTTCTTGAAGACCCCAGGATAATGTTTCCATTTGTGGGGGGTCTGTCCTGGTTCTGCTGAACTTGTCTGCCATCATGTGTTGCATTGAATGAATGTCTGAAGCCTGAATAGTGAAATCAAGCTGAATTGTCAGCCTTATCTCTGCATTTGTGACAGTAGCAGCTAATCTCTTACTTTTATACTGGTATAAATGGATGATTTGGTGTTATACTAGTAGCTTATAATTATAAAGCAGCCTATGCTTAAACAGCTACACAGCTGATTTTGAATATTTTAGAAACTATGTGAAATTTATAAGAGCTTACTTCTTCTGTTCCACTCTCATTCATATGTCAGCACTGTGCCTTACCTGGTGGCTTGCAGCATACACTTGAAGCTCTGTCAATTTATATTGCCATAGTTTGTAAACATGCCTTGTGCTATGAACAAGAAAGTTGTTTAACTTTTCCTGTTCCGTGTTGGCAGTTCTGTTGTCATGCTTTATTTATTGTGTATGCAATGTTGTTAATTTTAGTAGTTTCCTGCTTGGGTTTCTGTCTTATTTTATGACTGTGTGGATCTCACATGTAAATTAAACAATGCAGTGCTTTTAGTGGAACAACAAATTCAACACTTCATAAATAAATTAATTTAACTTTATTTTTCCTTTGGATACAATAATTTAGGTAAGATATTCTAATTTTACCCTGATGTAGATGAGTAATGAGGGCAAATAGCCATAAATTGTAGGACAGAATAATGGTTATGGAAGATAAGGATTAGGACATTATTCAAGATGTTTACGTAAAAAATCTGTACGTAACTGGTGTGAGGAATGAATGGACTAAATGGAGTAGAAATTAGTGTGTGAGAGGAAAGGGCTAATGGAAAACGTATTTGCTTATTCAGTGCTTAGAATCTGACATCCTTGAATGTTCAGGGATGAGTGATCTTGAGACCAGGGGTAGAAGAAAATAAAATCTTAAAGGAGTGGGAAGGCAAGGAATGCTGACTCAATATATGCAGTTGATAGCTGACTCAAAAGTCATAGTGAAGACTGAAGTGGATGGTAGTGGAGTTCCACAAGAGGTGAATGGAAAATACCAGCTGATGGTCCAAAGACAAGGAGATGAGGACAACGAAGTACGGTTTGTAAATAGACAGGAGATTTTGGTCACTGGATCTCAATCAGAAACTGGAAATATAGTTGCGTAGAAAATGTTTTAGTCCTGGACAGACAGATGAATGCTGGATAATTTTATAGGTGGTAAGAAGCTGTGTATATGTTAATTGATGAGGCAGTTCTAACCAATTTAGGCATTTCAGTGCTGTACATTGGTGGGTTCTCAAAGGGTATTTGTTGCAAATTTAGCTACTTTATTATTGCATTGTTCAAATTTTAATTTTTTTGAAGCCCAGAGGTTAGTGAGGATGAGAGCACCAAAAAGAAGTGTGGGGAGGAGATACGTAGTGGCAAGTGTAGTTTTAGTTGTGTTGATGAGAAAGTTTTTGGCTCTGTAAAGCATTCCTAGTTTTTGATGAGTTTTTCTTATGCAATTTTGTATACACAGGTCGAATGTAAGATTATCATCCACTATCATTCCTAATAATTTGCTATGAGAATTGACTTCAATAGTTGTATTATCAAAAAAGAGAACTTTAAATTAATTTTTTTCATGACAGAGGGATTTGGGGGGAAAAGTAGTACTTTGGTATTTTTTGGGCTGAGCTTGAGTTATGAGTTGCAAGGCTATGTTTCAGTGGCTGTTAAAGCTTCCTGAGTAATTTTTTGGAGGTTTACCATGTTTCAGATGTGCAAATGAGAGTGGAGTCCTCTGCATATTGTATCAGAGTGGCCTGTTGTGTGGATGTCCTCCACTGCCAGATGCATTTTATCTAAATGTGAATTTTAGTGCTGTTTCAATGAATGTGAGTTTCAAGGGCAGAGATGTTTATATAGTCATGCTAAGTCTATTTTCACTATGAGATTGTATTGTTTGTTTAGCAAGTGGTTATCAGTGTTTGTGCTCTTTTATTTCAATATCTGTAATCACTGAGATGCCACGGTGGTACAGAGGTAGCGTTGTTACCTCACAGCAAGAGGTTCTCCCATTCGATTCTCGGCTTGGCTTGGAAGTGCCTTCTGTGTGGAGTCTGCATGTCCTCCCCGCGGTTGGGTAGCGTTCGAAAGACATGCATGCGTAAATGGGCATGCCTTTGTTGAAGGTTGGGCGTCGAGCTGGCACCTTGACGTTTTGTAAAAATCTACTGCCAATCATTAGTGGACCGGAGTTCCGCAGTGGCGACCCCTTACAGGGAAAAAGCCAAAAAACAAACAACAACAACTGCAGAAGTAAGTAAAAATGCAGTATGCACACTGACAGGTATGAACAGTGTTTATGGTAACTGGGGACAAATAGCCAAGTAATGGAACACTGGAATTGCTGGGTCTGGGGCTGCATTGGGGGGGTAGGGGGTTGCAGCAGGAGGGGTTGCTCTGGGGGGACCTCAATGCTGATTGGCAGCAATTGCTTATACAGACCAAATTAAAAGCTGTGTAGCAGAGCCAAAGCTGCTCTATATGGAAAAGCAGACCAGTGGGTTCATTTGAGGTCGAATGGGGAGCATTCTATATAGGACAGGACTACACATTTTTTTTTTTTTGCTAAAATAAAATCTTACTCTTGCAGCATTTCAATTGTTTATGCTGTTCCATATACTATTTAGGTGTTTCAGATATAAAAGTGTTTTATTCAGCTATTAAAAAAACTTAGAAAATTAATTTACTGCAGGTTCATCTTTTCAAAAACAAAAGTTCTATACAGTTAACTTTAACTATTTTTTTATGTATTTCTGGAAGTCCCTTTATTTTTAAGCTTCAGCCATTCAGAGCCACATTTTGACAGAGGCTTAAGTTAAGAAAGATTAAACATAGTTTCCATTTGCAATATATATATATATATATATTCCAAGCACATGCATTTATCTTTCTGCTTTGTGCTTTAACTCAGAAATGGAAAGTCAAAGTTTGTTTGAACGATCCGTGTACACAGAATTCTTTGACCTAATTATGAATGAAGGAAAAAACTCTGATGTAAGCTATGGCTCTCGACAAAGAAGCCCTACAGAACTGCGGTAATCAGTACGTTGAATTTTAAAAACATCTTCAGACATCACATCCTATCACAAATGAAAAGCTACATAGTCTGAAGAGGAAAGCAGTTGATTCAGTTTCTAACAAGTTGTACAAGAAATCATTGACACAGCTATCTATTGCAGCAGTCATTGGTTCTGGTCATGTCACACAGTCCAAGGTGGATAATTTGATCACTGACTTCGTGGTGAATGATATGCAGTGTTTCAGTATTGCTGAACAGCCATCCTTCATCAGCCTTGTAAGTGGCCTGCAGCCAGGAAAGATGGTCATGAGCAGGAAAACTCGTTGAATGAGAGGAGAAACAGTTCAGTGAAAGGAAAGAGAGTCTGATGGAAACCTCAGTAGGCATTTCAGCTGTTTGTACTATGGCTGACATTTGGACCCATCAGAATCGCAGTTTCTTTTGTGTCCACTGGATTGACTATGACACACTTCAAAGAAAGTCAGCTTCTTTATCATGCTGCATATTACAGGGGAGGCATACATATGATCTCATAGCATCAACTCTTGAGAGCATTCACATCAAGTACAAGTTAGATCAAAAAGTGTATGCGACATTGACTGACAATGGCAGCAATTTTATAAAGGCTTTCTCTGTCTTCTCGGAATGTGAGAGATCTGAGACTACAAGCATTCTGTCCCAAGATGAGGATGATGACGGTGAAGTGATTTACAACAGCATGACAGCCGTACTGAGTCAGTCAGGGCAAAGTGAGAGCATGTATTCACTGCCTCCCCATCTGAGATGTGCAGTACACACATTGAGTCTAGTTGCCATGCACAATGCCGAATCTGCTTGTAATGATGCACAGTATAAAAAGGTCATGTGAAGCACCATGACCAAATGCTATGCTGCTTGGAACAGGGCTAGTTGCAGCACCCAAGCTGCTGAGGTGATTCAAAATAAGTGTGATTTGGCATTGATTATTCCCAATGCAACATGATGGAATTCCACTTTCTATGCCATGGAGAGAATTAACCTCATTGCAACTTGGGGTAAAGGCTTGCTGAATGAGATATGTGAACAGATTGGAATTGCTATCTTCAGGCCTGCAAAAATTACCTTTGTTGCTGAGTTTGTGCAAGCAATGCAGCCCCTGGCAATGGCTCTGGACATCCTGCAGTCAGAGCTGAAAAGCTTCATGGGAATCCTGATCCCGACCATTACGTGCCTGAAAAGCAAGTTGTTTGAAGTCAGGCAGTCTAGGAAGCTTGTTGTGCTGTTATTTGATGCTTTTCTTAAAGACATTGAGGCTCTGTTCAATCACCTTCTGGAGCATGAAGAGCTCGTTCTGGCTAGCATAGTGCATCCGCAGTTGCATTTGCAATGGATGGACAGCATAGAGCAGAAACTCAAAGGAAAGACTCTGCTCCTTGATGCCATGCAGAAACTGGATGAACCTGCACGGGGGGTCATCTGAAGCTTCTGCTTTAACTGCCAAAGACAGCTTCTTCAGCTTCAAAGAGTCAACACCAGCCAATGTCAGCATATCTTCTCAGATGGACATGTATCTGGCAGACCCTTCCAGAGAAATATCTTCTCTCAACAGTTACCCTATAGTCAAGAAGATATTTCTGAACACTAATTCAGCTCTGCCATCTAGTGCACCTGTTGAATGCCAATACAGTCTTAGTGGACAAGTGCTAACTGCAAGAAGAAATAGACTCACTGATGAACACTGAAAAGTTGCTACTTCTTTGAGCCAAAAGAAATGTGTAGTCATTGTGTAGTCATTGTGAATAGTTATATAAACTGATATTTTGGTTGACTCATTAGACCTGCAGTATATGACTTTTTCTGTAAGCATCTTTGCATCCTCAGCTTTAGTTTTAGCAGATTAGCCTAATTTATGTTGTTGAAAATTTGATGGGTTGTAACTTGTTATGGGTCTTGTGTTGCTGGCTGTGTGTATACTTTGGTTTAAGTATTAAATTGTGACTCTGATTATAAAGACTAGTCTGTGGGACTTTTTAAACTGTAACTGCTATTCTTCATTATTGTAACACTGTGTATACAACTTTAATACACTTGTATTCATGTGCAGTAAGCATGTATTCTTCATACACAAGTAGTGTGTGAGTAAATCTGAATATGAGAATTCATAAACTATACTTACGTAAAAGTAACTCAACAGTAACTACTTTAGTTCGTAACTAGTAATAGTAATATATTACTTTTAGAAAAGTATTAAGTAATAGTAATATATTACTTTCACCTAAAAGTAACTAGTAATAGTAACTTATTACTTTTATAAGTAACTAGCATAACACTGACGTTGACTGCTATCCCAATGCATGTCCTACTGTGTGTGTCCTGTTGTAGATAACTGCTGCACTGACCTCTGATTAATTAGTCTGTAGTTGTTGTTTCAAATGACTGATGCCATAGTGTTTTTCTGATCATTTATCTGACTTATGTGAGAAGCTTCAAGTTGTGATATGTATTACTTATTCATCATTAGTATATGTTAGTAAAGCGATTGATGGCAGTAATCGACACTCCAGCCGACACAAGCATCCTCCAAAAGGGCCTCAAAGAAACAGACAACTGGTGCCAGAGCCATGGCCTCAAGCTAAATGCCAAAATGTGTATAGTCATCCCCTTTGGCGAAAACAAAGTGCCCACAAATTACCACATAGGTGGTAATCCATTAAGTACAGAAGAAGTAATTAGGGACCTGGGGAGCAAGTTGATAGCAATCTCTCATTTGACAACCACGTGGCCAAAGTGGTTAGAAAAACATTTTATATAGCCCACCTAATCATGAAGGGATTCACATCTAGATCAGGGGAGGTCATCGTGCCTCTTTACTCATCCCTCATCAGGCCCATAATTGAGTACAATGCCCCTTTTGGGATGTACCTTACCAGACACCTGCAGCAACTGGAAAGACCCCAAAAGTATCTCACCAAGAGGATCAAAGGGCTCAAACAGATGCCATATGCTGCCTGGTTAAAGAAACTCCAGCTCTACTCAGTGGCATACCACCTGTTCAGAGGCGATCTGTGCCTGACGTATAAAGCCATGTCCAACCTGGAATTAATGGACATGCTGCACCTCAGAAAATCCAAATCCCATCATGCTACGCGCTCGAGAGACTTGAACCTCAGCACTGAAATAAATAGGACATGCTGGAGAGACAGATTCATAACCCAGAGGCTCCCTTCACTCTGGAATAAAATCCCAGTCCAGGTTAGGCAGAGTCCCTCATTGACTCTCTTCAAGAGGAATCTTGATGAGTGGATGGGAGATCATAGGTTTACCCCAGGTATCACTTCTGTGTCACTGTTAGACAGAGGCACAGTATACTAACCTCGAAAAAGGGCATAGCAAAATAAATTTAAAATGGGTGGTGAAAGCCAAACACATTCTTGCTAGGCTTATAAATGCCCTAGGGCAGATAGCCTAGTATGAACCTATGAACCTATGAACCTATGTGACTTCATGCTTCTATGTTTGCATCTCTTGCTGGTACACATATAGCACATATTTACATGGTTAACAACATGTTATCTTTGTCATCTATTGTTAATTGCTACATTACACATTTCCTTGTTGTGTGTCATTCCTACGTGCACAAGTATGGCTCTGTAGGCATATCTGTGTTACTTATGCTATTTTAATATGGTACTGCACATTCCTCACCTTCAGTGCTCACTGTGCTTCTAACGAACTGTTTCCATCTTCAATCCCTATGCTGACATGTAGTTCCCATGTGTGCCTTCCTGTATCTCATTGATTCCACATACAGATTTACCTATACTGCAGTATACCCAACATTGATGCATGTTTCCATGTCTGGTGTGTACCAACTGTCAGTGATGTTTGGCATGTTTCATAGATTCATAGGTGTGTACTAGGCCAACGGCCCTGGAGCCTTTACAAGCCTAGCCCATAGAAGTGTCCTAGCATCATGCTGCCATTAATTCCCAGTGCATCTATCAAGAAGAGCCATTAGAGTGATCCCTGGGGTGAACTTTCTATTTCCCATCCACTCATCAAGATTTCTCTTGAAGAGGGCCAGTGAGTTGCTCTGCTTGACATGTATGGGAAGTCTATTCCAGAGCATAGGCAGTGTCTGAGTTATGAACCAGTCCCTCCAGCATGGTCTGTTGATTGTGGTAATGATGTTGAGGTCCCTGGAGCATATGGTGTGGCGGGATTGGGATTTCTTTAGGAGTAACATTTCTAACATGGCTGGGTCAGACATGGCTTTGTAAGTCAAGCAAAGTTTGCCTCTTAATATACGATATGAGACAGAGAAAAGCTGGAGTTTTTTGAGTCTGTCCATGTAGGGCATGTGTTTAAGGCCTAGGATCTTCTTCGTGAGGTACTTTTGTGGCCTTTCCAGCTGTTGCAGGTGTTTAGTGAAGTACATGCCAAATGCGGCATTATACTCGATGACTGGTCTAATGAGGGAAGAGTAGAGAGAGGTGATAACGTCTTTCTTCCTGGATGCAAAACACTTGGCAATGAGATGTGCCACATAGAAGGACTTTCTGACCACAGTGGCAATGTGGTGGTCGAAGGAGAGGTTGCTACCAGATGTGTCCCCAGATCTCTTATAACGCCTTCAGTGCTCAGTGGGCTACCATTAATGTGGTAATTAGTGGGAACTGAGTTTTTCCCAAAGGGAATGATGACACATTTTTTGGCATTAAGCTTAAGGCCATGGTTTTGATGCCAGTTGTTGGTCTCAATGAGGCCTTTCTGTAGGATATCTATATCACTTGGGGAGTTAATAATGGCTACCAGCTTGCAATCATCGGCAAACTTGGTCAGCCAGAATCCCTCCGTGTTGGCCTGGACTCCTGAGATGTAAATGCCAAACAGGAGAGGACCCAGGACCAATACCTATGGGATTCCATTCGTGACTGGTCAGAAGTCTGACTTGGAGTCTGCTACTTTCACACTGTGGGTTCTATCTGTGATTCAGTTTGCAACCCATCTAGTGATATAGAGGTTGATGCCTAGTTTGGTGAGTCTATCAATAATTCCTGAATAGTGAATGCATTCTTATCTCTGTGTCATGTTGTAGCAATAACCTGTGCTTCAAATCATTGCCTTCTGTGTGACATTCCATGCCAAACATGGCATGTGAGGCTTGTTTGTGTTTATTTTCTTTTTGGCCAGTGCTTGGTATATTTGTGACTACTCATTCTACTGTGTGCTGTTTACTGTGGTGTAACACAATGTTACACATCACACACTGCTATGTGTGATGCTTCAGTGTCAGTGTGCAGCCACTGTTTTTTGGGTATGTTTGTGCTGATACAGTCCTGTTCACTGTGTAGTCCTATATTTCTTGTGGTACTGGCTATTTTATGAATATCTTCACATGCTACTTATCTGTATGATGATATCCTACCTGTCTAATAACACTTTCTGTTGTGTACACCTCCTGCATCCCACACATTTGCTTCTGTGGTCCTCCTTGGTGATTTACATTGCAGATAGACTGTATTGATGTTTCCTCTGTATATATTCAAAAGTGTTCCTTGCTCAGTGCTTTGTATATGTTCCTTCTGGTATACTTTCTGCTTTTGTTATGTGTAATGCTCAATGTGGACAGCTAATGGTTTATTTCTATTATTTATGCTCTGTGCTGCTGCTGTGGAGCAACACATGAACATTGGTGTTTAGTCTGTATACATCTGTATGTGTTGCTTGTCATGACTCAGAGGTGTGTGTCAGATGCTGCCATGTTGCCTGAGCTAGGACATATTTCTGTAACCTCTGTCAGTCATGACTATTCTCACCCTTGTATCCTCCTGTTCATCCTGTGAAAGCCCTGATATGTCATCATCAGACATCTTGTGTTTTTGGGATAGGTCATCCACACCTGCAGCTGGCAAGCCACCATATTTGTTGTTATCATGTTGTGCAGTATGGCATACACAGTAACCATCCATGATGTATTTTCTGGTGTGTGTTGTAGTGCACCCCAGGATGTGTCCAGACATCTGAATCTTGCTTTCAGCATGCTAAACTCACAATCAATGATGTTTCATGTTGAGGAGTGTGGTCTGTTGCGTGCATCCTTGACAGGGGTTGATGGAACTCTGTATAGAATCATTAGCCAAGGCTCCAATGGATAACTGCAAATACCTATTTGTAGGAGGGAGATACATATTTAGTCCTCATTCTAACTGTTGATAGCTCTAGATTCTGCTTATGTTATAGCTGTTGCCCTGTACTTATCAAGTAGTAGTCACTCAGGAACTTCTGGATGTTGGAAAGCAACCCCCAGACCGCGTTCTCTCCATATTGCAGAATCCTGCAGAGTACCAGGGAATGTTGCCAGTATATTAGTAATGAGACCATTCTGCTGAGCATACCACCTGACAACTGAGTGATGGTCACCACTATCTAATGTACCTTTCAGCATCAGGTACAGCTGTGGTTTTAATTGGGGTGTGGGTGCAGGCTACTGTATCGAGGACATAGGGGAAATTGGCTTTGGCACAGAACTGTTATATGGCAGCTCTTCAATCCATGATAGGTTTTGGAAATGGCTATATTCATCTACCT
Organism: Protopterus annectens; assembly: GCF_019279795.1. NCBI lineage: Eukaryota > Metazoa > Chordata > Ceratodontiformes > Protopteridae > Protopterus > Protopterus annectens. The sequence goes on along the minus strand of NC_056726.1, from coordinate 200,564,132 downwards.
TAGTGTACAATGCTGCTAGGAAATGTGAAAGTCTGTAGCGGGCAGCTGTCCAAGTCACTCCTACAGCATCTCCCATATGCTGCTGAAAAGTCTCAGAAGCCAGTACATCTAGACTCAGGAACTGTGAGTATACATGTGGAGTGCACATACTATACTATACTCAGCCTGCACCAGATTTCTGTCCAGTCTGTATCTATCTCTTGTTTCCTGGTCAGAGACCTGCCTTAACTGTAGCCTGGCTTGGTGCTTAGCTGCCTTCTGGGATACATTTGCAGATCGTCTTCTAGTATGGCTTGCAGTACCGCAGCCTGGTACCAAAACCCGGGCCGAACCACAAAGGGAGGGGGAGTGTCCATATTCATCAAGGATACCCACACCTCCAGGTTAGTGGCAACTCATGAAGCATCGGAGACCATCCAGGTGCAGCTAACCATAGGCAAAACTGCTATACAACTGGTTGCATGTTACAGACCACCCTCCCAATCTCAAGAACCCCACTCAGACTTCCTGAAGACATTGGAAGATATGAATGTCTCACCAAATACCATCATATTGGGAGACTTCAACTACCCTAACATAGACTGGGTGCACTATTCTAGCCCTAACACCTTAGCCCAAAGGTTCCTGGAATTCATAAACTCAAATGCAATGGAACAGCTAATCACCTCTCCCACAAGGGGGGATAATATACTAGACCTGATCATCACAAACATGGGGACAAAATGCTCCACACTGGAAGTATTCCCCTCACTGGTGAGATCTGACCACAAACTAATCACCCTGGATATACATTTACCACCTCCACCCCCAGCACAAAAGACTACAGTGAGAAACTTCTCAAAAGCCGACTTTACATTTCTCAAGACTGAGATGGTATCATTTAAGCCCACAGGACCAATGGAAACCACATCCCACAATGCTGAATCCTACACAAATGCTTTCTACGGGCATCTCCAAGAATGCATGGATCGTGCAATCCCAAATAAAACCAAGACCCTCTCCACCAAAGGAAAGCATCCTGCCTGGTGGACCCCAGCCATAAACAAATTGCATAACAAAAGAAGGAAGCTTCTGCAAGACAGAGCAAAATCTCATAAAGGGAAGGCATCTCTGATCAGCACTAGAAGAACTTAGAAAGCTACGCTCTCTCATAAAAACATCCAAGGCCAACTTTGAGAGAAAAATCACCAAGGACACTAAAGATAACCACAAGGCATTCTTCAGTTATGTTAGAAACCTGGGTGGAAACCCTCAGATATGCTCAGAGTTAGTACACAACGACAAAAAATTTACCGAACCCACAGATATTGCCAACATTCTGGCAGACAGGTTCAGTGCAAATTTCTCCCCTCCCTCACCTCCAAAAGAAGAAATACTCATCCCAGCTGAATGTAACCTCCCTGTCATCTCTGATGTCCAGGTGAGAACAGCCCTCAGCAAAGCAAAAAACACAGCATCTATGGGACCCGATGGTATCCCCGGCTGCGTGATACATGAACTCCAAGAAGAGCTAGACCCGCATATAAAAATGTTATTTAACCTTAGCCTTACTACAGGATATGTTCTTGAACATTGGCGTACAGCAACAGTGGTCCCACTCTACAAGGGAGGCTCCACTACAGACCCTGGGAACTACCGCCCCATAAGCTTGACCAGCCTGGTTTGCAAAGCTATGGAAAGAATTATTATGGAACTCATAAACAATGACACTGGGGACCTACAGACACTTGATCCCACCCAGTTCGGCTTTGTAAAGGGCAGACCCTGCCTTTTGAACCTGGTTGACTTTTTTGCAACAGTCACTAGAGCCATTGATGAGGGCAAGTCAGTCCATACAGCCTACCTGAACTTGGCTAAAGCCTTCAACACAATACCCCACTCGGGGATCATAGATAAGCTAAACAGCTTAAATGTAAATCCATATGTCACAAGATGGGTTGCAAACTGGCTAAAGAACAGAACCCATAAAGTCAAGATTGCGGGAGCCATGTCAGACTCAAAGCCAGTCACAAGTGGTGTCCCACAGGGCTCTGTCCTGGGACCCCTCTTGTTCGGCATTTACTTCTCAGATGTGAAAGCAAACATGGGAGGGTTGTGGCTGACAAAGTTTGCAAATGACTGCAAACTAGGTGCCATAGTCGATACACCAGCTGACACATACATCCTACAGAAAGGCCTCATCGAAATGGACAACTGGTGCCTGAATCATGGCCTTAAACTGAATGCCAAGAAATGTATAGTCATCCCCTTTGGGAAAAACAAAGTACCCACAAATTATCACATAGACAGTAACCCACTGAGTACTGACAAAGTAATCAGAGACCTGGGGACCCAAGTTGATAGTGACCTCTCATTTGACACCCACGTTGCCAAAGTGGTTAGAAAGACTTTCTACCTTGCCCACCTTATCATGAAGGGGTTCACATCCAGATCAAAGGAGGTCATCATGCCCCTGTACTCCTCCCTTATCAGGCCCATGATTGAGTACAATGCCCCATTTGGTATGTACCTCACCTGGCACTTACAACAGCTGGAGAGACCCCAGAAGTACCTCACCAAAAGGATCAAGGGTCTCCAACATATGTCATATGCTGCCAGGCTAAAGAAACTCCAGCTCTATTCAGTAGCATACCGCCTGCTCAGAGGTGATCTGTGCCTGACGTACAAGGCCATGTCCAACCAGGAATTGATGGACATGCTCCACCTCAAAAAAATCCAAATCCATAAGAACCACGAGAGCCAAAGATTTAAACCTCAGTACAAACATGAATAAAACATGCTGGAGGGACAGATTCATAACTCAGAGGCTTCCCATACTCTGGAACAAAATCCCAGTCCATGTTAGGCAGAGCCCCTCACGGACTCTCTTCAAGAGAAATCTTGACGAGTGGATGGGAGATCGCAGGTTTACTCCAGGGTCACCCCTGTGTCGCTACTTGACAGAGGCACAGTAAACTAATTTTAATAAGTAAGGGGGTCTTCAATGTGTCACTACTAGACAAAGGCACAGTATTCTAAATTTATTCTATACACCTTAGTACCACTACATGGGGTGGCGAAAGCCACATCTCTAGGGCTAGGCTTGCAAATGCCCCAGGGCAGATAGCCTAGTACTAAACTATGAAACTATGAAACTATGGTGTAGTACATTAATGGCTGGTTGCATTCTTTTCTTAATTAGGGATTGTGGATTCTGCAGAAGAATTCCCTAAGAATAAGTGGAATATGGTGTTAAGATAAAGTACAAATGTCCTCCATTGAGTGCTTTCTGAAAGTTGTCATATTTCAATTGTGCTGGGTGTGCTCATTGTGATTTGGAATCAGGTAGGCATGCGCAGATTCTGTAATTATCCTACACCGAATAAATAATTACTTGGTCATGTTTTTGCATACATTATGGAATTGTGTCCCCCACTTATGCATTCATGCCTGTCTTTGGTGTGCTGCACTGTCCACAACTTTCTTTTGAATCCAGCCCATAGTTTCAACTGAACCAAATGACAGCTTTTCCCCGAGTTAAGATTTGCTGAGAGTGCATATCAGTAACAGAGATGGAAGTATGTGTTATTTTAGTACAGAAAACCAATTATAATTATTAATTAATTATTTCAGCCATTCATTTATTCATTAGACTCTTTTTCATTTTTTGAGAGAAACCTTAGATTTGCACAAATACATCTCATTATATCTCAGACAACAAGATCATAGCTTAAGTAAGTAGTAAGACATGGTGGGATGTGAGTAGCACAGATATTACTACACATCCTTCCATGGATTTCATAACAATTTACAATCAAAGGATCACAGGATCATTGGAGGTTACTAGGCTACAGACCTGGAGGTCATTTCAATCCTAGCTGTTTCATGCCAATGTAATACAATAGATACTCTAGTAAACACCCAGGACTGTATTTATTAATGACTGCCTGGGTATTGACTAGGAGTACCAATGGTATTACGTTGGGATGAAACTGCTAGACTTAAAAGGATCATCAGCATGCATAGAATCTAAGCCGCTCTATGCTCTGCCTTGGCCCAACCATAAATCATTTTGGAATCCTGCGGCCGGTGTGAAAGAAAGCAAAGATTCATGGAAAAAATATAAGTACGACAATTTAATTTAATAACTAAATCCTCTACACCCCGATGGTCCTTCAATAAAGCAAATAAATGATTCATGGGCACAACACAAGTTTTTGTGTTGTGCCCATGAATCATTTATTTGCTTTATTGGAGGACCATCGGGGTGCAGAGGATTTGGTTATTGGCTTTAACCTGCGCCTTTTTCCCTTTTCTTGGTTATAAGATTTAATTTAAAATCCTTAAAATATGTGTAATGCTAATTTAGTTCATAGCCAAAATTGGGATTTTTCTGTCAATCATTAAATATATTTTCATCCTGTACTGATTATATCATAAAGGTTCTAGCAAACATATGCCTTTGTTGCATGCACTTTCTCACTGAACATTTTAAAATCACAGAATACAAATTCAGTGCTTCAGTTTGTAATTCGAGATTACTTAAATTGCCTAGAGTTAAAAAAAGAGTTTTTGCAGCATATAATCATTTATACTGTAAGACAGACTAAAAAAAAAAAGTTGCATATGTATTATCTTCTGGCCTTCCTTAATTATGTTTACAACTTCCCGTCTTTCATTTTTCATAGTTAGGTAATGAGTATTCATATTGTAAACATAATATTAGACTAAGATGTTAAAGTTCCTTGGAGTTCAAACATTTTCTCTTAACCACATTTGCTATTTATTTTTTACACTATTTATTATTTCTTATTCTTCTCAACTAAATTATATGAACATATTCAGATAGTCTTTTTGGTTGTTTGCTAAAATCACCTCCTAATTTCTAAAGCCTCCCTAGAAACTTTCTTCTGGATTATTTTGACTTATGTTTGTCTGGATACCCCGGAAATGACAATGTCGGTTATTTTAAATGCTGATGTGTGTAAATTTACTTTGATGACAATGGAATACATTATTCCAATTAATAGATGATATGAGACAAGCATATATAAAGAAATGTGTTTTGAAATGTCAACTTGACCTCTCAACAAACACATTTTGTGACATGGGACAATTGCTACGTACAAAAATGAGAACCGAAAATAGTTAAAATTACAAGATCACATCATAATGAGTCATAATAATGTATTTTAAACCACTAACTAAAGAACCAAAATAATCATGAACTGGAATAAAAAGCAAATATTAAATTATTCCCGGCAAACTGTAAGTCACCAAGAATCCTTTAGACTGTCTTGCAGTATGGATCTTGATTATTGAATTTGATATTTGTGGGAGGTTTGTCAAGCTGTTGAGAGGGTAGAATTTCCACAGTATAATGGAAAACACCAGCAAAATGTCTGAGACTTAGAGCATATATGACAGAGTAGGGCAAGTCAGGGTGAACTACTTAGGAAGAAAAACAAGGTTATAAAAAATAATAAAGAACATAGGGCCAGAGTCATGAATGGCTACACTAAGTGAGGGTATCTTGGATGTGTCATGGCATGCCTCGCACATTATAGCACTCTATTTGGTATTCATTAAATGTCTCTACACTTTGTGTAGATCCTCAAAACAATGTTGAACAAAATATGCTAATGAAACCATAAGTAGCCGAATCACATGCTAATTAATCAAATCTAACATGACCGAGCTATTTAGAAACATATAAAACAATCATGTGCACTCAGTGTAACCATTTTCCCTGAAATCCAAAACTCTTTGGATTACAGCCATGATTACATTTAAAAAGAAATGTAAGAGGTTGCTGGTGCCATCATTAACCTGTACATTGCAAAAGCTTTGATTCAAGATGCTGCTGCTGCACGACCTCAGCCAAGAAGAAGGGTGTTCAGATCCCATTTGACTTAACATGGACTGCATGATACAGAAATTTTAGAGCAGTACCAGGTGAACATGGAAACACAGAGGAAATATGCGACCTCTGCAGCCCTCAACTGAGGCCCCAGGGAAATTGTGGAGAACTCATCCCAGTGGAAACAAAGGTATGTGTAGCTTTATGTATACTAGCTATGATTACTTTCCAGAGACACACAGGGGATATATTAGGGGTGTCACACACTTCAGATTTCAGAATATTACATCAGTTTCTAAATGTAGTGCTACAACATGCAAGATAGAATATCTGATCCCCCGTATCCCAGAGGTGAGAGCAAGAACCATGCAAGAAATTTACGCAATACCATTTCCCTGAAGTCTTGGGGGCCATAGATTGCACACACACAGAAATAAATGCTTCACCTGATGAACAGGGAAGGAGGTATACTTAGCAGTTGCAAATATCTTGCTAGTATAGCAAGTATCTTGCTATAGATTTTCATTGTAAAGAAATATTAACAAAGTTGGATCACATAGTAAAAGATTCCTGACATTGCTTGGATAAAATAAGAGATAATTTTGTTGAGATACACCCAGAAATGTTTATGATTACTATTGATATTGTAAGTCTGTTTACTGTGATTCCCCACAGGTTGGGTATAGAAATGTTTGAGGCCAGCTTATTAAAATTTGGTACACTAAGTAAAGACAAATGCAAATTTCTAGGGGAATTGATGGAACTAGTACTTGAAAATAACTATATTTTTCTTAACGGTGAATATTTTAGACAAATAACTGGGGTAGCTATGGGGGGCAAGATGTGCCCCTATTTATGCCAATTTAGTTTTAGCCTTTTGGGAGACACAAAAGGTGTTTACTTCTTGTTATTGGGCTGACATTGCTCTTTATCTGAAGTACCTGGATGATATTTTGATTTTTTAGAAGGGGACAAGAGAAAGATTTTTAGAATTTGAAATATTTCTTAACACTACATCAAGCTTTTTAAGTTTTACTAGCAAGATATTTGATAATTACTGTATCTGGATATATTATTGTATAAAAACAAGGGTAGGTTAGAAACTAATATTTTTAGGAAGAAAACACATTCTAATTCCTTCCTACATTTTGACAGTTGCCACCCCTACTATCAAAAGAAAAATTTAATCAAAGGGCAGATGGTTAGGCACTCAAGAATAATTAGTGAAGATTCATTTTTTTGTGATGAAATTAAAATATTGTCAAGTATGTTTTTAGATAGAGGATACCCAAAGGATTTGATTGACAAAGTAAGTGCTGAGATACAGATGAAGAGACAGCAAATTTATCAACATATTATAAAGTTTGGAATTCAAAATACTTTATGTGAGAACAAATCAATAATTGGAAATGATACATTTGTTATTCCCTTTAACGAAGCATCTATGAAAATTGTTAATACTGTACGAGAGACTTGGGCCAGCGTGTTTTTGAATAATGATGAATTTATTGACATCCTTGGTTTATGGCCCAAAATCACTTACAGTAGAGGTATGAATTTAAAAGAATATTATGAAGCAACATATAGTAAGAATATTTATTTAAAGTCTAAGATGGGTAAATGTGGTACATGTCACACATGTAAATATATTAATGACGGACCCTATGTAGTAGTTCACAATTTTGGAAAAACTATGAGATGTCCAGGGTATTGCAATTGCAATACAAAAATGGCAGTTTATCTTGCTACTTGTTCATCATGTTCAACTTATTACGTGGGGAAAACCATCAGAAAGCTTAAAGATCGAATAGGAGAATGTCAGAGATATAAGAAAAAAAAAACACACTAGTGCCTTATACACACATAGTGTAAGGTGTGACAATTTCAAAATGTTTTTATTCTTCGTGATAGATAGAATACCTCACAATAATAATAAAGGAGGTGATGACAAAACATTACTAGAAGTTAAAGAATGTCTATGGCAACTAAGACTTAATGCAAGTATTCATCCAGGTATCAATGACTACATCTCTATAGCCAGTATACTTAGATATAAATCAGAATTTATTTAATGACCTATTTTAATAATTGCGGGTCTTATTTATTTATTGTTTTTAATCATACTAGTTTTTTCACATCTTTACAGTCTATTTATTGTACGTATTTGTTATAGATAAATTTTTAAGATATTGTTATTTGCATTTTATATGAATGCTTATTTTTGTTTTAAATTTGTTTAAACAGGTCTTGGCATTATAACTGTTGACATAGGCAGTTTTTAAAGGCAGTTTTTAGAGTTTACATTGAAGTGTGTATAAATAAATAATTGTTTAATTAATTACAATTGGTTTTAATTAGTCACTATTTAATTGCTACACCTATTTAAATGGAACTTATAGTTACATTTTTTGTACTCTGATGATGCCCGGTATATTTTATGGGTGAAAGCGCTTAGTACTTGTTGATTTCATGTTGTATTATTAATAAACCAGCATTCTGCAGTTGAATTGGTTCGTCTTGTTTAGTTTTACCAGTTCTATTTGTTTGGATTTTTTATTTGTTAAATAGGTCTATCAAATGGCTGACTGCAGATGCTCTCTAACCATGTCATGTTCAATATAGACAAGGATAAATACAGTATGTATACATAGGGACATATTAAGCAAATTCAACAAGTGGGTTTTGGAAAGGTAGGAGGAAAAGTGCAATAATCCAGAGGAAAAAAATGCTTATATAATGGAAAATGAGCAAGTTCCACTAAGAAAGTAACAAGATGACAGGACTAAATCCTTGTGAGAAGCAAAAATATCATAGCTGGAACTATTAACATAAAACACAATGGCACATTTGTAGGCCCATAGAGTAGCATTTCAGCCTTTGTGATATTCAAGTTTTTTTTATGAAGTCTGTCATTGTGCCTGATGGTCTCATGTTTAGAAAAGGCATTCAGTAGCTCCCCTTCTGTACTTACTGACACATTTTCTTACTAGCACTGAATTTTAAGCATATTGAAATTTTATA